>NW_016690219.1:6431792-6525851 GCF_001604755.1 Lepidothrix coronata | reverse complement strand
GATAGTGGAAGGTGTCCCTGCCCATGGCAGGGCTCCAAATGAGATGAACTTTAAGGTCCTTTCCAACACAAACCATTCCATGATTCTATGATTTGGTGTTTTTCCTGCCCTTACAGCTGGGGAACCGCTGAAACTGAATTTCCCAAGATAGGACACCAGGAGGAGCTCCAGGGTAGATAAATCTGGTTTATTTTATTTATCCCATGGCCTGGAGTGGTAGGATGTGGCCGTCTACCTCCCCTGGGTGCTAGTGGCCACCTCGGTCTATCCTTGGAAATTGGGAGAGGGGCCTTTGGTGACATGGGAAAAACAAACAACTCCCACAGGCAGAGAGGTTTGTGGGGATCAGCTGGATCTGACCAACAGCCTGAATCTGGGATACCACCAGAGAGATCATCCAGTTCCTGGATGCTCAGCCACATGGACATCTGCTGTATTTTTATATATATAATAAAAAATATATATTATAAAAATAAATTTCAGTTTTGGACCCTTCACGACAAGAAAGACATTGAGGGGCTGGAGCGTGTTCAGGGAAGGGAATGATGCTGGGGAAGGGGCTGGAGCACCAGGAGCAGCTGAGGGAGGTGGGGGGGTCTCAGCCTGAAGAAAAGAAGGCTCAGGGGGGACCTTCTCCCTCTCTGCAACTCCTTGACAGGAGGGGGGAGCCAGATGGGGGTTAGTCTTCTCCCAGGGAACAAGGTAACACTTGTTATAATATTTATATAATATTATTTGCTATTATATTAAATTTACAGGCTTTGTTCTTACTGATGCGAAAAAACCCTAAAAATTCCATAATGGATGAAAATGATGATGGGGTGTGTGACATTTTAAAAGAAAAGCAAGGAGAGAATAGAACGGAGGTTGTAATTCTCAGAAACCTGGCTTGAGTAATATCAGGAGCTCAATAGGGAAGATCCCATGGGAAGTGTGCAGCCTTTCTTGAGTGACATCATGCTCGTTTTGATATTAAAGATCACAGGTAAGAAAAGTAACAGTTCAGGGAATCCAACAAAAACAACCAAAGAGTTTGGTCATGTGTGTTCCTTGTCACCTCCTTTCAAGTTGTGTCCCTAATAATTTCCCTGGTCTCATCCCTGCTGCATGGGATGGAGAAGAGGAGCTACAGCTCTGGCCCTGACCCTTCTTTTGACCTGACACAAAGCCTGCCCATTGCTACCCTCATGCCTCACCCACCAACCAGCCCATCTGTCCTGCCATGGGCTTGGTCCAGCACCCAGGACTTCCCTGGCACCTTATTTTATATAATCCTAGAATGATTTGTGTTGGAAAGGACGTTAAAGCTCATTTAGTCTAACTGTCCCTGTCCAATGGGCAGGGACACCTTCCACTATCCAAGCCCTGTCCAACCTGGCCTGGAACACTTCCAGGGATGGGGCAGCCACAGCTTCTCTGGGCAACTTTTGTCAGGGCCTCCCCACCCTCACAGACAAGAATTTCTTCCTAATATCTAACCTAACCCTTCCCTCTGGCAGGAAGGGAAGCCTTTCTGCCTTGTCCTGTCCCTCCAAACCCTTGTTGAAAGTCTCTCTTCAACTTTCTTGGAGCCCTTTTAAGCACTGGATGGGACTCTAAGGTCTCCCTGGAGCCTTCTCCAGGCTGAACAACCCTAGATCTCCCACCCTGTCTCCATAGCAGAGGTGCTCCAGCCCTTAGAACATCTTCATGGGCCTTGTCACATTGTACCTTAGTATTGTATTTCTCAAACCCTTAGTCCACCTCCTCTCTGCAGGGTTATTGATTCTAGAAATCAACCCTGCTATTTATCTCTCTGCTGCAGGACAGGTGAACACAGACTGTAGGGATTAGGAGTGAATTCCCCGCACCAGCACCATCAGCATCATGTAAGCCCTGCCTCCCACTCATCCCACAGCTCTGACCAAAGCATGATGAAGGCTCAGGGGGTGACAGCCGAACATGAGGTTTGTCCTTGACCTGTGGAGGGAGCCCAGAGGTGCCACTGGTCCCCTCTGAGGTCCCACAGCTCTAACACAGAGCTGTGGTCACTGTTGTGCTGGAGCAACATTCCCATGCAGGGGTTTCCACTGGTGGTACCTGTGGCACACCTGGCAGCCCCATTTCCCCTCAAATTTTGGTATTTTCCGTTCACATCTCTTGGCTCTGGTCTGCACTTGGCCATGAATCTTGCTGGTGTGATAAAGCCCTGTGAGCAAACCCTGCCCAGAGTAACTCCTGCGTGGATGTGATCGGTCAGAGCTCTAAACCAGAAGGTAATCTTGTGGTGTCACATGTCAGAAGGGTAAAATCTGGGGTGGCCAGAGAGGCAGGAGCAAGCTGCTGGAGGTACAAGCCCTGCCCTGTGCTGTATCCACCTCACCCTGAAATATTCATTCAATCCTGACATCCAGAGCTTTCAGAGGCTGCAATCCCAACCCTTTGCTGCTGCAGGCTACGGAAGGTCCTCTGAGCAACCTGATCTGGTGAAAGATGTCCCTGCCCCTGGCAGAGACTTGGAATGAGGTGAGCTTTAAGGTCCCTTCCAACCTAAACTATTCTGTGATTCTGTAGTCCAAGCCCAACCTGAAATGAGGCATTTCTTATGCCTGAAGTGCTGTGAAAACTCGAACCTGCGTGTAACAAATCCTGCAGTGCAAATAGTGGGGTTTCCTTATAGTAACTCAAGAGTAGAAGAATTCTTTTAAGTGAAATTAAAATTTTATGGTTTATTTCCAAGTCCCAATCCCTGCTCCAAGGCTGCGATGTGTGGGAGTGAACAGCTTTTTGAGGTAACTATATATTCCTAATTTAAGGAAAAAATTCTTCCCTGTGGGGTGGGTGAGGCCCTTGCACAGGTTGCCCAGAGAAGCTGTGGCTGCCCCATCCCTGGAAGTCTTCCAGGGCAGGTTGGATGGGTCTTGGAGCAACCTGGGATAGTGGAAGGTGTCCCTGCCCATGGCAGGGGGTGGAACAAGATGAGCTTTAAGGTCCCTTCCAGCCCAGACCATTCTGTGATTCCATGAATACGAGTATTTTTCCTCCCTTCTAATGATTCGTGTTCGGTGACCCCTTTCAATCAAATTTTCAGTGAACTTCAGTGAAAGACAAGTTCAATCACAGGAAATTTCGTGTCAAAGAGGGAATCCCTGCTGAATTTACAGGCTGCTGAAGGCACAAGTTGTGAGTGGAAAGTGGTGATGGGGGCTCATAACGTGGTGTTTGGCGTGACGACGTCATTGCTTCATCACAGGTAACAGTTTCCACTTAACCCTGTTCCTGCACAATCCAACCCATTTTTCATGGCAATGCCCTTTCCTTTCACGACGAGCATTCGGGGGAAAAAAAGGAGGTCAGATTCTGGGTTAAAAAAGGCGGATTTCTGGTAATTCTCCCCTCTTTTGGTCTTCGATGCTCAGTGTCGCATCTCAGTAGATGCGCTGGTGGATACATAGAACAGTCAGAATAGGAACATGTGTCACAGGATTTGTATTACTTCAGGTAAACATAGTAACCTGAAATGTGAAAAATTTATGTGAGAGGAGTCTCCGGTCTCTGAGCCGAGAGTTGATTCAGACCACAAAATCATGACAACATCCTGCAGTGATGTAAAGCATCAGTTGATGGAGATTTCTGCTGGTATTATTCAGACCAGACTAGTCCCTTCTCACTGGAAAATTACACAGAGTTGTAAGAGGATTCTGATTTTCTGTAGGACCAAAAATGTAATGAATCTGTTGATTTCCTGGAGGACTGAAAATGAATTGGGGTGAAGAGTCCTACACTTCAGTCCTCTGCTTCTAGCTGGGCTACATGGCTTTGGGAAACATTTCTCTTAGGGCTTTTCTCTGCAGAGACTTCTCAGATCATCAAGTTCAGCCTTTGACCAATTCCCACCTTGTCAACCACACCAGAGCACTGAGTGCCACGTCCAGTCTTTCCTTGAACACCTCCAGGGATGGGGACTCCACCACTTCCCTGGGAAGCCCATTCCAATGTCTAATTACCCTTTTTGAGAAGAAATTCTTGCGAACGCACAACCTAAACTTCCCCTGGCATAGCTTGAGACTATGTCCTCTTGTCCTGTCACATATTGCCTGGGAGCAGAGCCTGACCCGCACCTGGCTACACTCTCCTGTCAGGGAGTTGCAGAGAGGGAGAAGGTCCCCCCTGAGCCTCCTTTTCTCCAGGCTGAGCCCCTCTAGCTCCCTCAGCTGCCCCTGGTGCTCCAGCCCCTTCCCCAGCTCCGTTCCCCACCATGAATGTCCAAGGAGTCCATCCAGGAGAAATGCTGCTCCAAGGTCCACCCAGTTGGCAAGGCCAGAGAAGGGACAGGAAAGCAGCACTGTGACAGCATAGCTCAGGCAGGCAGTGGGAGTCAAAGCTGATCTGGAATGGGGGCCCTGCTGATGGTGGTTGAGGCCATCAGGGGTGATCAGTGCCCTCAGAGCCCTTACAGGGCCTTTCAAAGAGAGCAGAGCTTTTTGTGGAGCTCTCCAGAGCATGTCAACACGGAACCTCAGCAGTGAAAGGGAGACACATCCCAGGTCCTGACACTCTGAGGTCTCCCAGGAGGAATTCTCTGTGGCTTCTATTCTTTCCCTGCCCCATCCTTGCAAGACAGAGGGAACCCCAAGACCAGGTGAGGATGAATTGTGCAGCTGGGGCCAAGGGAGGTTAAATGGTGAAGTCCCACGTGCTGTCCTCATTTTGAAAGCCTTGCTGGGTGCCTGGCTTTGCAGCTTGCTCATCTCTGCCGTCTGGTTTGTGTGAGGCACGTGGAAGTGCATCCACACATGTGTTTGTGGTGAAAGAACATTATTATTAGAAAGAGGGGGTGGGAGGCAGTAAAAAATGCTGCCTGAACAATTTTGTTTTGCTCTTTTTCTTTCCTTATCTCTTTATCTGCCTGAAGAAATAGTATTGACTAATTTGGGATTCTGGTGATAGTGTCTGCCCTCCCCTTTTTGGGGGTAGATGGAAGGAAGTGGGCTAGGAAATGAAATATTCAGCTCTTAACCTCAGGTCAGGTAAGGCAACTGTGCTGCAATGGAAAGGGTGGTAGTGGCTGAACTTTGCTATAAAAAGGAGATCACAACTGTCTTTGAGACACAAGCAGGTGGAAGGGGCCTCAGAGGAGAACTCTTGTGCCTTGTCACCCTGTGTACCCGCCCAAAGCAGCAGAGAGGTTGCCATGGCTTTTTCCAGCTACACTGCTGTGGTAAGTACTTACATTTAATATAAGGGTTAAGAAATATTTTCTGCAAGAGGGAAAGCAGAGTACAAGTCCTGTGATTTCTACAAGAAACCCTTTTGGTCCTGGTGGGAGCTGAATGGGATGCTGATTCCGTCTGATGCAGCTGTGTTTGATGTTTGAGTGACAAGGATGTGATGGACTATTTATGATTTATTTATCTCTTAGTTATCAGGACTTGGGGGAGACAGTCCTTTCCTCAGATAACATGCGATAAAAATTGCTGAAATTTCAGTGAATGTCTATGAATTTAAATTTCAACCTGGGTAGCATTTGCAGCACAATCAGCTCCTGTGATTTCCTTAAAACCTCTTCATTTATTTTGTCTTCTTTTTGGGAGTTGGATTTGATGATCCTTGTGGGTCCCTTCCAACTCAGGATATTCTATGACTCTGTGAGTCACTAAAGCTCTCTCTACTGGACATGACCTGAGAATCTCAGATTTCCTTGGGAAAAGGGTTATTTCCAGCAGATGAGGGTGGCCAGTCTTTACTGTCCTGAGAAACTGGATTTCTTGCTGGATTTCTAAGGCACAGGGTCAGCTCAGTTCTTACTCTCCTTTGTAGATCATAAGACAGTGTTGTGTGACTGTGGAGGAGGACCTTTTGCAGTTTGTTTGAGGGATGCTCTTCTTGGTGCAAAGCCAACTATGAATCAGAATTTAAATCAGATTTAAGCGCCTGTTCTGATGAGTTTTATTTGCGGTGTTGTGCTGTTTGTTCATGCTGGCCCATCTCACCCAAATATAAGTATGAAGATAGTCCATTGATGGTCCAGTCAAGTCAAGACTTGACTTTTTCTGCTCTCCCTTTCTTGCCTGGACAGAACTAAGACAACTTTCCTCTCTCTCAGTTCAGATCACTGGTTTTGGTGCTTGTTCTAGCACTCACTGTAAGTTCCAGAAAGGCCAGTGCCTCTGTGAGGCTGAGTGAAGATTGCCTGAACCAAAAGGATCTCAAATTCCCCACAGCAGTGGAAGTCAACATTCGTATCAGCAAGTCACATCATGCCTTTAGGATGGTCCATGATATCAGGAACCGATCTCTCGCTCCTTGGGATTACAGGTAAACTGTTTACTTGTTATCTAAATTGTGATGTCTGTGTACAAAGAGGATTTTTTTGGGGTAAACGATGGCTGTTTCTCAGCATATGCCCAGAGTCCTGTAAATATTGCAAACACTTCTTGACATATGCTGATTTTTCTCCAAGACCAACTGAAGTGCAAAGGGACTTCACTGGAAAGGTTTCTAATCATCTTGTCAGCCTGTGTCAATCACAGAACCCTTTAGGTTGGAAAATACCTCTAAGATCATCAAGTCCAACCATTCCCCCAGCACTGCCAGAGCCACCACTAAACCATGTCCCCAAGTATCACATCTATAGAGCTTTTAAACCCCTTCAGGGATGGTGATTCCAGAACTGCTCTGGGCAGCTGTGCCAGGGCTGGTCAACCCTTTTGGGGAAGAAATTTTTCCTTATATCCAATCTAAACCGCTCCTGGCATCACTTGAGGCCTTTTCCTCTTGTCACGTGTTCCTTGGGAGCAGAGCCCGATCTCTACCTGGCTCCACCCTCCTGTCGGAGAGTCAGAGAGATAGAGAAGGTCCCCCCTGAGCCTCCTTTTATCCAGGCTGAGCCCCC
The DNA here is from genome assembly GCF_001604755.1 of Lepidothrix coronata. Taxonomy (NCBI): domain Eukaryota; kingdom Metazoa; phylum Chordata; class Aves; order Passeriformes; family Pipridae; genus Lepidothrix; species Lepidothrix coronata. The sequence goes on along the minus strand of NW_016690219.1, from coordinate 6,518,977 downwards.
ACCAGCTCCCTCAGCTGCTCCTGGTGCTCCAGCCCCTTCCCCAGCTCCGCTCCCTTCCCTGGACACACTCCAGCCCCTCAACGTCTCTCTTGTCTGAGGGGCCCAGAGCTACCCCCAGCACTGGAGGTGCCCCAGCAGTGCAAGCACAGGGATGGACACTGCCCTGGCCCTGCTGCCACACTATTGCTGATACAGGTCAGGTGCCACTGGCCTTCTTGGCCATCTGGGCACACCTGGCTCATGTTCAGCCACTGTCAGCCAGCACCCTCATGTCCTTTTCCAGCTTTCCAGCCAATCTGCCTCTAGCCCATAGCACTGCATGGGGTCGAAATGATGATGAAACTAATTATTCCTCTGGGAAAAGAATGATGTCAGTCCATTGTAATTCCAAATTTTCCAAACTGAAAGAAGTTTCTGAATTCTGAAATTAAAACCATTTAAAAAACCATTAAAAAAATGAATTGTGCAATTGCAATCATTTCTGTATTTAACTCGGCTCCTCTCCATTCCCAATTCCCAAAGAATGATACAGCAGTATTACTCTCCCAAAACTGATTCCATTTCTAGGAAATAATTCTAAAAAATGTTGAGGACAGGGAAATTATTTGGCCGGGTCTCATAGTGAGGATGCACAGGTGAACAGTAAGGTGCTTCCATGGAGATAAACAAGAAGATCCTGCCAACCCGTGCTGTGCAAAGACATAAATCCCTTTTTGTGTGCCCATCCCCAGGCTTGACAAGGATCCCAACCGCTTCCCCCAGGTGATTGCTGATGCCCAGTGCCGCCTCTCTGGCTGTGTGAGCCCCCTGGGGCAGGAGGACCACAGCCTCAACTCCGTCCCCATCAAGCAGGAGATCCTGGTCCTGCGGAGGGAGCAGCAGGGCTGCCGGCCCACCTACCGCCTGGAGAAGAAGGTCATCACCGTGGGCTGCACCTGCGTCACTCCAGTCATCCACCACCACTCCTAGGAGGAATTATTAGGGCAGGCCACGCTGGGAAGAAGCAATAAATCCTATAGACACCCCTCTGGTGAAATCCCACAGTCGCCCACTGCGAATCCCAGGAATTCAACACGACATTGCCCTTCCAAGTCTGAACAAATTACCTCTTGAAATTACCTCATGATTCAGCTGTTGTTGCTTGATGGATTTTAGAATGGGAATCACCGGTAGCTGGTGATGGAGGGGAGGGAGAAGGATGGAGAAAAAGCTTTGTTTGTGACCCCAAGCAGTGAGAGGGTAAAGCAGTGCTTTTTTGAATTTATTTTTCATTGTAGTTTTTATCAGTTTGGTGAGTCAAAGGAGTTATATTTTCAAAAGTTGTCCTTGGCAGTAAATTGCCCTAATGAATACATACCTACCAGCACTGCCATAAAAAATTCCTCCTCTTGCACCTTCTCCTTCCCTTACTCATCCCCTACCCCTTTCCCTTCTCTGGCCACCTCTGCTCACTAAGATATTGTCTGTGTCAATCAAATATTTATAATTCTATTTATGTCTTCTATTTATGACTGTATTTATGGCTTTGTGTGTGCTCAGAGTACAAAAAAAAAAGGATAATTTTAACCTGTATTTATTCAATAACTTATCTGCTGAATAAAAAAATCATATTTTATTTAAAAAAAGTTGTTTTGCGGTAGCTCAAAATGAAAGCAGACACAGAGAATCGGTCTGTGCTGCAGTAGCACCAAGAGATTTCAGCAAAGATCAGGCATTTTCTGGTACAGTGATATGAGTAAGAGTGAGCAGAGGAGAATTTGTGGCCTAAATAGATGAAAAGATGCAAAAAAAGAGGCTGAAAGGAGTAAAGGGAGGTTCTATAGGCAACACTGGGGGAGATGGCAATGGAACCAGGTTCTCCAGACCTTGGGGATGGTCTCTGGGGATGGTGGGAAATGAGATGGGAGATATCACATTGCAAGGCTGCAGCTGGAATTTGGGAACCTGGTTCATGAGAGCTGGGAAAGGCCTGTCCTATCGTCTTCCAGACAAGAAGTCATCCTGACAAGCACCCTTCTCCACCAGCTGGATGGCTGGCTGAGCAGAAATGCAAGGAAATACAAGATGGCTTCATCTTGCTGATCTTTAGCCAGCTAAATAATAGGTGCTGGGATTGATGTGGTGGAAGAGGATCCCTCCCCATCAAAGGAACGAGGAGTTGTACCTGCAGGGCAGGATTGTCTGCTGAGCTGGGATGTCCTACTTTCTCTCCCTTAGCTGCACAAGGAGCAGAGACTGAAGGGACTCGCTGTTCAGGAGCTGGACTCGATGTTCCTTGTGTGTCCCTTCCAACTCAGGATATTCTGTGATTCTATAACTATTTATTATTTTATCAAATTGCTGCAACGTTGTTTTTTTTTTGACATTACTTCATCTTTTACCCAGAGCTGAGCCAGACTCTCAGACCTCTGACTTTGATTTCTGTTGGTGGAGGCTTTAAGCCTCTATTTCCTTTTCCCCCTGCATTTAAATCAGGGCAAACCTGTGTGAATGCATTCTCATATTTCATTTTGACTGCACAGAAACCACTTAAAATTAGATCCTCCCCAGAGTAGGTCAGGTGAGTTGTTGGGTCTAAACGACTCAAGGCCAGGTTGGACTCGACCTAGAGCAAGCTGGTCTAGTGGAAAGTTTCCCTGCCCATGGCAAGGGGGTTTGGAACTAGATGATCTTGAAGATCTCTTCTAACCCAAACCATCCTGTGATTCTGTGATTCTATGATTCTGTGATGATTCCTCTGGTGCTTTTCTGTCAAATCAGGTGTATTCTCTGCCCTGTGGGTCGCTGGGAGCTGGTTCGACAGTCCATGGGTAACCATCTCATTCAGTTACAGGCATTTGTACTCATTTGTGGCAGCAGCTGTTTCGTTATGACCACCAAGCTCACCATGTGGTGCAGAGCAAACCCCTGGAGGCGTTTTCTGCTCGCTCTCGTGTATCACCAGCTCTGCTCTTACAGTAACCACTGACCAGGAAATCGTAACCTGGTTCTTGTACCTGACCCATTTCTTTCCCTCTCAATAAACCCACCTCGTGGGGTTGTCCTCACTTGTTTTTCAGAGAGAAAACTACTGTCTATCTCTCAGTCATAATTGCTTTGACATTGCATGTCAAGGTTCATGGCAGCTGAACGGGTGTACTCTCCTGTGCTGATACTCCTAAATATCCATCACCTTACCCTAAGGGTCGTCCTACCTGGATGAATTATGAAGTATCTAATCAAGAAAATACACAAGTAGCTAATTAAGGAAGTCTCACCTGTGGGTCATGAGGTTTTGCAGCCAGAGCTACCAACTGCAAACCACACACCTCTCAGGGAGGCATGTGGGGACTGTTTCTAAACAAAACGAGCATCGGCGGCTGTTTCCTTCTAATGGCATCGTTCTTAGAGTGCAGCTGATTGTAAACATGAGCCTGATTATATTTAAGGTGCTGGCTTTCATTTCCAGCAATCTATTAATTTGAAGGTTGGAACTAGAATGATCTTTGAGGTCCCTTCCAACCCAAACCATTCTGTGATTCTGTGAATCTGAGAACACGGCAAATGAGTTTGTGCTTCTTGTAAACAGCACAGTCATATCACCACCGAGAGCAAGCACAGTTCACAGCTGAGGACCGGCCTTTGCTAAAGACTCTGCTTGTTTTATAACACTTCAGTGACAGATCCAGCCCCTGGCTGTCCAGTTGGGCATCTGTGGCTCTCAGTGTGGCTTAGAGCAGCCTTCAGGGACTTGGCTGTTTCACCAGGAGGAGAAGACACATCTGTAGGTGTAATAGCAGTGCCACAGTGTTTTCTTGTAACCTGCTGGGCTAAGCAACCTCCAGTCACAGGTTGGTATCTGAGCCTCGTGGCCTTTCCTCTTCTGTTTGCCTCTCACTAATCTCCTTTCCGTGTCTCTTGCTCACTGCTCCCCTTGCTGTGCCTGTTCTGGCAGCTCAGGCAGGGATCCTGGTGTAGCAACTCCCATGGGATGCTGGTGCAGAGACCCCTATATTAGCATGGGGGGCACAGCAGTGATCTCTGCTCAGGTAGATGCCTCCTCCCTGACTTGTGCTGTGACCTGTGGATGTATTGACCTGAAAGTGTGAGTCAGGCTTCTTTGGACCCCTGACCACAGGGGTGTTCAAAGGGACTATGGACCAGGGCAACCTGTTACACAGAAAATATTGCTTTTTAAAGTGTACAAAATTAAATATATAAAGAATGCAAAGGTTGCAACCCTAGAGGTTGAAACAACCCAAGAATTATTTGTGTTTGTGTTTGGTAAACCAGAAAAAAAGATTAATGGCTGGAAAACCCAGCAGTCGACATAGTTTATTCAGAGTTAGAGCCTACAGAAGAAACTTTAAGGATATGAGCAATTTTCTGGTCAGTTCTTGGGGATCTGTTGCTTGGTGCCAACATGATGGTTACAGATGATGGGAAGAATTTCTGTATCAGCTCCAAGTTCTGGAGATGGCCCAAGACACCAGACCAGAAACCTGCTCCCATGTCACCATCAGGGGGTAAAACATGAGACTTGTTTTGATCTTCTCTGTGAGGGCGGTGAGACCCTGGCCCAGATTGTCCAGAGAAGCTGTGGCTGCCTTATCCCTGGTAGTGTCCAAGGCCAGGTTGGATTGTGCTTGGAGCAACCTGGGCTAGTGGAAGGTGTCCCTGTCCATGGCAGGGGGTTGGAATAAGTGATCTTTAAGGTTCCTTCCTATCCAAACCATTCTGTAATTCCACAGTCTCCTTTTGTCTCCACCCCCTTCTTCCTCTTTCTTCTTTGATATTATTTTTAACTTTGTGCTTTAGAAGAATCAGGATGAGTGGGCTGAGCCTGCATTTTCTACAACACTGTTACATGACAGTGACAAAGAAAACCCAAACTTGCTTAAAATGTCTGTGATTGTCTGGCGCTACTTGGCAGAGTCAGAGCCATTGGTGGAGGTGGGACTGTGCTGGTGCTGGTTTTCAGGAGCTGAGAAGATGCCAGTCAGATTCAGCACCAGAAACAGACTATACCTTCTGCCATTTGGTGCTCACAAAGAGGAGTTCCAGGAGCTGGACTTTGATTCTCCTTGTGGATCCCTTCCAGCTCAAGATATTCTATGACTAAAAACGTTTTCCATCTTTTCTAATTATTCTCCCTTCTTCCAGGGCTAGATAGTGGTAGCAGGTTCAAATCCTCAGGTCCTCAGAGAAATCCCTTCCTGCTTTCTATGTAACTTTCTAGTTATTTATTATTCCTTCAGAAAAGTGGCTCAGCTTTTCCGCCTTTTCTTGTAACTTCATCATCATCATCATGGCTAGGCTTCATGAACGAAGATTTGGGAAGGGCTCTACCCACGTCTGTTGCAAGCACGCTGGTGGCTAAAAAGGCCAATATGAGATAGACATGTCCGGTTGCAAAAGGCACAGCAGAAAGACTCCTTAGGTGGTAAATTCTGCAAGACACGATTCTTTCTGCGTTGTCTTTTCTCCTCAAGGGTGATCCTGTGTGCGTTCTCAAAGGTATCAGCAGCGTTATAGATGGTGTGTCTCCAGGCCTCCCGACTGGAGGCCAGAGTAGACCAGTTATGTTGATCAATATGGCCAAGGCTGTTTCTGAAACCTATGTTCCTTGGCCTCCTTACTGTTGAACCTGTATCACCTTTTACAAGCATCTGGTTTCTATCCAGATTGCTTTGATGAGTGGCAACGATGAGCCTGGTTTTCTGATCACGTGCTGCACAAAGCCAATCTCAAACTGCCCTTTCTGCTGGGTTTTGCTCACAGGTTGCCAAGCAATCTGTTTACCAAGACACTGCTGCTCAGGTTTTGCAGACTGACACAAAACTGAAACAGGGAGCAGTGGAAACTTTTATGTTGAAGAGGCTTTTGCAGCAATTTCCCCCCCCCCTCCCTCCAATGATGATATCATTTAAGGGCATCAAATTAGCAGAAATTTGCACCGCAACTCTTGAAAACAATAAGGAACAAACTTTACCTGTTGAACCTCAAACTGATAAGAGCTGTGCAAGGGTGAGAGAGGAGCCCTACTCTCCTCAGTCTCCTCTTGTGATCACTACTGATGGTAATCATGAATGTTTGCCCAGAAAAATAAGGACACTGATTAGGTGACCCATGGTAGGGTGCATTGGTTTGGGATTATTCTACATCTTTCCATCTGAATGCCGCAATGTGAGGGAAACTCTTTTGACTCATGATGCCAGGAGTTGTGGGAGACCTTGCAGTAGGAAAGAAGGCAGTCCTCAGGCCCAGTGAATCAGCCCAATTGATCACCAGTTAAACACTTCTGCAGGAGCATGTACAACACCCAAGCAGCTTGCAGAGGTCACCATGAACTTAGCACAAGGCCAAGTAAATAAGAAAGGGTTGTGTCCTCAGGCACAGATTTAGTGCCTTGTAAATGCTCCAAGGGAGAATGATGATTCTTGGAAGGGGGATTGGAGTATCTTTAATCAGGCCAGGCTGGACAAGGCTTGGAACAACCTGGTCTAGTGGAAGGTGTCCCTGCCCAGGGCAGGGTGGTTGGAACCAGATGATCTTTGAGGTTTCTTCCTACCCAAACTATTCCATGATGATGATCTTTGCAGCCCGTCAGCAGAAAGCTGTTGGTGTTTTGATGCTCCAGCTGCGTCATCTCTTTCCGAGCTGGTTCTGCCTTTTTCCACCCAGTAGCTCTCTCAGCATTTCTAACCAGTCTCCATTACTCATGTGCTAACTCCAGCCCATGGCACATCGCTCCCAGACAAGGAAAGGCTGGACTTCCTGTGATTTTAACTTTTAAAATTACTTGGGCTAATTGCAGACAATTTGCCAGAACTCCTTCTAGGAGTGGTAGGGCATGGAGAGATTATCTAATGGACAAGGCAGTCAGCTCGACTTCAATCTTCCTGGACTGATATTTACATAAATCCTTGAAAACCTCAAAGGATGAGTGTTCCTCAATGGTTTTTTGGTTTGGGTTTTTTTTTTTGGAAGTTTGTTCCCATGCTTGATATTCATAGGACTGTCAGCTGGGGTGAACTTCAGGACCTTTAGGAGACCTTAAGGAAGAACAGCTGGAGATAAGGTCAGAAACAAGCTAAGTTAGGATCACATGTACTCCTAGATTCCTATGTGTGGGAAAGATTGTTAGACGGTAACTAAAGGTGTGGACAGAAGTTAATTGCTGTGATTGCAAACACTGTGATCATGCAGAGTTAAAGAATGTTTCCTTGGCCCAGTGTTTATATAACAGATCAAGAGATAGTGTCGAACCTGTGGCTGTGCTGTGGGTTTAGGTTATAGGATGACCAACCTGATGGTGCCTGGAGTAGATTAGGGAAGGTTTAGGCTCAGTGGAACACTGAGGGGGAATAACCCCCAGCAGCAAAATTGGGATGATCCCATCTCCAGTTAGCTGGATCTGAAGAAGATGCTGTCACCTGAGAGGACCTTACCTCTCATTAGGGACTTGCACCCCTGAGCTCTGCATCTCTACAAGTTCTGTATTTGCTGTTGCACTTGCCAGTGGCATTTTGCCAGTGCCTGGGCAGGGTCACACCTCCCTGAGAAGGCAGCAAACAAAACACCCGCATCTCTGCACGGCAACCTGCCCTCTGAAACGTGGAACATCTTCAGCTGAGCACTTTTAACCCAGCTGTGCTTTAAATAAACCCACTTGCCACGGCAGACACCCACCCACGCATCCCCACCACAACCACAGCAGAAGTGCTGTGTCAGGGTGCTCCACACTCGAAGCACTGTCTGCTGGCAGCAAACGTGTTGGAAGGACACGAGCGTGGAGAAAATCACGATTGCAATCAGCAAGGTGTGGTTAATTGCTTCAGTCACCCACCTGACTCACTTGTGCACTTTCCCTCGTGTGCCCAGGTAGCGACTCTGCTCCACAGAAAACGGTTTGAAATGAATTGGACTGAGATTCCCAGATAATGTTGGAGTAAAGTTAAAACTCAGCAGTGGAAACACTCTTGCTGTTTTAAGGGAGGGAGTTTCTTTCCCCCTAAAGAAGCATTTGAAGTGTTGTGTTGAACCCATTTTTACAAATCCTTTTCCAACTGGATAATTAAGTGGATAACTGGGTAGCTACCCAGTAGTAAGTTTTTTTCACTTGTCTGTCCTTAATGTGAATCTCTTGGGTGTCACTTGATAAATCATTTTCTTCTGGATATTTAAGTTTCTCTGTTGATAAAATGGTGTCTTTCCTGGCTTTTGTCTGTGGGCTTTACATTCTACTGCAAAAGAGCTAGATGTTATTAAGAGAATTTTAGGTTTTAGTATCATGGAAATCTATTTTATGGTCATAATTGAGAGATTTCTTCCCTTAACAGAAAGACTTCTTTAGAAAGAAAGCAGAATAACAAAAAGTTTTCCACTGCTTTTTTATTACACAAAAATCTAAATTAACATTATCTTAATATTTTAAAATAATACATTAGGATAATACATTATTACTATTTTTCCCCCCAGCATAAATAGATTTACATAAATAGACAATTCAAAGTGTAAAATACAAATGGATAAAGAGATATCACTATTTTTCAGCACGGCACATGGAGGCGTCCGGATTCTGAATTCATAAAGTTCAAGAATTTTGGAGAAAACACATTAGGGTTTTTTTTTAAAGTGAGACTCTTATGATTTTTAATGTATTCTGATGTATTCTAGCTAATCGTTGTAGCTTGATCTAGTTTTGTGGAGACTGAATCAGGCCCCTTCATCTCAATTCAAGGAGGTTTTCCATGGTTCTCTTGAGTGCCAGCTCCCTTCAAGCCTGGTGTTTCATCAAGGGAGTGACGCAGGTACAGCCCACAGTGATGAGTTTCTTCTCCAGCCTGAAGGATTGCTGGCAGCCCTTCTGCTCCCTCCGGAGGACGAGGATCTCCTGCTTGATGGGGACAGAGTTGAGGCCGTGGTCCAGCTCCCCATCGGAATTCAGGCACCTCAGGTAGCGGCAGTCGGCGTCCGCGATCGCCCGGGGGAAGCGGTTGTGGTCCTCATCGATCCTGGGATGGGACAGGAAAGGAAGTATTAGAAATGGAAATGCTGCTCCAAAGGCAAGATAACCTGAGTAACTGTGGGCTCCCGAACCTGTTCCTCCTGGGGTATATTGCCTACGAAGGGACAGGAGATCCCCCACTACTGTAGGTCTCTAAGAAATAGAGCGTAAGTTAGTAAAGAACTTGATGATCTTAGAGGTCTTTTCCAACCTTAATGATCCTATGATTCTAAATATTCAGGTTTTTAAGTGTAAGACAAGCATGCCAGGCTGCATGCAATTGCTCTTGCTTTAAGCAAGCACTGACTTTGAAAGACTGGTCATAAATGATTTGAGCTTCCCAACACCTCACTCTGACTAACGGACCTAAAACCCTCCAGCTCCCCCCTCAAAACATGATTTTACTAAACCACCATTGAATTTGGTGCAATATTAACTCTCTGAGGTATTTTTTATGATGTTTTAGGTAAAGAATGCTTTTGAAGATGAAGCTTGCCCCAATATACAAATAAATTAATTAAATTATAGAATCAATTTGCTTTGATTTCTCTATATTGCCTAGGCCAGTTTTTTGCTCTGTGCTACTTTCTGTACTGGTTCTCTTTCAAAGAGGATCATGTGAACTGTGGGTACCCTTCTGTTTCCAAAACCTCTCAGCAGTGAAGCACTGAACATAAAGATGTGGGCATGGCCTTGCCATTACTCGTGACCAGGACACCTAGTGTACTTCCAGGCCTTGAGGATAGGGATCATCATACCTGTAATCCCACGGAGACAAAGAGCGGCTGCTCACATTAAGACTTGTTTTGGTGTCCTGGTTTGTGTTGCTGATGCTTATGTCGACTCTCACGGTTTGGGGGAATTTTGAATCTTTTTGGGTCGGACATCCAGGATAATCTTGCTTGGAGAGGCTCTCTGGCTTGAGTCCAGGCTTGATCGCCTTCCCGAGGGGAGAAGTGCTGGCTGACAGCAGGGCCAGCAGCGTGAGGAGCAGTGACCTGAGCTGAGGAAAAGTGATGCATTTAAGACACAAGGCAGGTGCAGCTTTGAAATTCATCCACAGTCAGCCTAACCGGTAATCAAAGCCTACACTGCTGGTTGGAGTAATTATGGAAAAATATATCGTATGACACACCCACTTCTACTTTCATTAACTGATTCTTACAGTGCTGACAGGTGTGATACACACCCAGTTGTAATTCGGTGATAAAAAAAAAAAAAGAAAATAATATAAGACAGGAGATTTCAGAAAGGACATAACAAGAAAAAGACATTCTAAGGTTGAGGTTTCAGTGTATTTCTTGACTCAAAATGCTGTAGTATCCCACGTCACAATATACTCGTACAGTCTCATTGCTCCCCCAACTAAAATTTTAGTTATTTTCAATTATTTGTGGTTTAAACAAGCATTTTAAAGGCGGGTGCAGATCCCTATTCCATCTATTAAAATTTAGACACGTCTCTGTCAAACCGGGGGCAAAAAATCCAGCAAGCAAGTTCTTACCAGAGAAGCACAAAGGGTCGGAGACATCTTCCTTTCTCCTCTTACTGTGTCTGATGCTTGTGCTGGGCTCTGCTGAGCTGAAGGTGTCTGGGCACATTTGCTGCTGGACCTTTTATAAGGGTTTCTGGGCTGTCCTAGATAACTTGGAGTAGGTGTTTTTTCCCAACCTTAACTGTGGTTTCTGACCATAACTTATATGAAAAAATGTGTGCATATAGATTCCATTAACGCAGGTGGAAGACAGGATATGGGCTCACCCTTTCTAAGATCTGTAGATGATGTCACTCCTTCAGCCATGTCACTCCAGTGGCAACAAAGCTAAATGATGACATTAGAAAACCACCAAAAAAATTGGTACTCAGTGCAAATTCACAGGTGCAAAGTACTCAATTTTAAATTGGGATGCTGTAGGTACCAAAAACAAATGCCACTTGCACAGGCTGGATCTGTTTGCTCCTAGGTCAGTCTGATGTGTTTTCATCCCAAATTGGGCAGATGTTGGACAGCAGACCACCATTCAGTTCTCTCAAATTCCTGCCGTGGGCTGCAATATCCTGATATCTGAAGAGCTATGTTCCTTCTCGAGCTCCTATTTTTTTCTCAAATCTCCTACTCTGAACTGGGCTATTTATATTCATGGTTACACCTCAGGTGTGATATCTCAGTTTTGATCAGAATGCTTTGTGATGGTGAGTTCTAAAATTCAGTCATTCTCCATACAGAGAAAAAAAAAGAAGTGAACTTTGTTTTGAGCTTTCCACCTTTTAATTTTACTTTCATTTTACTTCTCTTGTGCTTTGACCCTAAGGAAAGTGGTCTGGGAAATGCGATTAGAAGCAGTTAAACCTTCAGTTATTAATTTAGGAAGAGGACTGAGGGGTTCAAGAGAAACCTTGCAAAGGCTATGAGATGCAGAATGACTCCTCTTGTAGGCAGGAAAACTGGAGGGAACTGCAGGAGCACCTCCTCCACGGTATATAGTGGATGGAGTGCTGCATTCAAAAATACTGGGAGCTTAAATACCTTGGATAGTGCAGCCCCAAGGTATTATGACTCCCTGTATCCCAGCCCTGTGTGCTGGGTGACAGTGATCAGTGATCCCATGTAGCTCTCAGTCTCACCCTGCTGTCTCTCCATCCTTTCCAAAACATATATTGCAGTTGTGGGGTACCCTACCAGGTTAGTATTTCAACATGCAATATTTAGGAGAGTTTTAGATTAGATATTAGGAAGAAATTCTTCCCTGTGAGGGTGGTGAGACCCTGGCACAGGTTGCTCAGAGAAGCTGTGGCTGCCCCATCCCTGGAAGTGTCCAAGGCCCAGTTGAATGGGGCTTGGAGCAACGTGGGATGGTGGAAGGTGTCCCTGCCCATGGCAGGGGTTGGAACAAGATGATGTTTAAAGTCTCTTCCAACCCAAACCATTCTCTGATTCTAGGATTTACACCCACATGCTCAGGTGGACCAACTCCTTTTGACGTGGTGTCACTCAGGATCCCTTTCTCTCACCCAGGGTTATTTTCCTAGATTTTCACGAAGATATTGTAAGGGGATTGCAGACCAGAAGAGGCTGGACTGCTTCAGGTCTGTGTCCTCTTGCTGCTTTGGGTCATTGCTGTTGCTCTGGCTGACAGCAACTGCCTCGGGTTTTGTTTTGTGTTGTTCTGGGTTTTTTTAGGTAGATGTCTTGCTGAGCCCCAAAGGCTCATTAAAAGCTGCAGGCTTGACCCTGAAAGAGACCTTGCCTGCAAGAAGGGATGTTTGTATTCACTCCCCTCATCTGCTTTCAGGGATTTAAATCAATAGCTCTCCAGTCAGTATTTAGGTCACTGGGATTTATAGGATGCTCTGGGACAGGGTGCTTTTGTGGAGTCTTTCAGTATCCTTTGTTGAGAGCTCAGAGCTCTATGGTTTTGTCAGTCAGCAGCACAGCAGGGATGTGAAAAGTTTGGATAAAGCAATTATGTGTGGATGTGGCACTTGAGGACATGGTTTAGTGGTGGGCTTAACAGTGGGTTAATGACTGGACTTGATGATCCTAGAGGACTTTCCCAACCTTAATGATTCTGTGATTTGTACCGGTCCAGGAACTGGAAACTTGATGCCTCAAGAGAAGGGAGGCTCCAATCTCCCAGGCTGCAGCTTCCCAGGTAATGGTGATGATTGTAGTGAACTATGAGATGTAATAAACCAGGTACTGCCATCTTCTCCAATGAAATTCCTGGAGAATAGGTGGCTGATGGACACACACAAGGGTGTTGATGATGCTCCTAAGCTGAATTTCAGTGAGATTCTTGAAGGAGATTTTATATTTTAGAAAGGCAGGGGGTGAACCTTCCAGTACCTGCAGGGAGAATGCAAGAAAAATGAAGAGAGACTATTTACAAGGCCTGGAGTGACAGGACAAGGTGGAATGGCTTCAATCTGAAAGAGTGTAGGTTTAGATTGGATATTAGGAAAAAAAATCTTTGATGTGAGAGTGGTGAGGCCCTGGCACAGGCTGCCCAGAGAAGCTGTGGCTGCCCCATCCCTGGAACTGTTCAAGGACAGGATTTGGAGAAACCTGGCATAGTGGAAGGTGTCTGTGCTTGTGGCAGGGGGGTGGAATGAGATGGGAGCTTTAAGGTCCATTCCAACACAAACCATTCTGTGATTCTATAATGTTGAGTCTGTCCTTCTCTAACATTTCTTTCTTAGGAAATCACTGCTATGACAGTGAGTTTCAAGTAGCTTGGATGTGCATTGTAAAGAAACACTCGGTGTAACAGCCTTGGTCTGCTGATCAGACATTCCCTCAGCTTTAATTTTGGTGATATTTTTAGATGAAAATTATGCAAATAAGGTGTGGTTTTTTTACAATTGCTTAATGTTTATGTGTAAGTGCAATTTTTACTCTCCTTGTGCCATCCAGAGGAGGTTGTAAATAAGGGTAGAATTTAGTTTGCGGTTTCTGGGATCCCCATGACCTACATCCGCTCGTTTAAAAGATGCTGATGCTTCAGAACTTAAATGTGTAAGTTCAGTTTCCCTCTACCACTTAAAGACCTACAGGTTAAAGGAAATGGTTCCCTCAGAAGGGGTTTTCTCTAGTGCCATTTACTGAAATATCCATTCAAAGTGGGTCAGTTAAATTTTCAGTTTTAGAAGCAAAAATGTTTTCGAAAGCCTACAAGGCAGCAGAAGGTCACGTTCAACCAGCCTGACCCTAAATCCAGGATTATCTACCCTAAATGTGTCAGTGGTTTGGGTTACCTCTGCGCTCGAAAGGTGAATAGTTAAGCGTTTGAACACGGCTGACGTACCACGACACTGCAATGGTGAAAAAAACCTTTCCATGACTTATTTTGAACCGCAAACGTATTTGTTTGCAATTGTCATAGGCAAGATGTGAGGGTCTGAGGATGAAATGTGCTTTTGAAATGTTTCCAGCAGGTCTCAGTCATGCAAATGAAGCTTTCATATTTCTGCTACTAAGTTTTTTCCAAATTCCAAAATAATTATTTTATAATTTTTATTGGTCTGAAGTGAAAAAAAAAAAATTGGCATGATTTTCCCCGTGAGAATAGAATTTACTCAGTGGGATTTGTTTTATTCTGACATGTAACCCTCTCTTAGCTAGAGATCTGGAAACTGGGACAGCAACAAAAGCTTACTGAAAGAAAAAAAATTAAAGATTATCTAGAGCCTTTTGAAATGAAACCCTTCTCTTGCCTCTGGTGAAAGCTTTCTTGAGATTAAGTTGCTATTTAAGTACTCTGCCCAGCTGAGATTTTTCAGGCTCCCAAATCTGAGTGTGTTGGCATTGATGGCACTTTCTCCCTCAAATAGTGTCCTAGAAGCACAGAACAGTTTGGGTTTTGAGTTTTGGGTTTTGAGCCATTGATCACTACCCTCTGGATGCAACCATCCAAGTGTCCTGACTGAGCCTGCTGCAAATTAAAAGAGAACTGGTAGGTATCTCCAAATACTTCAAACATCTTTTTTTCAATCTCTATCAGTTAAGTTTATGATATTTCTGGAAAATAAGAGGGGTTTTATTTACAAGAAGGAAGACACTTACTTATATTTTCTTGTTGAAGAGAATGAATTTTATTCCTTTTGAGTACATGTTCTTACAGATCCCTATAAATACAGCAACACTCTTCCTCTTACATGCAACCATTGCATGACCCACTCTGCATTGTGGAGGTGATTTCTGTGAGATCAGTGACTAGACTGGGCCTCAGGCCAGTGGTGATCTGAGAAAAACTTGAAACAGAACTTGATGGGTCAAGGCTCTGAGCACCTGATTAAACACCAAAGTTTAATTCTAGTTTGGTTTATTTAAATCCTTCTCTGAGTAGATGGGTGGATCAGAGACATCCAGAGGTTCCTTTCAAACTGGTTAAATTCTAGTGGAAGGTGTCCTTGCCCATGGCAGGAGGGTTGAACAAGATGACCTTTAAGGTCCCTTCCAATTCAAACTGTTCTGTGATTCTGTGACATTCAGAGGAGACACAGAGATGCTCCAAGGGCTGGAGCCCCTCTGCTCTGGAGACAGGCTGGGAGAGCTGGGAATGTTCAACCTGGAGAAGAGAAGGCTCTAGGGAGACTTTAGAGTCCCTTCCAGAGCCTAAAGGGGTCCAGGAGAGCTGGAGAGGGACTTTAGAAAAATGATGGAGTGACAGGACAAGGGGGAATGGCTTCCCACTGCCAGAGGGCAGGGTTAGATGGGATATCGGGATGAAATCCTTCCCTGTGAGGGTGGTGAGGCCCCAGCACAGGTTGCTCAGAGAAGCTGTGGTTGCCCCATCCCTGGAAGGTGTTCAAGGCAAGGTTGGACGTGGCTTGGAGCAACCTCAGATAGTGGAAGGTGTCCCTGGGGTTTGGAATGAGCTGATCTTCCAATCCAAACCATTCTGTGAATGTATGAAATTCCTACAACAGTCTCCTAGCCCTCGATCTTTGTGCAGAGATGACAGAAGAAGTAAAAGAACATTTTTCCTCTTTTAACCACCTCTGCTTTTCCTTCCCACCTGCTGCAGTAGAAATTACCATCTCCTACTGCTGCCTAAATTTGCCAAACACAGCTAAAAGGATATCACAGTCACACATCAGCTGTGGTTGCTGCCAGTGGTTGACAGTCTGTTTCATGACTAATATCTGATAGATGCTCAGTAGCTGGAAAGCCAATAGAGAGGAACTGAACCTCAAAGTGACGTTTTAGGGAAGGGACACTTAGTGGAGTATTGAGAGGTCAGAGCTACGTGCTGCAAATCCAGCTCTTAGCTGGGAGCTGCTCAACTACCACCTTGTTCTCCAACGTCACTGCTTTCAAACGAAATTAAATTCGGGAAACTAGTTCTCTCACCAAGGCACTCACTGCACCTGTGTCCCAGGGATTAAGCTCAGGACTGCCAGGCAGGTTTGATAAGACACACTTCAGACATAAAGTAATTTCTACTGTAGCCGTTTGCCAGGTAAAATCTGAAAATCCTGGTTATTCATCACAGAATCATAAAACCATAGAATCATAGAGTATTTTGAGTTTGAAAGGACCTTTAAATGTCATCTAGTCCGACCCCCTTGCAATAAGCAGGAACATCTTCCACTAGATCAGCTTGCTCAGAGCCCTGTCCAACCTGACCTCTAATGTTTCCAGAATCATCTCATTTTAAGAAGCCAAGTTCCAAATTTTCTTTTCCTTGCAGAGCAATCACTCCTGGCCCCAATATTTTGTGTGCAAGGTGTCAGAATTCAAAAGTATTACAGAGTAAGTGACTCAGAATGGTTTTGATGAGAGTTGTAAAAGCACAGTAGGGCCCTAATTTTCAATCCCTTTCACCGCTCTGAGGTTTGACATTTTTTTTTTTAAATAAGTAATGGAAATTCATAATTTTTCCAATCATGTGCAAATTCTGACCACAGTGCAGAGCAGTTTCCAGGCCTATCCCAGGCAGAGATTTCAGAGAATGACCACTGCTGAAGATTTCCTCTTCTGATACCTGTGGCCTCATGAAGGTGGGGTGGAGACAAGACACAGGTGACAGAAGACCCGTGTCCCATTTTAACCTGAATGATGCTCTTAACCAGGCCTGGTGCTTGTGTGCTGATGCCATGGATACAAGGGCAGAGCACACACGTGTGTGCCAGCAGAGTGGGCTGTCCCTGCTGCTTTTAACAGCTGTTTATTCAGGATGAACTGGCTGTGCTGAACCCGACTGGGGCTAGAGAAGCAGGAATTGTGGTCCTGCCTGTATTTCAACCAATGTGCAATTCTGAATGATTGTGGCCTTTCAGTACTTGCAGGGAGCTTATAAAAAAACAGGGTAGATAGTGATGGGACAAGAGTGAGTGGTTTTAAACTGACAGAGGGCAGGTTTAGGTGTTAGGAAGAAATTCTTGGCTGTGGAGGTGGTGAGGCCCTGGCACAGGTTGTCCAGAGAAGCTGTGGCTGCTCCATCCCTGGAAGTGTTCAAGGTCGGGTTGGACGGGGCTTGGAGCAAAGTGGGATAGTGGAAGGTGTTCCTGCTCATGGCAGAGGGGCTAAAACAAGGGGGGGGGTTTAAGGTACCTTCCCTCCCAAACCTTTTTGTGATTCTATGAAAGGACACCACTCCCAGCCCCAAATCCACTGAGCATCTGTGTCTCATGCTCCCATCCACTGCAGGTCATGTCAGAGGATTTCATAGTGATGGTAACACTCACCTCATCAGAGAGCCAAGTTCTTGACATCTGTGATTCTTTTAATTTTTCTGTAGCCAACTGTCACACATCCAGCAGGAGAGCAGCGGGCTTTAAGCAAACTATACTATTTCAGCACGAGGACAGATGGACAAAACCTTAGTTGGCAGTAGCTCCTCCAAGCCTTATTCATGGCAGATATTCACAAAGAGCATACAGTGCAAATTATTTGTTTTCCAAAGTCTTGATCAGATAACCTACTTGTTTCATCAGATAATTTCTTTGCAAAAGATAATTCAAGTAGCTCTGCCAGAGCAGAGTTTTATTTGTAGCTGCAGCTCACGAGCCTTCCAGCCCAGGAGTTGTGTGGTCACAGTTAGCACAGATGTTCATTATAACCTTTTGGTAAAGGGTCAATATACTTCAGTAGAAGAGGTTTTGAAGCAGCATAGAGAGTTTTCTAACGTGGATCACAGAGGAATTTCAATAAAAAGATTTTAGTCTTTGCTGTTGCTCCTTTGAGAATTAAGGAATGTCAGTTTTCTCTACCACAGAAACTTTAGGAAGCGGTGATGGATTTTAGGCTGTTTGGGAAGGTTTAGTCTGTTTAGGCAGTGGTGTGTTTGGGCAGGACAGTGCCTGAGGACCTGTCGTGGGACTCCATAAAGTCACAGTGGAGTCACTGCTCCCTTGTGATTCCAGACTAGGGGTAGAAGTACCTGAAATATAAAAGTGTTTCTTTGCATTTTCACTCCAGTGTTTCCAGTACTTTTCCCCTCATGTCTCGAGATCCTAGAAATTCATACAGGAATCTATTCTCCATCTCCAAAGCAATAAAAGCATGCTGGTTTGAAAACAAGGTTCAAGAGAATTACTTGTATCAAAGTAGGTTTAGATTGAGTTTAGGATTAAATTTTTCCCTGTGAGGGTGATGAGGCCCTGGCACAGGTTACCCAGAGAAGCTGTGGCTGCCCCATCCCTGGAAGTGTTCAAGGCCAGGTTGGACAGGGTTTGGAGCAACCTGGGATAGTGGAAGGTGTCCATGCCTGTGGCAGGAGGTTGGAACAAGGTAATCTCTATGGTCCCTTCCAACCTAAACCATTCCATGGTTCTATGATTAGTGGGAACAAGCCAAATGGGGTCAGAGCAATGAGCTTTTGGAGGATAGAAAATAAAAGTTATGGATGATGAGAGGTTGATATTCTGGTTGGTCTTCACATTATCTGTGTAAGCCACTCTATGCTGAGCAGTGGGAAGACTGTATAACTATACAGGATTGGCATGTACAACAGTAATAAAACCCTGATTTCCCTTTACTCAGGTAAGGAATTGCTAAAAGTTCTTCCAAAGTAGCAGCTTAAATTACTTCTCTCATCTCTCCTTTTATTTTTTTTGCCGTCAAGATTGAAATGCTAAAATGAAATGTGCCCACACTTCCACTGCAGAGAGAAATCCTCTTGCTGCTTCCTACCTACATCTTCCAAAGCCTGCAAAAAGCCTTCATGCCACCCCTGCAGAGACACATCTCCACTGCCTTCACCTTTGCTGCCTTCCCTGATGCTCAAGTGGTTCCCATGGGACAGCAGCAATGCAGGAGGTGTCAGATATACCCAGGCTTCTGTGGGGCACAACATCTGATGTCTGATATGACAAAAACGGAAGGAGACAAGCAGGCAAAGTACCCAAATGTCTCATCATCCTGGTTTGAAGTTGATTTGCAAAGGATTCAAGCAAGGTTTTACCATATAAAGTTGCATCAGGCCAAGTAGAATGTTAATCAGGTGGTGGGGTGATTTCTTGTCTGTCCTATTTTCTTTCTTTGTTTCTAGCAAAGGAAGGATAGGAAGAGGCTTTGTGTATGTGCAGGCCACCTTTGTTCCCTCAGGGGAGAAAAAAATGAGGTTTTAAACTGGATTAAATGGTCTCATGGCCTGACAGAACCTGGACTTGTCTGGTGGAAGAGCAGATAAATGGTAGTGAGTCAAGAGGTGGGTCTTGGTCCCTCTCCTCAGGAGAGAATTATGAGGAGAAAGGGGAGAAAGGTGATTCTCCTCCCCTTGGAAAGCAAACACCAACAGTGGTCCTCCTTCACAGTGATTCTCAAAAGCTTTTGGATCATAAGTGTCTTGTTTTCAAAGACACTTGGATATTTTGGATGCATTACATCAAGTCTTCCATTTTGATTTTTTTTTCAATGTAAATATATAGACATAAATATTTATTTCCTCTGAAAAAATGACCTGCTGGAAGGAGTGCAATGCTTGAAAACTGGCAGTTTTGACAATTAAATTGTATTTTATTTAACAAATTTTTATTACACCCACAAATCTTTTGCAGAATGTTCTCCAGGTAGTTTGCACCATGTTTTCATTTACTGTGAGAAGAGAGTTTGCTCAATGTAGAACTGCTGAAGGCTCTTGTAAAGTGATGTGGACTTTAAAGTGTCTCAAGTAAATGAAAACTGGATCAATTTTGTATTTTCTGAGGAGAAAGGAACTTGATAATTTCTTAGAATGATTTATTTCCTGAATTTAGTCATCATTGATCCTTGTTATCTCATAATTGTCTGGCTAATAAAGTGCACTGGAAGAGTGTGTCTTTTCACTTAATCAGTGTAAGAACTCACATTAGCAGTGATGAAGCAATATCAGATGTGGTGACAGACAAGAATGACTATGACATATGTGAAAATGCTGCTGTCTAGTCCCCTCCATCCCTGCTGGACAGGACTAAGCCCAATGGATGCTCTTGTCTTGCAGAGCTCAGCAGAACAAAGAGTTATCTGGCTGTTCTCACTCCATGGCAGAGAAAGCCAAACCATATTAATTTCAATGTTCAGTGTTATTTCTTGCTTTCCAAAGCATTCTTGGTGGACCAAAATCACTCATAAATTCACCAAAAAAAGAAACATTTTTCTTTCCTTTCATAATATAAATTAACAGGGAAAGAAACCCCATTTTTGATCTGTAGTGATGCAAGATATTTCATTCTGGATCACCATAAAACAAAATTATGAACTTTGAGTATTCAAGAGACCTTTGTTTTTAATAGCTGTTGGTATTTTTTATTACTCCTGATTTATGGCAATATAAGAAATTTCTTGATGGAAGCTCTGGGTTTACTGACAGCTGAAATGGTGGATGACAGGAACAGAAGTATGGGAGGGATATCCTTTGCTGAGTTACCCTAATGGAAAGGATGTTTGTCAGGAGCTAAACAACAAGAAGCTAAATTTTAATTTCTGTCTTGTTTTGCAGACTTTATTTTTCCTCATGTTATTGAGCAAACAGACACATATACTTTTTCCCCCACTCATAATTTTGTCAAGATTTTTCTGAGGTACTTGGCAGGACAGCTGGATGTAATCTCTTATTTTTCAAGTTGTGGGACTATTTCCATTTATATGCTGGTTCACCCAGGCTTTTTTTGGGGGGAGGATGGAGGGTTTACTCTTTCCACTGTCAGGTTTGAGTTGGAAGGCACCTTAAAACTCATCTTATTCCAACCTCCTACCACGAGCAGGGACACCTTCCACTACAGAATCACGGAGTCATAGCATGGTTTGTTTTGGAAGCAACCTTTGGAGATGATCTAGTCCAACTCTTCACTATCCCAGGTTGCTCCAAGCCCCGTCCAACCTGGCCTTGAACACTTCCAGGAATGGGGCAGCCACAGCTTCTCTGGGCAACCTGTGCCAGGGCCTCACCACCCTTGGATCAATTTGTCTTTTGGCCTGAATTTTCTAAACTTTCCAGGTTCAGTAATGCTGCAAACCCATACAGTGTTCACACTCCTTCCTGCCTCTCAGAAAACCCCCACAGTGTGGGATGGGGACCTGAAACCTGGTGTCCTTTGCTCTGTCTGTCACACACATGATCCTGGCCAGGCTGCCCTCCCATGCAGTGTTGTCCCTGTGTGTCTGGGTCTTCCAAAGGACATTGCCCACGGAGGCCTGGCAGAGTTGAAGTGATATTCCAATGTATCCCCAGGGGGAAAATGCAGGACTGGGAAGATGTGGCTTTCCATAAAGCATCGCTGTCCTGTAGCAGAGATCCAAACTGCTCGGGACCAGTCGGATGCCAGTTCTTGTTCTGTTGCATCCATGCTCCCTCCTCCCCACCTATCCGAAAAAGAAGAGCTTCATGGATGATGCACATAATGAACTTATGTTGATACGCATTTGTTCATTTATTTATTGAGAGCTTTGCTTTTTTTTTTTTTTTTGGTAGGGTGAAGATGGGGAAAAACTAGCTGAGCTGGATGTCTGAAATTAAATACCTAAATTCGCTGCCTGGCTCAGGGAACAGGTCAAGCCCTGTCAGTGAAGCCATTTTCAAGTTATTTGTCTCTTTTTCTTTACTTGCTGCAGTGTGGTGTGAATGGAAAGAGTCAGAAGATACCTTGCATGATGATGTGTGAGGTGCTGTGTGTTTTGCGGGCTAAGTGGCTATGGGGTAACTGATGTGTTGTTTCCTGTGGGTCACAAACCTTTGCCATGCAGTTTATAGTTATTTATAGCTCCTTTTTTGCATTAAATAAGTAAGAAAAGACACATGGACACCGTGTTTTCAAGAGTATGTTACTCTTGTTCTTTATGATTTTTTTAAAAAATAATTTAATTACAAAACACATGGACTGGCAATGCTAAGAAAAGAGGGTGTGTGGATGCATGTTTGGTAGGGAAGGGAAATAAAGATGGTTGCATGTCAGGGCTCTACAAATCCACCTTGACTTAGAAACCTACTGAATGTTTCAGAGCCAACAGCCTTGTATGTGATATTTTAGGCCTGTGGTAATCAGAGAATGGTTTAGGCCGGAAGAGACCTTAAAGCTCATCTTGTTCCAAGCCCCCGCCATGGGCAGAGATATCTTCCACTAGACTAGGTTGCTCCAAGTCCCATCCAACCTGGCCTTGAACACTTCCAGGGATGAAGGAAATGCTGGAGCAGCCACACATTTGTGCCCTTGCAGGGGCTGGCATCCTTGCAGTGATGCTTACTAAAACCAACACCCTACCCCAAACCTTTCCAGGTGCACCTCTGGAGGCGTTCTGAAGTGTAGCAGATCCATCCAGGAGGAAGGGCTGGTGCGGTTGAGCTGAGGAGGAGGGAGGCAAACCTTGGCTTGATGTTTTCAACACTGCTTTAGCTGGTTGAAGGGGACCAAACCTCCGAGGAAGATGGGCTTGGTTCCGTTTGACCAGCCAGAGCAGAGCATAGCTCCTGACCACGGCACACCCCAGCTTCTCTGGGCCTTACCTGCAAAAGGAATTGGACAGATGAGACAGGAGCACTGGCGCCAAACACTGCTTAGAGGAAGAGAAGGGAGGTGAAACATTTATGACACCAGCTCTGGAGGCATCACCGTTTTCCATAGGATCATAGAACCACAGAATGAGTTGGGTTGGAAGGGGTCTTAAATATCATCTTGTTCCAACTCCTCTGCCATGGGCAGGGATACCTTCCACTATCCCAGATTGCTCCAAGCCCCATCCAACCTGGCCTTGAACACTTCCAAGGATGGGGCAGCCCCAGCTTCTCTGGACAACCTGTGCCAGGGCCTCACCACCCTCAGTCAAGAATTTCTTCTTAATAGCTAATCTAAACCTACTCTCAGTTTAAAGCCATTCCCCCTTGTCCTGTCACTCCAGACCCTTTTAAAGAGTCTCTCTCCATCTTTCTTTTTGGCTCCCTTCAGGTAATGGAAGGCCACAATCGGGTCTCCCTGGAACCTTCTCTTCTCCAGGCTGAACAATCCCAATTCTCTCAGCCTTTCCTTACAGCAGAGCTGCTCCATCCCTCTGATGATCTTGGTGGCCTCCTCTGGACTCACTCCAACACATCCATGTCCTGCCTGTGCTGGGGACCCCAGAGCTGGAGGCAGCACTGCAGGTGTGGGGTGCTGGTACATCCATTTTGGCTCATCCGTTGGTCAATATTGGCACAGGGTCCATGTGATGTTCCAGTTCTTGGGTGGTTCTCTGGAACAGGGTGAAATTCTTGCTGATGCACAAGTTGACAATATTAAGTTGTGGAGATAAACATCAGGAGCCAAATTATGGGTCCCTGCCTTGATGTTTCATAGATTTTGGGCTTGTTTTGGAATCTGGTCCCAGCTCACAAGACTAGATTTGGGTGATAAGGAAAGCTTGGAGGATTGGTGTTTGTTCATCCTGAGCCACAGCAGCCTGTGTCTGAAGATCACAAAATGATTTGGGTTGAAAGGGACCTTAAAGATCATCTCGTTCCAACCCCTCTGCTATGGAGCATCTTTATGCAGCTCTTTCCTTTCTGATTCTTCCCTTGCCCTATTTTTCCTCTTTCCTTTTTCAAAAATTATTTTTCTAAATAATGAAATAAAGGAAAAGCAGGAGGGAGGAAAGACACCTCCTTTGTCAATTGAAGGGAAGTCACCTGCCAGTTGTCAGTCAGGCATCACTTTTCAGAGCCTCCTTGAGCCCTCCAGCTGTACCTGGGAGCCTCAGAGAGGAGACAGCTGGAGAGACCATGAGCAGCAGGGCACGGGGCAGCTTCCAAAAAGGACAAAAGCAGTATTTTTCCAACCTCGTGCACAGGCCCCTTTCTATATGCATATGTTTTTTCAGGGACTTAGGATCTTTAAGGTTGGAAAAGGTCTCTAAGATCAAGTCCAACCAACTTGATAAATTTTTCTCTGAAAAACATTTTGATTAAGAGGGGTTTTTTCCTCTTTATTTTTTTTATTCACTTTGAGCTCTCTGTGCTCAGTGTTGGGAGGAATATTAACTTGAGCAGCATCAGGACTCCTCTGCTTGCTTCATGCTTTCTCTTTGCTTCATCAGGGATATTCATTAGCAAGGAAAGCATCAGCAACATAAATTCTATATTCCCTATGGAAACATATACCTTGATGCCAAAGAAACAGCTCCTGCCAGCCTCCAGTTACAACATTCACTTCATACTCTCTCCCACCAGCACTAGAACGTTGCAAACTTTATGGAATTTAAGAAGAATTAGAATTTTTCATACCTTCAGTCTGGGTGCAGATACCAAACCACAAGTTGGAGGGAAAAGCAGGGTTAAAACATTGGCCTTGACCCCCCAGACAGGCTGTAAGCTTTCCTAAACCTTAGCTCCGTGTCTGTGTTATTTCTTCTCCTGTGTCCTTGCGAGTGTGTGTGTGCCTGTAACTTAATCCTGGCCCAAGCCGTGCAGCAAGAGTTAATGCTGATCCCAGGCTCTGGTGGAACAGGCGGGTGCAGGCTGGAGACAGCTGCTGGAAGTAAATAAAGGGTGGGATTCCACTCCAGGGTTAAACCCCAAGCTCATGCAGTCTCTCAAGACTAACGACAGGTTCAGCTGTCCAGCCAGAAGATTTGGCTTCATTTGCCAACACATAAGCGTCTGGCACCACCTGAGGAGCCACGGGCTGTCGGAGACACCCACGTGTGACATGCAGGTGTGGCATAGCACAGACCTGACGGAAATCTAGAAGCCAGTGTTCTTAGTCATTGTTAGGTTGTCTCCAAAGGTAGTAGGAACCTTTCTTTTGGCAGCTAAATAAAGTCTGCATTTCCACAGACTACAGCAGGTTTTCAATACCGTAGAGACGAAGAGAAGACCAGGTGCAGAAGGAAGTGTTGTGTCTGAGACATGGGCAATGGGTTGATCAGCAAAGTCAGGGAGGGAACACAGGTCAGGATTCACACCCTCCTGCTTTTCCATTGGATGCCCTTTGGTCTTGCCTTGTTTTTAGGATTAGAATCAGAGAATAGTTTGGGCTGCAAAGGATCCCTAAAGATCATTTAGTTGCAACCCCCCTGCTAAGGCCAGGGACATCTTCCACTATCCCAGGTTGCTCCAAGCCCTGTCCAACCTGACCTTGAACACTTCCAGGGATGGGGCAGCCACAGCTTCGCTGGACAACCTGGGCCAGGGCCTCACCACCCTCACAGGGAAGAATTTCTTCCTAATATCTGATCTAACCCTGCCCTCTGGCAGTGGGAAGCCATCCCCCCTTGTCCCAAGTCCCTCTCCAGCTCTCCTGGAACCCCTTTAGGCATTGGAAGGGGTTCTCAGGTCTCCCTGGATCCTTCTCTTCTCCAGGTGAACACCCCCAGCTCTCCCAGCCTGTCTCCAGAGCAGAGGGGCTCCAGCCCTCAGAGCATCTTTGTGGCCTCCTCTGAAAATGCTTCAGCAGGTCCAGGTCCTTCTTATGTTGGGAGCTCTAGAATTGGACACAGCACTGCAGGTGGGGTCTCATGAGGGCAGAGTAGAGGGGGAGAATCCCCTCTATCAACCTGAAGGTCATGCTACTTGTGATGCATACCCAAAGAAAAAAAGGATAATTTTTCCTGTATTGCTCTTCTGAATTCTCTTCATAACCTAAGAGTCAGTTCTGTACAAGAAGGACAGGGTGAAATCATGGTTTGACAAGCATCTTTCTGGATTACATCTAGAATACCACAGGGCTTGGATCAGATGCAGAAGCCCTGGTTTTGAATCAGACTGAAATTTTGCAAAGCATCTTGGTGTCTGAGGAACATAAATGTCATCGGTTTCAAGGTCTATATCTGTACATTACACAGTGCTGAGGTACAGCACAGGAACTCAGTGGTTTCTGCTGTTGCTGGCACAGTTTTGACCTGTGTCAATGAGGACTGACCCTAACAGCTCCTAAGATTAGCTTGGGAATTAGGGCAGGCCAAGGACAATTCCCAGTAAGGGATTTTGGAGATGATTATTTGTTTAGGAAAGTGAGAGAATCATGGAATCATAGAAAGTATGGGGTTGGAAAGGACATTAAAGATCATCTCATTCTAACCCCCTCCCATGGGCAGGGACACCTTCCACCATCCCAGGTTGCTCCAAGCCCCTTCCAACCTGGCCTTGGACTCTCCCAAGGATGAGGCAGCCACATCTTCTCTGGGTGTGAATAGGTCACTAGTGAACTAATAGCGATGTAGACAGTGAAACTTGGACTCCCAGATGCCAAAGTCTTCTTTGGAATATGAGTCCAAGGAATAATGACTACAGTGATAAACGTGTCTGCCTACAGCACTTCCTAAAGCCAAGCATGTCCAGCCTGACCTACACAACTTACCTGGAGGCTGGATAATAAATGGGTGTGAATTTGCTGAATTATAAGGTCTGTCTGCTGGCAGAACCTCTCATAGCTAGGTTAAAATTAAATTATAAACATTAATCACTGCAGCATAAACATGTTTTTAATCTTCTAACCAGATTAGGCTTGTTGAGGGTATTTTGGGGTGGAATTCCTACAATTTCACATGGGAAATCAAGGTCTGAAAACCTTTCAAACTTAGGCCATAATGGTAACAATAGTTCCCTCAAAAAATTCCTAAAGTCTTTCTTAAAATAAATTATGACTGAT
Source organism: Lepidothrix coronata (assembly GCF_001604755.1). NCBI lineage: Eukaryota > Metazoa > Chordata > Aves > Passeriformes > Pipridae > Lepidothrix > Lepidothrix coronata. The sequence goes on along the minus strand of NW_016690219.1, from coordinate 6,492,450 downwards.
TGAAAACTGCCTACAGTTTTGAATATTTGGCCTATAGTGGAAGAAGGTAATGTATGAGAAATGGTTTTAGTTCTTCAGCTCCGTGGAACAGGAACTTCAGGGTACTTGGAGCTGTCCATGGGATTTCCAGGCTGCCCATGGAATTTCCAGGCTGGATTTAGATGGGCTAAAGGCAACTGTTCCACTGTTTGAAAAAAAAATATACTGAGCTCATTGCTGCACAGTGATATTAGAGGAAAGAATTAAGCAGTGTTCAGGGGAGGAAGGGGCATTTGTGACATGGCAAGACTACACTGAGTTAGGATAATACACATTTAGGAAAAAAAACCATCATTTTTGACAAGGCTGTGTGTCTGCTTAGCTCCACAGTGTCATATTAATTAGGAGGTAATTTCCTGCAGCCTGCTCTGTCTGTTCCTCTACTGAGACACGGTAATGAATTAATCCATTAAAGAAATTCTTATATCTGTAGTATTTGTTTTAATCCCATTAAAGAAGATTTTGTTATGAATTACTGGGAATAAAGGATGAGAATTTCTAACTAATGTGACGTTTGAGTTCAGTTTTTCTCCTCACAAGTCTTTCCTACCCAGTGCTGTTTTATTCTTTCTCCATTTCACTTAATCTGAAGCATTTTCCACCAGCTGAGAACAGATGACAATAAGAAATTAGGTAGATTTAGATTAGATACTAGGAAGAAATTCTTCCCTGTGAGGGTGGAGAGGCCCTGGCACACGTTGCCCAGAGAAGCTTTGGCTGCCCCATCCCTGGAAGTGTTCAAGGTCAGGTTGGATGGGGCTTGGAGCAACGTGGGATAGTGGAAGGTGTCCCTGCTCATGGCAGGGGGGTTGGAACGAGATGATATGTAATGTTCCTTCCAACCCAAACCATTCCATGATTCTGTAAATTATTGATATTGTCTGGGACATAGTGATCTCCAGAAGCCCTTGAAAAACACTTTCAGCACAATTTGAGTATTATTTTGATTAGGTGGAGAGCCTTATAGTCTACTGGGTGATTTTTTCCAGAGAAAGATGTGCAGAATATATCTTTGTTATCAAATTTGCACGGAGTCAGGAGTTCAAACCTTTGTAGATATTCAGATTCCTGTGTGCTCTTTGTGGGTGATTGGAGCACTGTAAGGTGAGCATAAGCTGCCTGACTATATCTGACAAAGTCAAAATCAAATAAAATGCAGTTACAGAAGAGCTTTGGACTCCTTGCAGTTGCTGGAAGAAGAGGATGGCGATGTCTCCCTGAAACCACACACTTCCTTACATTCCATAGCAGCCTAATCCATATGGGGATATAAAGAAGCATGTCATCTCATAAGAGAAGTCTGGATTGTGCCCTCTGGGCAGCAGCACAGCCGTCCATCCTCCACTCCTGAAGAGGCAGAGTTGCTCCTCAAATGCGTTTCAGAGCCAAGAGTCTGATTCCTCTTTGGAAAAACACTTGCAGCACAGAATCCTGTCATTTTGTTGGTGCTCTTGACAAGCGTGGGATGTTTTGGAGGGATATTTTCGGGTGGCTCAGATTTTCCAGTGCCTGTCATTTGCAGGCACTCCCGTGTGTGCCATTGCACAGCGCCGAAGGCTGGAATCTCATGGAAGCGCATGTTGGAGAAGGTCTTGGACTTGTTTCTACAGCCCTGAAATCCTGAAAAACTAGAGTTTGCTGTAAAAAAAACCAAGTCACATGAGTGAGAGGTGATAAAGGTGGTAAATAGTGTTCTTTCCTTTCACTTTTTCGTTATTATTGGTATCAAGGCAAGGCCTTGAGGACCTGCCTGAGCAGAGGAGCTGCTCATACACACACAGGGATGTGGTCCCTGCCCCGGGGAGCTGCCTGGCCAAGCAGCCAATGCTTTCAGAACCAAACAGCAGCTCACCAGAACCTGACCTGGCTGCTTAGAAACAAGTTTTAAGTTGTAGGCCACAGAGAGATTTTGGTTAGTCCAGAAGGATCTGGAGGGCTCTTGTGCATCTCCTGGCTCAAAGGAGGAGCAGCTTAGGTCAGGTTGCTCAGCATCATGTTTAGTTGAGTTTGAATCTCTCTGAGGGTGGACTTGCCTCGGTGTTTTGGGGTCTCTGTCCCAGAGTTTGACCACACTGATGGTGAAAAACATGTGTGCTGATATCTAACTGCAATTTCCTGTGTTCCAACTTGTGTCATGCCCTGGTGCACCTTTGAGAAGAGCCTGTCAGGACACAGAGGTCAGGACACATGGATGTATTTCTGTGCTTGATGATAGAAATGATGAGCAGAAGTGAATTGCAGGGTACCCTGGTGCCCTCTCCTATGCTGTGTCCTGGATTTGGGGCTGTTGCACACTCTCATCCCTCTTGGGGCAGGCACACTCAGGGATGCTCAAAGGGAGTTATGGCCATGTTTGGGAAACAGCTGGTTGGAATCAATTTGTTCGCGTACCAGATTCACAAAGATAATTTATTTCTAAGTGGAAGTGTCTCTAAGGATAGAAAAGGGGAGGGAAGTAACCAAATTTCTGATACACAACCAGTCCTTACAAGTATATAGGGCAGGAAAAGAAAATAAGCTTTTCTCTCATGTTTTTGCTTCTGAAAGCATCAAAAGACTAAGGAAGGATCTCAGATGATGAGAAGCACTAAAATCAAGGTGGGAACAGCCCCAAGATTTAAAAGAAACACAAAGTCTCCTTGAAAGCAGACCCTGGTGAGAGGTTGCTGGCCAGGTACAGACTCCAGAGTGCAGAGCAGCACTACACAAACTCCTCAGAGGCTGCAGGTCTCCCTGGAGCTTTGCTGTCACTCTCCAGGCTTTTTTTTATGTTGGAGAAGCTGAGTCAGAGTTGCTGTCCATGCTTACAAGGTCTCCATCCTTCCCTGTGACAGAGGTGCTCCCCTGCATGATACTACTTCAGAAAATACCTCTCTTGCAACGTCCCCCAACACCTGACGTTGCTGATTTTTCACATCCCACACTCACCCACCTCAGTTTTCCTGCCCCTGTGTTTTTTCCCCTGTCAGCTGTTTAATAAATCTGTGTCATTACATGATGTAATGATATCTACAAAAGGGTTTAGGATGGAAATCTATCCCATGGCATTGCTCCTCACAGTGATCTGTTGGGGTGATGGCTTTAGAGACAGAGTAATCTAGAAAAGGCTCAAATTTATTTTTGCTTAAAAACTTCATAATTCTGATATTATACATGCTGCTCTAAGTAATTTTGCTTGTACAAAAATCATTATCTGCTGCTGTGAAGGGATGAGTGGCTTTTAGGGGTAGTTATTTTTTTGTTTTAAAGCCAGATAAAGACTTTTCTTTGAATTTCTAGAAAAATTCATGGCAGGGAATTTTGCCTACTCAGCCATTACTTCAGTAACCTCAGTAGCTGATAAAACAATGTAATGTAAATTTTAGAGAAAGATGAGTCATGCAGTGACCCAGGAAATGATATTGTTTACAAGTCTCCAGGATCAGGAGTAGAGTCTGAATTTCCATTATACAAAGATTTTTACACCAAGTACAACACAGGTGTTAAAAATACCACAGCAAAACATTGCTGCCCTTTATTTTTTAAATGTAAGACAGACCAATATTACAGGAGCATTTAATTTGAGATTAAGAACTCGGTGTAATATTTAATTACCAGTTAGATGAAGGCCTTTGACTCAGAAAAGGTGAGGAAAACAAACCTTGCTGACATCAGAAAAAACTCCCAGAGATTTCAGTAAAGCCATGACACAGTTTGTGGGTTCCCAGATTTTTGAGTGCATAAATCTCTTTACATGAATTATCAACAATAATGAATGAATAGAAATTTCTTCCTAATCTTTTTAGACCTCATATGGACTTGCATGATTTTTATTACTCATGATTATAAACACTTAATTAATTGGGACCAACCCTGTTTAATCTCTGGGGTACTTTTGGGGCCACAAACAAGCCGTGCAACAGCCATGTGCCACAGAGGAAAAAGGACACCTTTCCCGATTAAAATCAGTTTAGGATTCCAAAACGCTTTCCCAAGTCTTTGACTCCAAATTGCTTCCTTTGTGTTCCAGTTCCACAGAAATTTTTTATTGCAAACATCCAGGTGTCAGGCAGGGAAAATGAGGTACAGCAGAGGGAAGTGGACAGATGGGACCAGCATCAGATCTCCAGAATTCCCCCCAGTTTGCTGTCAGGTACATGACTGTACCTGCAGACACATGGCTGTTGAGCCTGAGAGAGTTACTCAGAGAGGTGGGATTCACCTCATTTGGTGTTGGGCACAGAGAAACTGCAAGTCCAACCTCACTAAGAGCTGGGCTGTTGGAAGCTCTGATGGATGAGACTGAGAGCAGGAGAAAGGAGTCCCATTCCTCCTGGAGGAAAAATGGAAATTTGCTATCTAGAAAATAGGGAAGGAAGTAACAACATCAATAAAATTCATTGGTTTAATAAAAAAAAATCTGCCTAAAGGCAGGAGGACTGAAAAAGATAAAAGATGAGGGATCAGAAAGGAAAAATCTCATTCAAATCTGAGCAAACCTTTTGTTGGTAGTTCCTGACTTTTGCTATGCTGTCTTAGCTCCTGTGTCCTTATAAAAAAAAGACTAAAAGCCCTTATCCAAGACTACTACTTTCTGAGATGTTTCCTTGTTCTTCTTTTCTTAAATAAGCTGAAGAGTTCTAGAGCAAGGGAGTTTTGCATAGAGGCATTTTATAGACTTGTTTCTTATATATGGAAAATATGCTGTCCTTCAACAAATTGTAAGGGAGGTTTATCATGGAATCACAGGGCTTTGTGTTGGAAATGATCCCAAACCCCATCTTGTTCCAACCCCCTGCCATGGGCAGGGACACCTTCCACTATCCCAAGTTGTTCCAAGCCGCGTCCAACCTGGCCCTGAACACTTCCAGGCATGGGGCAGCCACAGCTTCTCTGGGCAATCTGTTCCAGGGCCTCCCCACCCTCACAGGGAAGAATTTCTTCCTAATATTCCATCTAAACCTACTCTCTTTCAGTTTAAAGCTGTTACAGCTGCTTCCTGATAGCATGTTCCTAAATTTCTCACAGGCCTGCACTAAAGTATCATAGAAATTCTGGGATCAGATAGTGGGTTTGTAGTGATCAATGAGGAAGCAGACTGAGTTACTTGGAAGATCCTTGATCCCAAGCATGTAGGTAGGTAAATATTACTTATTTATGCATGTTATTTTGGCACAATTTGTGAACTGGAATTTTAAAATCTTGTGTAGGTGTAAATGAGGATTTAATGATGATGCTAAAATCCAATTTGAGCAAAATTTGTATTAAATTCATTGACTGGAATGAACTGAGACTGTTGCAGTGAAGACTCACTAGGTTGCAATTCCAGACCACACTGTTCCAAGACTTAGAAAACTCAGAACAGGCAGGATGAAGAAACATGGATTGGAAAATTATAGCTGAGTAGAAATTCAGGAGCTGACTGGGACACAGCTTGAGTGTAAAAAATTGACAAGAACGGCCATAAAAGCTGGCAGTGAGGGAAGGCAATAGGACATAAATGCTTCTGTTTAAAACCAGTATCTCTTTTTTTTTTTTTGCTTACCCTGGAACATTATACTCCTTGTGAACAGCAGACATGGAAAACTAAGAGCCAAGAGATGATGTCTTTTGGAGCCACTGAGAGTAACCCAATCATCTGAGGCATATCCAGAGTCACGTCTGTCCCTGCCTGGAGTGAGGAAGAGAAGGAGGAAAGAATGGGGCAGCTGTCCCCCAAGGGTCCCTCTGACCGGGATGGTTTGGGGATGAGATGGGAGGTGATACTCCTGAAACTGGCTCTCTAATATGCCTGGCATTTGGGCAGTCACTCATCTGGGCTCTTTGTAGAGTTTTTTTTCCACCCTGGATTGGCCAGGGAATGCTTTCCTGGCAGCAGTTGTTCCTGGAAGGAGGGAGGCTGCTTAGCCTTTCATTTTCCTGTCTGCACACACGGGCACAGTGAGGTCCATGCGTGTGACAGCAGTGCAAAGAGGGGAAGGGGTAAAAAGGAGTCATTTTGTTGACTTGATGGAAGAAATTCTTCCCTCTGAGGCTGGCGAGGCCCTGGAACAGGTTTGCCCAGAGAAGCTGTGGCTGCCCCATCCCTGGAATTGTCCAAGGCCAGGTTGGACGGGGCTTGGAGCAACTTGGGATAGTGGAAGGTGTCCCTGCCTGTGGCAGGAGGTTGGAACAAGATGGTCTTTGGGATCATTTCCAATGCAAATCATTAAGTGATTCTATGACTTAAAAGAGGAATCCTCTTCCAAGTACTCTGCTCTTCTCCAAATGAAAGATTTGAGCCCAAACTCTTGCGCATTTGGATTTTACCACCTCATTGTCCCTCTACGGGCACCACAGCAAAAGGCATCTCACATGGAGCAAAAACTCACATAGAGCCTTTTCTTGCCTCCTCTGCAATTTTCCATGTGACTGTGGTCAAGTCAGGGAGGTTACCACGTTAGCCTTGGGAGACAAATTAGCTGTCTGAGGGTAGATTTTTGAAGCCGAGCTAATTAGTTTCATCTTAACCCTGTCCTAACCACAGCTTACAGGAAGCTCAAAACTCAAGAAATCAAGTTTGCATCTGTCTGCAAAACACTGTCTGTGTCTAACCAGAGACTATATTTAGGCCCTTGGGTTTTGGAGGGTTTACATGAGGCTGTTTTTTTTAGCTATGGTGGGGTTTCATGAGTTTCAAAGTTTACTGAGTTTGCTCCATAAACTGTGGTAATGAACTCTCTGCCTCAAGTCAGCGGGAATAAGGGCTCAGTGAGCACCTCTGAAACATCATCCAGTCCCAGTGTACTGATATTTAATTTGTTAAAAAAGGGAGGCATGAAGGAGAGTAAAACACTGGAGAAAAACAGTGAGTTGTCCAAGGTTATTTGGAAAGGCTGTGTCAAATCACCAGCAGCCCTGGCAATGTGCCTGTCCATCCTAATAGTCCCCTTGTTTGATTTTCTATCACTTTTACCTCAATATAAAAATATATTTCAGTTATGGATCTCTAAGTTATATTTTCTGCTTTATCTGGTGCTTTTAAACAGAGACTTTGGCTCTGTTTTAGCCCCACCACATTTTATTTATCCAGTCTGATCCTTTGCACCAAAAGCAGGGTCACATCCCTCGACCAAAGCCTGTTCACCAGCATTCCCAAATTATTGGTGGGGAAACTGAGGCACGGAGGTGAATTTTTTTCCTGGGACAAACTGGAGAGCCTGTAGCTGTACAAGTTCAGCATAGCCTCCCTTGCTCCTTAGCTTTTCCTTTTTCCTCATATTTTGAATGCAGATGAATTTGATGATTCAGTTTAGGATAACTGTGCCTCAAGAAGCTAGTAGGATTTATGCCACTGGCTTGAAAAGGTGGGGAATCAACCTTGACTTCTTTTTGCATCTAAAACTGTTTAGCTGGGAATTTTTGGATCACCTCCATCACAAACCCTTCCCCAGCTTGGAGCTTTCTCCCGGAGGCCAGGACACTTAATACTGTGCTCTGGGAATGAGTGGGGAGGATACAGCCATGGGAAAGAGGACAGTGCCCTTTTCTTCTGTTTTATCTTTTCTGGTTAGTTCCTCCCCACGTGATCCCAGCACAGGGAATTAAGAGGATAAGTTGAGACAAGAGGCGGATAAACCCACACTGGACTCCTGACCACTTCAGTCATTCATTCCCAATTAAATTACTGAATACTACCAGCAGGCTGGAAATACAAGGAACAGCCATCCATGGAGAGCAAGGACCCAAAGAGAGGGCCCAGCAATGTGTCAAGAGGGGGACACCTCTCTCCCTTGACTCCATAAGAAGCCAGAATTGACTGTACTCATCATTGACTCCATAAGAAGCCAGAATTGACTGTACTTCTCACTTAAGGGTTTAAGGGTAATGGGGTTGAATTTGGACCTATGCACATCTCTACTGCTGCTCTCCATCTTGAAATGGAGAAAGCACTTCATAGTCTAATAAGGATTCTGGAGCAATAAATAGATCAAAACCATATGGAGATGACACAGTCTAACACCTGGACATGGTGGACAGGGAGACTAGTGGGAACTTGCTGGTGATCACTTATTCCCTGATGAGAATTAAAATCAGAAGGTCACTTCCTCTGGGAAGGTGTTCATTACACCTGGGCATTCTGCAAGGAGAAGGGGTTTCTTGGGAACACTGTGAGATTGCAGAGCTTCCCAGGGAATGAAACTGTCCCCCCAGCCTACACTGACCAGGTGAGATCCTGCAGTCCCTTCTCAGAAGTCCCTGTAACCCCTGGGTCACTGAAGGGTTACTTGGGAACCGAGAGGTCTGGCCAACAGGGCACAAAACACCAACTCTTTTGCTTTTGTGAACCAAACTCCTTCTTTGAAGATGTTCCTGAAAATCCAACCCGTCCCTTGGATTGTCTGTCCATAGCTATGAGCCTGAGATCATCCACTTTGAAGGGATGCTTCCATGCCATAGGCCCCATCCAGGGAGTGTGGACTGGTGCCTGGGAACTTGATAGTGAATCTGGGGTCCCGTTTGGACCATGAGTGCACCACTTCACCTCCTTTCCCTTTTCCATCCTTGTCAGAATTTTCCCTGTCCAGAATTCCTTATGATGTTTTTCACAACCTGGGATGCTAGACCTGTCCTCTCTGGGCTTGTCCATAATCACCAGCAATTCTCACACCACGGGAGATACATATTAGAAAAAAGTAAATCTCAGACATTACCTTCAGCAAAGAAGCAGTTGGTCCCTTCATCCTCCTCTCCTGCCTTCTTTGTCACCTCATAGCGTGCCAGGGGTGTTAGCTGGGCTGGCAACTCCAGCAAGAGGGATTTTCCTCCTCTTCAAGGTTTCCACAAGGAAGCAGGAGATGGTGTGGTCAGAAATGCTCTCCAGCAAACAGCCTACACCTGGAAGTGCCCAACAGTCTCTTAGCCAAGGCTGTGGCTAAAAAAGACCTTGAAGTATCTTATACTACAGACCCCTCTGTGTGTGTGAGACAGTGGGTGTGTTTGGGGAAATGGGTATTTCCCCTTCACCCACGTTCCTCTGCACCACTACCTCTGTTTTTTTAACTTCTCCCTAGTGACAACGGTGTTAAATTCCTTTCCCCTCACTCAGTTTTCTACCACCTTGGCTCATTTCCCCCTCCTATCTTGCATCAGCGTCCTCTCGACGCCCTCGCTGGCTCTGTTGCTAAAGGTTTCTCAGCCCTCCCAGGGCAGAGCAGCCTCCTGCCACCCTGGCATTGGGTTGCCCGTTGTCTCTTCACACCCATCTGCCCCTCCCTGCCTTGCTCTGCCCCGAAGATGCTCTGCTGCCATCCCGACGCGATCCCTGCCCTGGCAGGCTGTCACTGTCCCTTTTGTATCGCCCACCCCCGGGGCCAGCCCAGCCCATCGCCCCTTCCTCCCACCTGCCCGTGTCCTTTACAGCCCGTGGCCATTCCCGTCCCTCCTGTCCACCTCAATCACCCTCTGACAGCGGCATGTTGAGTGACACCCCTTCAGCTGTCCCGTTGCTGGGAGGGCACTTCAGCAGTTTATCCCTTTTTCTGATGCTGCAGCTCAGTCCTGTTAGAAAAAGCCCCCAAGAAATAAAACCATTTATTGCAGATACATCAGTTTAATATTTTAATGGCCAGAAGGATGCAGGAGGAGGAGGAGGAGGAGGAGGAGGGAGCTGGATTTGGAGCTGCTATGAAATCCTGATGGACTCTTTGCTTAATGGTGGTCAGGCAGGACAAGAGGAGCTGGGTTTTGCAAGCGTGGGGATCAGACAGTAAGGGCTGAGCTCAACCAGTTCCACAAGTCACACCAGTACAGCCAGGATCCTCTCCACCCTGGGGTCATTAAAAATGTGCCTTTTTATCTCTTCTCCACCAAAACTGTTTAAAAAATAACATCCCAGGGAGACTGGAAATTAATCCACTGGTGTGGGTGAATGTCTGCAGAGAGGTTTTGACCAGCAAATAATATTAACCATAGAGTCCTAGAATGGCTTGGGTTGGAAGGGACCTGAAAGACCATCCTGTTCCTATGGGCAGGGATACCTTCCATTAGGCCAGGTTGCTCCAAGCCCCATCCAGCCTGGCCCTGAACACTTCCCGGAATGGGGCATCCACAACTTCTCCAGGCAATCTGTTCCAGGGCCTCACCACCCTCACGACCAAGAATTAATGGGGTGTCTGGGTGCCTCAGAGCATCTCTTAGATCTCCTTCCCACCCTGAGAGAGGACAGTGCTACCAAAATGTTGTTTATGGTTGGGAAACTGAGGCACTGGATGAAGCGTCCAAGTCCTTGGAAGAAGTTTTTGGCACAGTGAGGACTTAAAAACGTCTCACCCTTTATTCTGTGTATAAACTGGTAAATTCAGTATGATTGGCACAGCTGGCCATGATGCCAAACGGCTCACATGGGTATTACAAAAGCTTTTTAACCTCCAAAACAGGATTGCTGCATCCAGCTGCCTGTTGGGATGTGTTTCATTCCGTGCAAACTCCTGATCTGTGACCAGAAAATGACAGGAGAAAGTAGTCACCTCAGCCAAAACCATGCTGAGGATGTTCCTGCAGTGAGGAAGATGAAGTTCCTGCACCCAGCAGCATTGCCTGGTGCTGTCTCATTTACTTCAGAGCATTGCTGTCTCAGATGATTTTATCACAGTCTGTCTTTCACCACAGACCTGGTTCCTTATTTTTTTCTCCATCCTATTGATTTCTTTTGTCCCAGGTGAGTGTTCAAAGCTCTGGAAGTGACTACAGGGTTGTATGGTCACTTTGCTTTTAACGTGTGAAAGAGTTTCCCTGCTAAAAAATAATGAGAACATTTCAAAAGTATTTTTCCCCCGTGACAAAAAAATTACACTAAACATTGAGATTTTGACAGAAAATGGGGGGGAAATGATATGTATTTTTAAAAGGTGTGTTTTTCAGGTCTCATAGGAGTCTGGTAAGGAGCAGAGTGACAGATTGACTTGTAATTTGCTCCTTTAATGCTGAGAAAGATGAAAATCTTCCCAAATTCCAACATAAGGAAAGAAATAAGAGAGGGGGAAAAGTATGAAATCAGGATAAGTTGATTAGGGAGACACATTGCACTGGTCTTGTCTCACTTGGAGCAACCCTGTCCCCTTACACCAAGATAAAAAATAATAATATTAATTTGAAAAATGGATGTAACCTGTTTGTTTTATTTTTTTTTCTGACTGCATTCACAAACAAGTATAACTATATAACATGGAAAAAATTTTTTTTCCTTCAAGATTTATTTTAGCACTCAGAATTTTTTGAAAAATAGGGAAGATCTGCTTGTTTAATCAGGTTGTAAAAGATCAAGTTTGGGAAATAGTATTCTACCCCCACACACACCAAGATATATGAATATATTACCTAAACCCCAAAAGTTACTATTGCCCAAAACCCTGTGATAGGACATGGAGGGTGATCAGGATGTTTGCTGTGGGCATTTGCTCCTCTGGAGCACAGTCCAAGCCCTGGGGAGGTGCAGCACAGGCTGGGGGCTGTGCAGCCCCCCCCGAACATCCCCCATAGTTGGCATTGCTTTGCAGAACAGGGGGGTGCCCCTGTGGCAGGATCCAGAGCTGAGGGTGCTGCACACATGGGGGTCACCCTCTGCCTTGGACACTCAGCAAAAGCCACCTGTGGTCAAAGGGGACAGAGGTGGGATGGAAAGAAATGGGAGAACAAATCCGAGCACCTCATCTTTGTTGGCTTTCACATCCTGGGCTCATTCCAATGGCATGGGCAGTGGGTGAGGGGGGAAATCTGCCCCTCTGCTCCACTCTGGTGAAACCCCACCCAACAGAGCTGGAATGACAGGACAAGGGGGAATGGTTTTAAACTGACAGAGGGCAGATTTAGATTAGACAATAAGAAGAAATTCTTCCCTGTGAGGGTGGTGAAGTACTGGCACAGGTTGCCCAGAGAAGCCGTGGCTGCCCCATCCCTGGAAGTGTTCAAGGCCAGGTTGGACAAGGCTTGTAGCAATACGGGATAATGGAAGGTGCCCCTGCCCGCAGCAGGGGGTTGGAACTGGATAAGGTTTTAGGTCCTTTCCAACCCAAACCATTCCATGATTTTGTGATCTTTCCATTCATCCATTTGAAGTGCAGCTGTAGTGGTGTGAGTGCCATGACACAGACAACTTGCTCCTTGGGAAGCACAGCTGGAAAAGCAGGATCATCTTATCCAGGTGCTGGAGACAATGCCACCCTGCCCTCCCTCTCTCCTAAAGCTGTAGCTGAATCAGGCTGGTGGGAGCATGGGTTCACATCCACCATGGAAAGAAAGGAAAAGGGATAAGAACACATCTTGTGCATGGCACTGGGAGAAGTCCATGACAGATAAAGGAGACCCTGGTGCCTCACTCACTTTACTTACCTGAAAAAGAGGGATAAAAATATGGTTGAGTTTCCATTGCCCTCTGGTAGTTTATCCAGGTTCTACATTACTCTTGCCATCATCATCATCATGGCTGGGCTTCACGAACGAAGATTTAGGAAGGCTCTATCCACATTTGTTACAAGCACGCTGGTGGCTAATGAGGCCAATACGAGATAGAAATATCTGATTGCAAAAGGCACAGCAGAAAGACTCCTTAGGTGGTAAACTCTGCAAGACACGGTTCTTTCTGCGTTGTCTTTTCTCCTCAAGAGTGATCTTGTGTGCGTTCTCAAAGGCATCAGCAGCGTTATAGATGGTGTGTCTCCAGGCCTCACAACTGGAGGCCAGAGTAGACCAGCTGTGTTGATCAATATGGCCAAGGCTGAGATGTTGTTTCAGGGAGTCCTTGTATCTTTTCTTCGGGGCTCCTCTCATGCGNTGTTCTAGAACAGATGTATTGGTCACATAATCTGACCAGTGGATGTTTAGGATTGTGCAGAGGCAGCGTTGATGGAAGCACTCTAGGAGACGTAGGTGGTGGCGGTAGATGACCCATGATTCGGAACCATATAAGAGAGTAGACAACACTATGGCTTTGTAAACACTGATCTTGGTGCTTTTCTTCAAGTGTTTATTACGCCATACTCTTTTGTGGAGTTTTCCAAAAGCACTGTATGCCTTTGCCAACCTGTTGTCTATCTCCCCGTCAGTCTTACCATCCGAGGAGATGAGGCTACCGAGGTAATTAAACTGCTGAACTGATTTGAACTCTGATTTGCCAATGGTGATATGGGGATGAAGGAAGACTTCCTGAGGTGCAGGTTGATAGTGATGCCTTAAGCCCCTAATGTTTTTTTTATTTTTCTAATATTTGTAAGACTTGTAAGTTTTATAAGTAGTGGAAGTAGATTTTAAAAGCAGCAACCTCCCCCCCTTTTTTGTCCCTTGTTCCTTTCCCTCTCTCTAGTACTCTTGTTTATACATTCCTTAACCCTCTTATCCCATTCTATCCTCCCTATATCATTCATAGCCCCAAATCTAATAGAAATGTTTAGTCTTTTGTCAAGGCAAGGCCTAGATGGTTGACAGAACAGCATATCTGGGCCTAAACCACAGAATATGGTCAAGAATTAGGTAACTATGTACCCTTTGTGCTCTGATGATGGTGAAGATGGATGAAGGAGGGGTCCCAAAATACACCCCAGACCCATTTCAAGGAGGTGGACCCGGGGCGGACCAGAGGAAAGGCCGCAGGGTGGACACATCTGGGATTGGATGGATGGTATTATAAAATGTAACCTCTCAGGCAAGGCCTTCGCGCGTCCTGTAACATCTTGCCTTGGCAGAATAAACCCTTTCTTATCCCACCCCTAATTAACTGCTCCTGGAGATTTTTTCAGCACCAAAATACAGGGGCATGGGAAGATTACATTTGTGTGGCTGGGGGCTGACTCTCTCCTGTAATACCCTGGGTGGGTGCTTGGCAGATTTTAGATGAAGCAAAGGGGGGCTGAGGGTGGGGTTTGGTGCCATTGGAATGTGCCAGAGCTCTCAGGCAGTGCAAGGTTTCACAAGGATCCAGGAATGGCAGCTGGGAGCAAACTGGGCATGAGACTTCTTCTGTGGGCACGTGGAAGCTGCAAAAAATGAACCTTAATATTTAGAGCCATTGATACACCTTGAAGGGATATTGAGAGCAGTAGTTTGGCTAAGGAACTCCACATGCAATCATTACATTAATTCTGTATTTCCTATAAGACATAAGCCTGTTCCTTATGGAAAGAAAGGAAGTTATCTCTCTAAACCCATCACCTTGGTGCATTGAACACACTCATGAGCTTAAAGGTTCAGCAGAAAATAGATAGTGGTTTTTTTTCTTTTATTTCCACTAAAATACTATTTGTCTGAAAAAAAGAAATTGAATGTTTCGAATTATTATTTTCTTTTAATCCTAGTTAATAACCCATAGGGCATAAACTACCCAAACTTCATTCACTTGATTTTTTATTTATTCCTATTCAATACTTTTAGATTCATTGGGATGCAGACAAAACAAGTTCTCTATAGTGCTCCTTGCTGATTGTCACGCATAAAATAATTGATAAGATGGATAACTATAAACTCATTATAGAAAGCAAACTCTATTCTCTATTTTTCTATATTCTCTGAGCATTTCATTGCCCAGAGAAGCTGTGGCTGTCCCATTCCTGAAAGTGTCCAAGACCAGGTTGGACATGGCTTGAAACACCCTGATCATGGCAGGGGGGTTGGAACTAGATGAGCTTTTAGGTGCCTTCCAACCCAACCATTCTGTGATGATTCTATGAAAAATCTGGATATTTTTTCTATCTCGATCTTCACTAGTAATTGTTATTTTTCAGAATCCCTTCATTGAAAGTCCTTTTAGTGTAAGAGTAGTACAGATGCCATTTATTTTGCCCAGTATTCTGTAGCTTTACTGATCCAAAAAGCACATGCATCCTGCAGTACACCAAAATCCATGGATTTTCTCATTGTCACCACTGGAGTGAAATAGAGAGGAATTATATTCAGACACATAAGATTCATCTTTTCTAGGTGCTTCAGTGGTGGTGAGGAGTTTGATTTTTGTTTCTATACATTCCCCAGAGGGATGCAAAGAGGATGGAGGGGAACAGATCATCTGCCCCTCTAGCTGTGCCTTCCTTCCCACTGCCTGGGTAAGAGTGGCCAGGAACAAGGCAAGTGGTGGTGCCTCACACCTGCTTGCATATTTGTGGGGGTGGAAAAGAGCAGATGTCCAGAGCTGCCAATTCTGGGAGTCCTGCAGGAATGTGGGGCCTGTGACAGCTGATGGAGCTGCAGAGGGCTTGGGTGGGGGAGTTCCCTGCCTGGGAGAGTTGGTGATGGGGAAGGGAGGTGGAAAGCTGGCATAGACTCCAGGATGGAAAAGGCTGTTTGAATATGGAATATTTATGGCCTGGATGCAGAAATTCAGTGCTCTCCACTTGGGAAACAGTCTTGGAGTCTGGGCTTGCTTTAGATTGTGCTCTCTGGGTTAGGTGATGGGAAGATCAGGTTGTTGACCTCTTCAGACTTGGACTGACACAGAGACTGCCAACAGGTATCGTCAGTCCAGTTCCTGGGATTTTCACTCCAAAAAGCCCTTGGACCTTTACTGAGGCACAGCAAGCACGGGAGGAGACAATAATCTCAAGAAAAAGGCCTAGAAGAAGCCTGGTTTTCACCCAATATTCAATGAATCTCCTAACGAAGTCTCCTCAATCTTGGCATTCTCTGAACTGGCTGTTGTTGGGTTTGGTTTGGCAATGTTTGGTTTGAAAGCATCTGAGTAGGGCTCCCCTGAGTGGGTTTGAACAAAGGCTACAGAGGCTCCCACCTCCTCCCAGCAATACCAGAAACTCATGTGGCAAGTGCTCCCTGTTTCCTTTTTCAGGGAATCCCCAGTCTAAATGACATGAAGTATTATTCCCTTCTTGATGGTCTGGAGAAAAGGACTCTCAGGAGAGACCTTCTCACTCTACAACTCCCTGACAGGAGAGTAGAGCCAGGTGCTGGTCAGGCTCTGCTCCCAGGGAACAAGCAAGACAAAATGGCCTCAAGTTGTTCCAGGGGTGGTTTAGTTTGGATATTAGGGAAAATTTCTTCCCCCAAAGGGCTGTCAAGCTCTGGAACAGGCTGCCCAGAGGACTAGAGAAGTCATCATCTCTGGAAGGATTTAAAAGATGTGTAGATGTGGCACCTGGGGACATGGGTTAGTCATTAATCTCATATTACTCCTGCTGTTATGGATAAGAAGACCTTAAGTGAATTACCCAGCATCCCCTGTAAGTCTAGGACAGAGCTGGCAAGTGAACCTGGAGTTGCCACTTTAGATCTCCAGATACTTTCTGAAAGCTGAGAAGAGAGGAAAGACATTTCTGAGGCCATCCAGTAGTAAAAGTCTGTCAGGTAAGACTGCTGGGAAGACAACAGTCTTTATTTCTTTGCTCCTCTTACCTGATGAAGTTCAGGAGCACCAAGGAGGGTGCCCTGATGCATGGCCAAGGATTTGTTCGAGGAGCAGGGATTCTTTTTCTAGCTATCCCTCAAGCCAGAAAGCCACTGTCCCACTGATCTGCTGAAGTGGACAGCTTGTGACTGTCTTAATATATTGGCATGAGAATAGGAAAAGTGGATTCCTACCTTCTCCCCTGTACAAGGATATCTTTCTGTGGTACAGGGTTGTAACTTCCAATGCAAACCATGCTATGATTCTGTGATTCTAGGACAGTTCCATCTGCCTTCAAGGTAGGAAAAAGGATCCTGGAGAAGCACTGTTGAGTTCTGACATGTATTTAGACAGGATAAAAAAAAGTGATGCCTTAGGGTAGTGTTTCGACCTCATCCCACCAGTGTTTTTACAGTTAATTAGATTAAGGAGGATCTCCTCAAGGCCCAATTCCTCTCCTCAAGGCCCAATTCCATGTCAGGCTTTTGGAAAATAGCCTGCAAACAGGCACATGTACAAACATGGGAAGAATCAACCTGTGCATCTTTATCTTTCTGAAGTCAGGATGTGAAACTTACTGTCCCTGGCTGCCAGAGGATGGAAAAACCCTCCCTGCAGCTCCCAGGTAATTTCAAGGCTTCACCCAGCACTCAAAAGAAGAGTTTCTTCATTCTTTTCCTCTTTTCCCTCCACATCTCTGTAGCTACAGAGAACACGTGGCCGAGGTTCCTTAGGGGGAGCTCAAGGTCACAGCACGGCTGAGCAGATCCCAAACCTAAAATCCCATCCTGGATTCCCTCAGGTCAGGCAATTACCAAATTAACACCTAGAAGTGAGAACTCTTGAGAGCAAGTTGAGCTGGATTTGTGGGCAGGGGGTTCAAATGGGGGTACTGCCAAACTTCGTGTGACTTAAATAGAGTCCCCACCACCAGTGATTTGGAATCCAGATCAGACCAGTGATTTGGAGCCTTTGCTGATGCCCTTTGCTGTCCCTCCACCCTGGAGCTGGAGGCATCATCCCTGGTCCCAGCTGTTGCCTTTGAGGTTTACACAGCTGCCGTGGGGAGTGGGGGAGCAAGGGGTGGGGGCTCGGCCTCCCAAACGCCTCTGACCCACAGCAGGGTCAGAGGTGGACACGTTTGGGCTAAAAGAGGAACAGGTGGGTCAAGGGCTGACAGAGGGAACACTGGCACTTTTATTTTTAGTGGCCCTCCCCCTGCACACGCACACACGGCTGGAAATGACTATGAAATGCATCTGGCTGGGCTGAACAGGCCTCCTGCCCTGAAATAAGGGAATCATCTTGCTTTTGGGGGTTGAATATTCATTCAATTTGCATTTTAACCCATGCAAACCCATTCTAAACTAAAGCACTAAAGCATAAACATATCAAGCAAGCTGTGATCAAAGCTTCCTTCCTCATTCCACCTGTGGGCTTTGGTCCTCTCTATTTCTGCTTCTCTCTTTGTTGCTGAGTCAGTGGGTCTGTGCAGGAGCAGGCAGAGGATATCTTGATTAGAGGAATAACCAGCTTTTCAGATCTCTGGCAGTACTGAAAAGCTGGGAGAAAAAAATCTTCCTGTGGTTTAACAGAAGTTTATTTTTTTTAAGACTGGGTAGGAAGTGGCTTCTTGCCTGATTCATCTAGTTTATGAAAACCCCCTGAACATAAGAAGAAAAGGAGAAGGAAACGTGAAAGAAGTTGTTTTGAGTGAGAAAACAAATTAAGACTCAAAGCACTAGCAATAACAGTGTGTTGGACAATGAGGAACCCATCAGGAGCTCCCAGACGAACCCTGCAACACCACTGACACCTTCGCTGAGGAGAAAAGTGATATGTGGTCACCACATCTGTCCCAGACTTGTACCAATGATCGGGATACTTGTGTCAACAGTCAGGTGTGGTTTTTTGTTTGGTTTTTTTTTTTTTTTTTAGTGTCCCATCTACATAAAGATATGGTTGTTTCATCCTGCTGGGACTGAATCTTTCCCTCTGCTTTCTGTGACTAATTTTTCTGCCAGAAGATGGTTATGGGAATAACATAAACAGAACTCATGTGTACAAGCACCTCGAGATATATCGAGAGATATACAAGCACCTTAAATACTTGAGAAAAAGACTTTTGTGTTGCTGGATGGAAAAAAACTGTTTACTCCAGTGTAACTGAGCTAGTGTGGGGCTTTGTGACTTCCAACAACCAGAGGTAACTGAGAGAGGTGAAAATACTGCTCCTACCTGCTGGTATGAGGGCAGGTGATCAGTGTGTCCATAAAAACCAAGGTTAATCAGGCCTATGGTGAAACCTATTCCTTGACCTTGGCAATACAGAGCAGCCTTAAGGCTATTTAGGAATCTGCATTTAGAAGGGACTTTTTGCAGGGGCATGTAGTGGTAGGAAAAGAGGGAATGGCCTTAAGCTGAAGGAAGGCAGGTTTAGATGAGATATTAGGAAGAAATTTTTCCCTTTGAGTGTGGTGAGGCCCTGGAACAGGGTTTCCAGAGAGGTTGTGGACTCCCCATGCTTGGAAGTGTTCAAGGACAGGTTTGGATGGGGCTTGGAGCAATCTGGGATAATGGAAGGTGTCCCTGCCCATTGCAGGGGGTTTGAACAAGATGATATTTAAGGTCCCTTCCAATCCAAACCTTTCTGTTGGCTTCCATTCCATTGCTTTCTCTTGGTGTAGTAGCTTTGGTGTTCATCTGTGTGACTTCCTTGAGTTCATGGCTTTCAGTCCTGAGAGAAGAACAACACCCCCAAGATGTGGTTCACCGATCAGGACATGAGTGTGAGTCCACCTTGGCAGGGTCCCTCTGGGAGTCTGGTGTGTGTGACATCAGATTAATATAGTTTGGACAGAGAGAGACCATTAAGGCTTTGCTTGAACCCTCTGTGTGATGACAGACCGTGGAGCTTCACACAAGGCAAATGAGACCAACTCCCACCCCAGGGATTTGAAGACGGAAAAAGATCTCATATCAAGTGTCTGGCTTTACACATTTCCATGCACAGCTGGGATTTTTGTAAACTGTTCTTCTTCCTTTTATTTTTTTATTTCTATTTTTTTTTTAATTTTTCTTTTTTTAGTTAGAGCTGTAGCACGTCTTACACAGAAGCCAATTTGTGCAAATAATATGAAAAGAGGTGCAATTTGATTCCAGCCCTGAGGAATACAGTGGCAAGCCATCCCCTCACTTGGAGGGTGAAGCAAAGCACAGGGGCAGCCTGGAGCAGCCTTCTGCAGGCTCTTCTCTTTCATGTGACTAATACACACAAATCCCCCCGTCCCCAGGGACTGGGGGGATCACTGACAGCAGGGCAGGCTGTGAGAAAGGGGTGAAGGGAGCAAAACTGTGCTCTCCTTTCATTCACCAGGGTCAGCTGTCCCACCTGTTCCCCCTGCTTAGACGTGGGGAGCAGGGGTGGATGGAGGGGATGGGGCAGTGGCAGCTTTTACAATGAAAACTCATCGAACAGAAGGAATTTTGTATTAAAATGAGAAGCAAGTGGGCATCTGCTTTGCCACAAGGGTAGGGATGGGTGTAAGAAAAGAGTCTGCTGGATGCAGCGGGGCTGGCTTTTGCCTGAATCACTTCTCAGAGAACTGGGGACCAGGCCAAGAACAAGTTTCCTAATGAAAGACTAATGATGGATGAAGCTCAGTAGGTGCTGGGTTGCAGTTTGATTCCGAAACCAAATCCTCTACCAGCTGTTTGTTTAAGCAAATGCCAAGGTTCACTCTGCAGCAGTGTCTGCCTAGATGTCCCTGAGAGATTTCTTCCATCCAAACTGGCACCTCTTGATTTTATCTTTCCATGTTTCCTCTGGGGTTTGTGGTCCAAGCTGTGCAAGTTTCCTCTGGGGATGTTGTCACTTAGTTTGCAAAATCTGCAGCAGGCATCTTTTCCCACAGTCATGTGAGATTGTGTATTGCTTTGTCATTATTTAAAAGGAAAAATTTTTTGGGACTAGACACTGTCTGATGTTGTGTGGTTACAGAGCTGTAGCTTTTCTTGGATACTATTTGTCGGCATGATAAAAAGCCCTGTAGCACAGAGACTGAGGGAGTGATGGTTCATCACACCAAAACAGAGCCCTGCCTGATGGGAAGTGTGAATGAGATGGTGTCTGTGAGCAGCCCAGCAGAGGAAAATCTCTGGGAAAAAACACAATACTAGGATGTTTTTCACAATGCAGATGCAGCCAGCTTTATTTGAAGCTGAGTTTTTTTCCCTTGTGGCTGTATTTTTGATTTAGAAGGATTTTTGTACTTGGCAGCTTCATTTAGCCTGGAGAAAAGGAGTCTCAGGGGGACCTTACTGCTTTCTACAACTACCTGAAAGGAGGTTGTACCCGGTTTCCTCTCCGAGGTAGCAAGTGACAGGACTTGGAGGTTGGAATTATATGATATTTGAGGTCCTTTCCAACCCTAACCATTCTGTGATTCTGTGACAAGGGGAAATGACCTCAGGTTGTACCACGGGGGGATTCACGTTGGTTATTAGGAAAAATTTCTTCACTGAAAGAGTGGTTAAGCATTGGAATGGGCAGCCCAGTGAAGTGGTGGAGTCACCACCCCTGGAAGTGTTCAAAAAATGAGTAGACACGGCATTCTGTGGTAGGGCTTAGTGGGCATGGGGGTATTTGGTCAAAGGCTGGACTCAATGCTCTTGGATGTCTTTTCCAGCCTTAATGATTCTATGACAGGTCTGGGAGTCAGCCACAACTGTTGTTTTCCATGGCCATCCTGTGCATTTTGCAGACCCCAAGAGAGCAGGGGAGCATCCCCTGAGTGGCTGGCAGAAGACCAAAGCTGCAGCAGACAAATCCCTTGCAAGGTGCTGGTTTTTCCTCGCCCATTTTTCTTGTGTGCATCCGCAGGCTCCAGCATCTGCCACGGGCAGGCAGCCGGGGGACGTATCCCCTCCACGACCACAGGGGATGTGAGCCAAACACACTCAACCTTGAAACCAAAGAAGCCTCAAACCTGTCATTAAAGCAGCTGCACTGGCAATAGATTTAGCATTTAAAGAAGTTCAGTGCCTGTTTAAAATGCAGCGAAAGTAACTATGGGGAACAAGTTCAACAAGGTTTTATCATGCTGAAAAGTGACCCGGGAAAGACAGGCAGGAAGGCTCCCGGAGGCACCAGCGTTTTTCCTCTCAAAGGAAAGAGTTGAATCTGTTGCAAATCAGATAGAAAAATGAGCCAGGCAAGTAAGGCAGCTTGGTTATGGGCTGCAAATGTAAGTAGAAGTAGTGGTAATAAAAGATTTTAAAATCTGAAAAAAAGGTTTATAATATGAATGTTAAGATTTCAGGAAAGAAAATACTTTTTTATAGTGTAAAGGAACAGTAATAAAGGGAAATTTGAAGATATTGGTGATACCTGAATAATACAAAGGATGCTTTTTGCTTTTCAACTTCTTAGTTGAGTTTAAATACCCTTTTGTGAATTTCTTATCATCTTCCCTCAACCAGCTCATGAAGTATTTATGTTTCTGTTCCCTGACTTTACTATCCCTTCTTCTGTAAATCATGGCAGGACAGGGAGCAGCTCAGCTGGGAAGATCATGGCCTGGTGTTTAAAACACCAGAGAGAAGAAGAGCTCTGAGTGCCATTCCTGCCTGAAGAGGTTGTGGACTCCCCATCCCTGGAAGCGTCCGAGGCCAGGCTGGAAGGGGCTTGGAGCAACCTGCTCTAATGGGAGGTGTCCGTGCCCTTGGCAGGGGTTTGGAACTAGGTAATCTTTAAGATCCCTTCCAACCCAAACCATTCTGTGATTCTGTGATTCCTGACTTACCAGGGGCTCTTTCTTCTCCTGATCTGGAAATGATCATGAACAAGCTGTATTGGCTTTCTCATAATCAGATGTCTATGTTAAAGTGTTCAGTGAGGAATTGGATGTGGTAAAACAAAACACCACTTCTGAAATCTCTCTGCTCATCCCTTTCTACCTTACCTGAGAGCACTCAGGCATAATTGATTAGTGAATTGAGACTCAGAAGGAAAGATGGGGGTTTTTTATCTGTCATTTTACAAGATGAACCTAAAATCTCAAGCCAGCTTATCTCAGCGCTCCTCCTGTGGCTAGGACCAGCATGGAAGGGGCATGGATCTCACCACAGTGGGCAGTTGATCCTGTTTCAGCAAGCCCAGGAGCAAACACGGGGGCTTGGTGAGGACAGATTTAAGGCTGTGGTGCTGGTCCTGCTGGAAGGATGCTCAGGGCTGTGGAAAGTGGGAAGGCAGTAGGTGAAATCCACCCTGCATGGTGGGACTCAATAGCAGTGAGAGGGATTTACCTGGACCATGGAGACCATTAGATCCTGATTATACTTTATGAAACCCAACCCCTGTGGATGCCCAGGGGATAATTTTGATTGATAGATGCCAGATCCCTGCTTAGCACTACTTCACTGTCTCAACTCATCTTCCCATGGGTGCTTCACCCAGCCAAATTCTGAGGGCGAGCACGAGGAAGACTGAGATTCAGAGGGAAATTTGATCAGGGGAGGGTTTCCCAATCCCCTTGGTTCCCTTGGAAATCTCACCTCAGCACCCCACTTGGTGGTGTATAACGAGAAAAGAGACATCAAACCCCAGGATTTATTCTTAATCAGCCCAGCTTCTTAACACCTTCTCTGTGACCTTGATTGCTGGGAAGTGGTTGTCAATACACAAAAGGTGAAGTGTGAATAGAAGGAAAGAGCAGCTGTGAGACCTCTGCATAGAGTGCCATGGCCAGGGCCATGTAACACTTCCAGGCTGCATGTCCACTGGTAACCCAGACTTCCAGGACAAGGGATAATGGTTTTAAACTGAAAGAGGGTAGATTTAAACTAGATATTAGGAAGAAATTGTTCCCTGTGAGGGTGGTGAGGCCCTGGCACAGGTTGCCCAGAGAAGCTGTGGCTGCCCCATCCCTGGAAATGTCCAAGGTCAGATTGGATAGGGCTTGGAGCAACCTGGGATAGTGGAAGGTGTCCCTGCCTATGGCAGGGGGTTGAAATAAAATGGTCTTTAAGGTCCCTTCCAGCCTGAAACATTCCATGATTTTATGACAATGCCAAGCTGGAAAGCAGAGATCTTTCTCCAAGCCCTGTGTCTGGACTGAGTCACTAAGTTCAAGCAGTTTCAAGCTGGTTTTCCCCACTGTGTACCCAGCACAGCACACCTTGCATTGGAGGAGAAGCTGCTTATCCAAAGCCATATTCAAGATAAGCACTATGCTGCTGGTCACCAGGTGACCAAAGCCATCAGTCACATAGCCCTGGTCACTTAGCAACCTGATCTAGGGAGTGACATCCCTTCCCATGGCAGGGAGGCTGGAATAGATGAGCTTTAAGGTCCTTCCAACCCAAACCATGATGTGATTCTATGATTCTGTCATTCTATGGTCCAAGCATGAACCCCACTAGGCTGGCTTTCCCCTGGGGTGCTTTGTGCTCTCCTTACAGGTCTAGGTGCAGGAATTGTGAGCACAGGCAGCATTCCCACATCGTTCCCTCGAGGGGGGCTCCTGAGAGGTTGCAGACAGAGTTGTTAAACTTTGCCTTATCCCACATTATCCTCCCCTCAGCTGTTCAGTTGGAGGTGCCATGTGGTGTCCAACAACTGCCACATTCCTCTCGCGAGGTGGCCTCTGTGTGATGGCTGGGGGGAGCATGAGGGGACCCCTCACTAGGCTCCTGCAAGGATCTTCCGTCCCAGAAATGCTGCAAGTCCTGGGGAAAAGGAGTCTTTCCATGCTGCTTCCCTTTTGGAGCACCTGCCCTCCAAAAGACCTTGCGGGCAGTGCCCTGCCATCCTCACCTTACACACAGATGCCTTGAAGATGAAGTTGTTTAGCCCAAATCATGTGTCAGTGAGTGAAAAAGCTGAGCATAGGTCCCACATCTCCTTTTCCTGTGCTGTCTGCTTGTTCCTGGCCTTTCCCTCAAGCGCAGGGAGTTAACAGAACACGGTCCTGGACCTACGTTAGGCAGAGCAGAGGCAGCTTGCCCACCCTTGTGTTTCAAGGAACAGACAGGTCTTCAATGGCTCCATACTTCCATCTAGTGACAAAAAGCCACTGCTCACCCCTCCTGCTTTTTCTCTCTGTCTTCTTTCTGGTTGCAATGCAGGAATGTTTCTCAGATTCCTGATGCCGAGCCTGTCCATAAGGCCATTTCCACTCATACACCCAACACCTACAAACCCTAAATGAGTAACTACAAACAAACAAAACCAGGGGTGACGTTTTTGAGCAGAACTTAATTTCAGCAGGAAAAAAATGGCTTACACATATGTCCAAACATGCACTTGTTCATCAGGATGTGCTGCTTTCCTCTTCGGTGTGTGATATCCCTAAACAGGGTCATCAGCTTGCTGTGGGAGAGGACTTGCATGTCATATAACAAGACTCCTATGTGACTCGGCCATTCCTCTTCTGGTCTGAATTCTGGGCATGTGTTTCTGGTTATCAGGAAAAGTTTTTCACAATCCTTCCTCTTTCTTTTTTTTTTTTCCCTTTCTTTTTTTTCAGGAGTTTCATCTCCTTCAGGGAACATTGTATGCCTTGTTTTACCTAATCTGGGACTTTCTGGAAAGAATAAATGCCTCATCCAAGCCAAACCCTTCAGAGATGTTGACCTTGGACATTTTGTTGATTTTTTTCCTTGATAAAACATTTCCTTAGGATTGGATCACAAAGTCCTATAAAGAATTTCCGAGGTGGTAACACATTTTTGTTGCTGACAATGACCCAGAGAGTTTGAGTGACAGAGTATGTTGGAAGCAGCAGTGTCAGGGCACTGGGAGCAGCAATGAGCCATAGTAGCCCTGATCAGCCTCACCTGGGACCCCCTGTCCATGGATCAGGAGACCTATTTAACCTCAGCTGTGGGCCTGTGCTCCCTCCCTGAGCTGTGTTACAGGAATACTGGTCCTCAGCCTTATCCCCCATCCTGCCTTCTAGCTGGATCATGGGTCCATGTTGAAGTTGAGCCTCCAGCCTTGTCTCCCCTTGCTCCTGAAAGGTTGCCCCAGAGGGATCCTGGACCTGGTCCATCCTGTCATTTAGTTCTGTCAGTGGACCCTGTTATCAGCATCTGGCTTTCTCTGCTGTGCTTAAGTTGTCATCTTTGAACTGTCTCTTCTTTGGCACTACTTTTTTGTTTGAGAATTCCCTCAAGTTCATTCTTTCTTCTCATCATGTTTCCACTGTAATCCCAGCTAATAAGTAAACTGAGTGTAGATTATTGAGCAGGATGGGGTTAACTTGCATTGGGTTCCTTTAATCATTGGCCACATGTAGCTGAGACACTGGGGCTTGGCCTAAGAATAAACCACACACAACTGGTTCCACTGCTGGGCAGAGCTCCAGAGCAACTGGGGGTTGATTGCCCGTGACTTCGTGCCACTGTATCTCTGAATCAAGGTTGAGGAAGAACAAGCAATGCTGTTTCACCTCTCTTTGGGGATGAGGTAAGAGGATGAATACGTGCTACTGTTGTTTGGTTCATGGTAACTCATTAAACTTCAGTTATGCTGTGGGGTTTGAGAGCTTCCTCCCAATTTCAGTGGAAACTTCCATGAAGGCATCCATGGAAGCTCAGGGGCTCAGCAACCCATCTGGTGACCCCAACAAAATCCATCTGGATTTGGAGGAGTGCAGAGGTGGGAGTAGAGATACTATTCAGTGTCTGAGGTGGGCTGAGTTGAGTTGTCCCTGCAGCCCAGTTTCTCCATGGGATGAGAGATAACCCTGTGTAAGTCCACTGCCCTCTTTTCCACAGTGGATGGTAAAGGATCTGCAGGGGAGTAGGTACTTGAGATGTGGAAAGGGATCTAAGCACCCTTTGGGCATTCCCACCAAATGCCAACAGTGTTGGGAATGCCATGGAAAAAATGAATTGAGAATATATAAGGGAACCTTGAAGTCCACTTGCTGTGGAAGTCAGTCCTAGACTGAATATTGGCATATCAAGAAACCATTCCGATAGTTTTTATGTCACATTGCAGTGGGGAAAAAAAGAGGATCCTCTTATTGGAGGATCTAGTCATACACCAATGGAAGAACAATTCCAGATTATTCTTGTTATAGTAATTATAGTTTTGGAACAAAACAGTTAATAGCAGCAAGCAGCTTAGGTTAATGATTAAGCACACTCAGTGGAGGGCTCTGAGCTGTCTGTGACGGGATTTGAGCCTTTTGAGAAACTTGTCTGGTGGGTTTCAGCACTGAACCAAGTGTGTAACACAACCTCAGCCCGAAAATTGTGGTAGAGCTGGCATCAAAGGGATGGAGCATTTGTGCTGATACTGGAGCTACTGCACTTCATTCATCGGAGGAATGGAAGAAGAACAAATTGATTAAGGTAACTAATACCAGCAAAAGACTTAATAAGAATAATAAAATTAAATATAAATGGTATTTTATGCGCTTTCTTTGAAATGCAACGTTCACTTGCTTCAGGGCTCTGGACCCTGACCCCTGACCATTGCAGGATGTTAAAATATGCAAGAAATATAGTGAGAGTAGTTACAGTAGGTCTTGTGGTATAATAATAGAAGTTTAGAAGTTGCTTTATAGTGGTGGTTTTTTTCTCGTAGCTCTAATATAAGCTTCTGCCCAAACGTCACCTCCAAGAGTGTCACTCTCCTGTTGCATCTTTTTTAAGGTGCTGTCCCACCTTTCTTCCACTGCTCATCCCTGTGCAGCCCTGCTCTTACCCAGCAGCTCTGAGGAGATTTTTTTGTCTGAGATTTCATGATTGTGGATGTATATTATATGGATTATCTTAAAACTATGTTTATGGTAATAGTAATAGAGGAGAAGTATGCCCTACCCCTAGGAGTGTTCAAGGCCAGGTCGGATGGGCTTGGAGCAACCTGGTCTAGTGGAAGATGTCCCTGTTAATGGCAGGGACATTGGAATGAAATGATCTTTAATGTCTCTTCCAACCCAAATGGTTTTGTTATATAAAAATCTGGCTAAATCAATTCACCCATTTTTTTTTCCATACTAGTACAAAACTCAGGATGAGGGCAGCAGAATTTGATAGTCTGTCTTTAAGTGGTAGAACAGTTCCTGATATGGACTTTACAAAGGGAATGTGGGATGTGTCTGGCTATGACAGCAAGTAAGACCTAGTCTATAAGTACTCAAATGTTTATTTTGTTTAATTATTAGAACAATTCACAGCTGTTGCTCCCACAGGTTTGCACCATGAAGACAGAATTCATGTGAGGTTTGTTTTAACATTACAGGGAAGGTCCTAAGGCCCCAAGCCATGATTCTGGAGCCAGACTCCCATGAATTCTCCATTCAGTGTTCAAGATGAACCTCTGGAGAACATCCTTTCTGAGCACTGGGCTGATATTCTTGGCAGGTGGGTGATGGAGAGGTGATGTTTCCAACCACCTTTGTCATAAAACACTAGGAAAATTCAGTGCCAATAGATTAGATACAGACTAACTGCATCCTGACATGGCATCTCTAAAGGGTGTTGAATATTATGGGATATATGCAGCATACCAGACATTATCCACCTTATCGGGGGTTTTTTTCATGGCATTATTTCCATAGCCATTGTAGATTTTTTAATTAACTTTTAATTTTCTGTGTTCTGCCTGAGTTCATATCGTACCTATTGGTTTTGATTCACTTGATGATACATATGCCACTGTTTGCATGTTGATATTAAGGGCTCATGATACAAGGGTGTCCAATACTGGGCTTCAGTGACCAATAGTGATATTTGAGATTGCATCCAGACAGACCTAAGAAGCTGGAAACCCCCTAAAATTTAATCAGCAAACTAGATATTCCTGTAAAATGATTTCTGGAAAATTCTGGTCAGTGGCTATAAAAAAAAAAAAAGGCCAGCCACTGGTTCATCTCTTAGCTTCAGAGAATGAGGGTACCCAAAATAAGTCCTAAATTATCTCAGGAATTTGATGCCTTTATGAAAGGCATGGAGTTTCTTTCCAGGCCTGTATGTCTTTCCTGAGGACTTCAGAAAAAAAGAGTTGGACAGGCTGTTGTGGAGCCAGAAGAGGTTATGTTTTGTGGGCAGCCTAGTGCACAGAAGTCAGCAAACACATTTCTTTGAGAGCTGGATTAGTAAACATCACCTTTATTTTAATTCTTGAGGAGGACAGGAGGCTCAAGCTGCAGCTTGGTGAACCAAGTCCTGAAGGCACTAAAACCCCACTGAGGGGAAGCAGGACTATCAAATGAGGGAGATGGCTGGAGGGATAAAGAATGGGCAATATGCCTAATTTGGATGCCTGAGAAGAAGAAATGAGAAGAAGGGTGGAATTACAGGAGGACAGCTCTCAGACCAGTGTCTCTAATGCTGAACGAGGTATTTTGGATGTTTGCACGACACTTCAGAGTGATGGGGTTTTTTTGCAGTGGCAGCCACGGGATCACTCATCGAGCCCCAGGAGGGCAGTGTTGCTGGAGGAACCTGGATTACCATTCCTCTGGATGGTGAGTTTTAAATTCCTAGGAAGTATATGTCAAAGTAGAATCGTATAAGTTTGGTTTGGAAGGGTCCTTAAATCTCGTCTCGTTCCAAACCCCTGCCACGGGCAGAGACACCTTCCACTAGACCAGGTTGCTCCAACNAGAATCAGTTCCATTGTGAGATTAGTGGCTGGAGTGAGAAACCATAAGCAACAGAGCTGTGGGCTGTGACACTCATAACATGAAATCAGCTTGAAATTATCACTTCATAAGCTATGGCTGAAGGTTTTTTCCTAAGCAAGAGAAGAAACATTTTTTACCTTGTTTTTGCAGATGTGGAGCTGGAAATTTCTCCCCAGTCGTCCTTTTTTTTTGAAGAAGAGCTGAAAATCTCCTCCCTTCATAGGTCCTGTAGTGCTGGAGCTTTAAAAACACTAATGATAAACATGAGTTCTGAATATAAATCTCAGAAATTGAGAAGTCATACTCATTTGGGCCCAAAATCAGCTGTGGAAAGCCAGGCTTGATTTTTCCACGGTGATGAATATTGATGCATTGGGAGGAAAGCTGGTCTTTTAACTGGCTGTACATTCTGGACTCTCAATCATTTATAACTACAATGAATGGTATTAGACTTTTTGTCTGAATATTGTGCATTCCCAGAGAGATGACGAAATAGAGGGAAGAAAGGAAGTTCAGGTCTTTACAACTCCCTGAAAGGAGGTTGAAGCACAGGGGGTAGATCTTCTTTTCCCAGGTGACAAGGAGAGGACAAGAGGAAAGGGCCTCAAGTTGTACCAGAGGAGATTTATAACAGATATTAGGAAATTTTCTTCATGGAAAGGGTTGTTAAACCCTGGCACTGGCTGCTCAGGGTAGGGGTAGAGTCATCAGGGGGTTTTAAAAGATGTGTGGATGTGGCACTTGAGGACATGTTTTAGTGGTAGACTTGGCAGTGCTGAGAGAACAGTTGAACTCAATGATCTTAAAGGTCTTTTCCAACTGAATGATTCAAGGGAGATGTTTCCCCAACAGCACTGTGTGAAGGCAGATCTGGGAAATCAGTTCAAGCAGAGTTTGGTTTTTTTGTTGGGGGGAAACAGACAGGCCTTGGGAGAAGGGGAAAAACCTTCCTGGAACCATGAGGAAATGTATAGTTTGCTGCAAACCATGAAACCACTGTTGTCGTTTAAAGTGAGTCTGTGCACTGGGAACCATCTGTGAGGATGGTGCAAAGGGAGAGTTGTGTGTGAGCCTTCTGCATTTTTGTTGTGTTTGATTATGCTACAAAAGTTAAACATGGTGGTTCATGCTCATATAAAACTTTCTGAAGATCAGGGACTGTTTGGGCATTGGTCAGCTTGTGGTGAGCAATTGTTTTCATTTACATTAATTGTCATTTTGGGGTTTATTTTCTTCTCTCTCTGTTACTTTTTTTTCTTTTCCTTACAATTTATTATTTTTTCTTTTTAATTATTAAACTGTTTTTACCTCAACCCATGACTTTTCTCACTTCTACCCTTCCAATTTTCTCCCTTGTCCCATCAGGGGGAAGGTGAGGGAGTGGCTGTGTGGGGCTGAGTTCTTGGCTGGGGTTAAACCACAAAAACAGAAAATCACACAAGCATGATTTTAAAAAGCCTGATTGAGGGCTCTAAACATAATTCCTAGAGAAGCTGGGTTGCACATTGAAAAATATTTATCGTGTGTCTTAATGTGAGTGATCCTGTCCTCACAGAGCTCTTCTGATTGACTTTATTACTTAGGCTCAGCATCCCACAAGATAGAATCTGTCTCTCCAGCCAGTATGTCCCAGCTGGAGGTGTCCCTGGTGAATCCAGACCTGCCCAGGCTGCTCTGTGATGTCTCTCCTCTGTATTTTGACTTACCCACTATAAGATGCAGAACAAGGTATGATCCGTGACTGTACTGTGGGTGAGACCTTGATGTTTGTCTGGTAGGATCCACATTTTCTTTCATTGTCTGTATAGGCAGTTTAGGAGTTGAAAGAATTCCCTTTTCTCC
This sequence comes from Lepidothrix coronata, assembly GCF_001604755.1. NCBI lineage: Eukaryota > Metazoa > Chordata > Aves > Passeriformes > Pipridae > Lepidothrix > Lepidothrix coronata. Next base: position 6,461,586 of record NW_016690219.1, on the reverse strand, counting down.
TACAGTGCCCACACCTGAGCACCTCCTAAGCTGTGCTGCATTTATTCTTGTTTCAACTTAATAAAGCATGAGGCTATTTAGCATGAGGGTCTTGTTGAGGCTTCTGGGACAGTCTAGACTCAGACCTTCAAAGGTTTGTAGATATCTAATTCTCAGATGCAAAACAACTAAGAAAATCCTGGTGGAGATTTTACTGGGTTTTGGTATCCTCAGCCTATTTAAGATCATAGGGAGAGGTTATGAGTAGAGCAGGAAATAAATATGGTTTCAAGCATCAACTGGGCAGTCTAAGGTGCCTGTTTTCTGTCCTGTCATAACTTTAGAAAAGGGTTGCTTGACTGGAAGACTGGGGTGTCTGGAGGCTGTAGAAGGGACCCTAATGGGGCTCATTCATCTCTTGCTGCTGTAATTTGGCTGGGAGTTAATTCTGAGAATTAACTGTGCTGAGAAACTGTGTGCATTAAGGATGCAGCATTAATTTACCGACCAGGATCAAGATGCCCTGCAGATCCAGGCAGCCCTGGGTCATTTCATTACTAATGAATACCAATTATCGTTCGTGCATGTCTGATGAACATGTTTGTGTTTTGCATTAACATATAATTTGGGTAGAGTTCTGATGTGGTCCTGTCACCTTCTGCACTTAACTGTGATTTCTTGCTGTGACTCCACATTTCTTTTAAATTGTTGTTTTAGAGTTTGGGTTCACATGTGTGAAGTTTGGGTTGACAGTACAAATTTGCTTTGCTCTATTGAAGCCCCATTGAGTCTGGTAGGAATGGAGACCCTGTGAAGGACCTCACACTTAAAAAATTAACACAAAGTTGATAAAAGTAATACAATATAACACATTCTCTTCCACCTAGATCTTCATCCCAGGAGGCTTTGTACTACGTGGAGGTGATCTTTAAAGGATGTGTGATTAACAACCTGACTGGGCTGGAGAAAGAGAATTATTCTTTCAAGGTAATCACCAATCACTAGAAGTGATGATAAAGGATTCAAGGTATTGGAGGGAGTCCAACTGCAGACATTGTGTCACAGGCAATATATTCAAATAATTAAATCATAGAATGGTTAATGTTGGAAGGGACATTAAAGATCATCTTTAATGATCATGCCTACCATGGGCAGGGGCACCTTCCACTAGACCAGGTTGCTTCAAGTCTCATCCAACCTGGCCTTGAACAGGCCTGGTCTACCCAGTGCCACTGATGAGTACCTGGATGCATCGAGTTTTAAGGGACAGAAGGAGCACCCCAGCTTCTTGTCCTGACATGCAACCAGATCTACAGCATATGAGAGAGAAGAGAATCATGACCAGCACGTTAAGAGAAGTGACTTTAATTTTAGAGGACAAACCTGAAGACAGGTTTAGAAATTTGTGTTGAAGCACAAACTCTGCACACAGACAGTGTGGTCCAGATATGCATTACTGGCCATAAGGGATGTAGCTCAGAGAGCTTACTCTACTCTCATGAGACCCCACCTGGAGTACCACATCAAACTCTGGGACCCCAATATAGGGAGGACGTGGAGCTGCTGGAGCGAATCCAGAGGAGGCTATAAAAATGCTCCAAGGGCTGGAGCCCCTTAGTTCTGGAGACAGGCTGGGAGAGCTGGGGGTGTTCAGTCTGGAGAAGAGAAAGATCCAGGGAGACTTTAGAGCCCCTTCCAGTACCTAAAGGGGTTCCAAGAGAGGTGGAGAGGGACTTTGGACAAAGGCCTGGAGTGACAGGACAAGGAGGAATGGCTTCAAACTGAAGAAAAAAAAGGTAAATTTAGACTAGATATAAAAAAGAAATTTTTTACTGTGAGGGTGGTGAAACCCTGGCACAGATTGCCCAGAGAAGCTCTGGCTGCCTCATCCCTGAAAGTGTTCAAGGCCAGGTTAGACGAGGGCTCTGAGCAACCTGGGATAGTAAAAGGCGTTCCTGCCCATGGCTGGGGGTTGGAATGAGATAATCTTTAAGGTCCCTTCTAACCCAAACCATTCCATGATCTCACACAGGACAGAATCCTTAACCATGATTGTGTGTTGTGGGATGAGGCCTGTTGTGTTTGAAAGTCACATCCCACCTCTGAGCTGACTGTGAGTATCGAGCAGGAGAGCCCAGCGTTCTCAGAAAATTGCACATTAAAGCTGAAGAGTCATTGGGTGTTTCAGCTGGCTTAGAGAGTTGATGAAAAATCACCAGGGGATGCTGTTAATGAGGCACATTCCAAGCTAAATAAAACACAGTGTGTCTCTTTGTTTTGGGACTGGGACCTGGGAGCTATGAGAATTAAAAATTAATTTTGCCTCCACATTAGGCTGAAAAAGGCTGCTGCAGGCAGCAACAAGTCTGAGCAGCTCAAAAGACTTGTGTCAGCCAGTGGCCCCAGTTTCATGCTGGTTTTGGCTTCTTTTTCCACATCATCTCTAGCCTGGGGTATGATGTGATGTTGCCTTTGCTTCCCAGAAGTGGCCATTGCTGGAGGGAGTTGGTGGCTACTCATTCATTTTTAACATGATCATGAGGAGGAGAGAAGGCAGAGATTGAGCTCTGAAAGGGAATGGTTTAAGGAAAGCTTGGAAAAAACCCACAATAATGCAATGGTGTCTTCAATTTAATTTAGCAAATGAGGTTTGTCGTGCCATTTATTGGGCTGTCAGCAGCATCTCTAAGTGCCAGGGATCATAGATGAACATATCCAAAAAAACGGGCAATGGAAGGGCCTGGAGCACAAGTCTGATGATGAGTGACTGAGGGGGCTTAGCCTGGAGAAAAGGAGGCTCAGGGGGAACCTTCTCACTCTCTACAGCTCCCTGAAAGGAGGTTGGAGCCAGGTGGGGTTTGGCCTCCTCTCTCAATTTACAAGACACAGGACAAGGAAATTGCCTTAAATGGCACCAGGGGAGGCTTAATTTGGATATTAAGGAAAATTTCTTACCCGAAATGATTGTCAAACATCAGGGAAGTTGGGGAGTCACCATTCCTGGAGGGATTTAAAAGATGTGTAGATGTGGTACTTGGGAACATGGTTTAGTGGATTTGGTAGTGTTAGATTAATGGTTGGACTCAATCTTCAAGGCTTTTTTCCCTCAGAGTCCAAGGTAGTTCTTTCCCAAAGACATATCTGTTGTACTACACTACATTAAGATGGGCCAATACAAGCTTTTTCACTGCTCCACAGCTTTAGGGTACCAAAAAAACTTGATAAAGGGTGGCTGAAATATTTAACTTCTGTGATAAATAAATACTTTTTAAGTATATACTCTTGGGAAGAAAAATGGTGCCATAACGCAGGATAAAATGCAGGTTTTAACTTTAGATAAAGTATGACTTGGAAACTTTGTAGTGTATTAAAGTGTGTCTTCTGACATTGACTCAAGCCAGGGTGGGCAATTTGGGCACAAAAGAGGATGTAAAAATAGCAGTAACCCATACTCTGAATGGAGGTGAGGTAAGAAGGGAATATTTCTCCTTACTCCCTTCCTGGAGCAGGACTCTGCTTCAAAGATCAGATCTGAAGTGGAGGTCTCTGAAATGCAGTTGCCAGCTGTGTTGTGAGTAATGCACCATCAGATCATGTTACAATGCACTGAAAATAACTTCCATTTAACTACGAATTTCTCTTTGCAGTTCTCTGCTGAGCAGACACCTGTGGTTTACCAAATCAATCCACCATCTGGCATTCCAGGTATGGGACCTTTCTTCATGCTGGAGCCCACTTAAACCATTATTTGATGTTCCACACTGTCTTCCTCCTTAGGAGAGGTCTGTCTTGCCAGATTTTAATGTCTAAGTTCATTCTGGACAGGAAAATGGGTTGGTCTGAGGGGGGAGAGTATGCAGCACTGGGTACAAAAGTGGGGAACAAGCAGTGACTGAGTTATTTGGTGCTTGGTTCCTGCAGCCCAACTCTGCCTGAGTAGAATGATGTTGTTCTGTAGATTGATAAGTCTAATCCATCCCAACTCTTGTGTCATCATACCTTGTTTATTTTGGAGTAGTTTTAAGAAGAATTAGCTGTTAGGTGTTCATATTGCAGCACCATACAGACCTTTTGGTTAATGGAGCTTTAGATCAGACTTTAAAGTTCTGTGAGAAGGCATTCAATGTTTTTGGTCTGAACAATTAACTGGCATATGGAAGGGTTTTTTCCCTATTTCTATTAATTTTTATATTTTCAGATTTCATTAGAGAAAATGGAAAGTTCGATGTCCAAAGTAAAGATTAATCAAAACATTTTGGTCTCTTAAGAATGAAGAGAGACACTTGTATGATGAGATCACAGAGATGCTCCTAAATCTAAATCAATCCCTTATTTCCAGTTATTTTCAGATGTAGTTCAGCTCTAGATTCTCATGCCTTGTTTTAGAGTGTCTTTATGGAGATTTCTATCTGTTAGCTGGATGTTTGACCTCCCAGTGGGGTCAGTGAAGAGCGTGAGAACAACACTGTCTAGTGCTATTTCAGATGTCTTGGAGCATGAAGGACCTGCATGGAGCAGGGGGAGGCAGGGCTAGGAAGATTTATTCCCTTCTGGAGCCACAGTGGAAGGACAGGATCAGATAGAATTGGATTGGAAAGGGCCTTAACGCAGGTCTCATTCCAACCCCCAGTTATGGACAGGGACACTTTGCACTATCCCAGGTTGCTCCAAGCCCCGTCCAACCTGGCCTTGGACATTCCCAGGGATGGGGCAGCCACAGCTTCTCTGGGCAGCCTGTGCCAGGGCCTCACCACCCTCACAGTAAACAATTTTCTTCTTAATATCTATTCCCAAAGGTGTTTGATTGGGTGTCTCAACTGATGTAAGACACTCCTGTGCAGGTGACTGAATGAAGCTCTCCCACAGTGTGGTAAATGGAGTGTTAGGAGTGATTCAACTGACCACAGATATGCTGAACTCCTTCTTTAGACCTTCACCCTCTCTAATGTACAAGTGATGTCAATTTGATTGTCTCCTGAGGTTCTACAGTGGAATTGGGTTAGAATGTGGTGTTTAGTTAACAAAGGATTTGAGGGAAATGTCTTTTCAGTGCAAATACAGGAGACCTGCTAAAAAATTGGGAATGGACTTTTTTTTGGTGGGAAACAAAAACTTATGTTTTGGGAAAAATGAATAAGCCTGAAGTCTCTTGAGCCATAGCAGAAGCTGAGAGTAGTCATCAGTGCAGGCACCTCTGTAAAATTCACAAAAGACCAAGGATTCCTCTTGCTCAGCTCACAGAATCTGCAAATAAGTTCTCTGCTTTTAAAAGGCTCTCTTCAATTTCCATTTCCTTTTTAAACAGGAAATTTAATACAGATTTATGGGAAGACAATCGCTGGAAGATATGAGACCTTCGACTTCAACATGGATTATATTGATGGGTAATTATCTACAGGCAGTGTCTGCCCCAGTCCCTGTAAACTGGTATTTCTTCCATCAGCCTTCTCGACTGCAATAAATTGCAACCAGTTGGCCCAGAATTGCCATTTACTTCCTTTGTGGTTTATTGCAGCTCATGAGTTGGGCTCCAGCAAACTTTGTTAATCTAATTGCAACTGGTCCATTAAGCTGGTTGGTTTGTTTACTGGCAGCACAGTCAATCACAGCTCAGTGTGAATTGTACTGTAATTGCAGCTGGTTGCTGTAGATTTTATTTTGGCTAGCAAATTAAAATTTAACTAATTAAAATAATGTCAGGATCGAAAAGTTAAATAAATTTTCCCTTTCCATTTGCATTTTTTAGAAAAAAACTATTAGTTTGAAGCAGATGCTCTAGTGAGACAGAAGACAAAGGAGAAATATTTTGAGACAAAAGGCTTTGTCTCAAACTGCTTTAAACCCTCTCTGGGTATTTCCTTGTTTTCAAAGGTTTGATTTCTGATTTTTTTTGTTGTTGTTCTGTGATCACATGCAACAGAGAAAAGTAGGTAGATTTAAGAAACTCACTTCAGGGTAGCAGCCCTTTAAGAACAGCAAATCCAAAGTGAGCATCAACACTGTCCTGATGCATATCATATCTATTTCCATATGTATGGATATGTTATCAAGTACTCATTTATTATTTCCTTGCACTTGTGTCAGTGGCAGTGAAGAACTAAGCCCAGGTGAGTATTTTATAGAAAAACTATTAACCCACAGTCACTGTGCTGGCATTTTCAGGACCATTTCAGAATCCAGGAAAGGTGTGTATTCCCACTACTTAGAAATTTTAATTGCAGCAGCAGATACTTAACCACTGGATGCTTTTTAATGACTTCTCAAGCTGAATGGAAATGTCCCTTGCGAATTAATTAAATTCTCTGCCAGCATGAATGAAACTCCAGTGCAGATTCCTACCATATCAGCTGCACCCATTTCTCAGCCCTGCACTACTGCACATCAGCATCCTTTGTTTGATAGTAATTATTGTTTTACCTGCCTCTGGTGAAACCTTTGCTCAGTGGGAAGAAAGGCTGTTCTGTGTGACTGCAGGCTGGATGTGCCTCGTGCTCCACTGCTGGATTACTCATTTACAGCTTAACCTCACCAAAAGGAAATGGCCTCAAAATCTCAGCATTCCAGACAGGTTCCCTTTGGAGCTTCACATGAATAATTTGCCCATTTTTGGTGTGTTAGGAAATATGTACCAGGTGGGGACTTGGACTTGACCGGAGCAGTCTGTCCTTCAGTCACGCTGATTTGGGATTTGGAGCAAAAAAGGAGAATGGTTTTTATACTTTCAAGTGTGTTCTGCCCCCTTTTCCATGCTTTGTATGGGATGCAATGGTCCAGTGCTGATGAACACACGTTTGGCAGCACTGAATTTTTTTATACTCTTCCTTAAAAGGAAAGGTTCTCACTATCAGCCACCTGTATTAATAAAAGAAAAGTCTTCTATTTAAAGCCTCATAAAACTGCACTCTGAAGCATTGGTCACAGAAAACTACACTCTGAAGGATGGGTCATCACAGAGTGTTTGCATAACAGGTTTTAATTACATATTTCCCATGATTGCCTCTTCATTCTCAAAGAATTGCCAACCTTTGCTTATTCTGCTAATTACTCTGAATTTATTCCTCCTGCCTTTTTGCTCCTCTTCAGTTGAAGTTGTTCCATATTGGTTCTTTAAGGTGGGGATATTTAAATTTGCTGTTAGGAGCTTGGGTGATACCTGGCAGAGATTGTAGTGTTTTTCCTCAAAGAAAAAAAGAAATAGCTGAGCTGCACCTTGAATTACTTGCCGTAAGGGATGCTGCCTGCTGCTTCTGTAAGGTAAGGGTGAGTATAGCCCTCTTGGAGCTCAGCCTTGCCTATAGAGAGGAGCTATCAGGTCATTCAGAGCTGTCTCCAAGATGTTCCTAACACTCACGATCTTTACAGAGGTGCAGTTCTTGCAGTATTTGGGAAATACACTTTGCAGGCGAAGAGATAAAAGATTAATAAATGTGTAAAATTGTAAAAGTGAGGGGAAATTCCTGTCCTACTTGAAAATGTTGGCTGCTGATTTTAACAGGATCAGGTTTTCATTTGTGGAGCTCCATGTTGCTTTATGTCTCATTTTTCCTGGTTTTTTTTTTGTTGTTTTTTTTTTTTTTTTGCCCAGGCCAGCTACCCTCACAGCAGAAGGAGATGGATGGACCAGTCTCTGCTCTTTTGCTGACAGACAAGCTGGAAGCATGTCAGTTCTTCATTTATTTTTTGTTTATCTTGGTGCAAGGGCACAGCACAGCTTGTGCACAAGAAAAATAAATTAATTCATGGCTTTTGGAGAAACTCTTCTGCTTTGGCTTGAGGTGGAGAGAGACCCTGGGGAGCTGACCATGGGATCTGTGATGGGGTGGGTGAGGACTGCTGGTTCTCTGTGGCTCCAGCCACAGCCTGGTAGGGCCAGGGGCTGTTCTCTGGCCTGCAGATGACATTCCTTGCCCTGGCCAGATTTGTTCTGTTCAGCTCTCTAAGGTGCAAAACAAAGTAGCCATTTCCAAGCTACCTATTGACCCTGGTCAATGCATTGTCTTCAGTCCTATATAGGCACTAATTTTAAAGGTGGATTAGCTAATCTGAGCCTAAATTTGGCGAGTAGCTCTTGGGATTCAACAGCATGGACAGACAGGCTCTGGTGCCTGGGTCCCAGCACTGTTTATTATTTGGTATTAATAGGATCACAGAATGGTTTAGGTTGGAAGGAACCTGAAAGATAATCTAGTTTCAAACCCCTGCCATGGGCAGGGACACCTTCCCCTATCCCAGGTTAATCCAAGCCCCATCCAACCTGGTCTTGGATGCTTCCAGGGATAATTCATATACTCTTATCTTCTCTAAGTTGCATGAGACCCTTTAGGCTGCTGAATCTTGCACTCTGTTAATTGTGGACAAAGCCATGGGCTCTGCAGCAGCGTTTCTTTTATGAGTGATGCACTTCTTACAGTGCTTGTGAGCCCTGAAAAAGGAGGAGGGTACTTTAACAGGGAACCAGGGGAAAAACCTGCTCTCATGGAAGTCTGTCCTAAGGCTCCTGGGGTCCTCACTGGACCCACTTATCGCAATGTAAAATTCTTCCTGGCTCCCAAGAGGAGAACTTAAATGAAAATGTGAATTGATGATGGTACATCCAACATTCCATGACTCCTGAAGGCTGATGTAATGCCATTGTATCTGGTTTAATTGCTACCTGCTCCTTCTTACACCCTAGGGACATGCAGAGGAGCAAGTAGAGGGGCAGTGCTTTTGTCCTCCTGTTCATTCTGCTCCGTGCCCACACTTGTCCCTGCCCAGCTTTTTGTTTCAAATGAGGGTTCTGAAGGTCACCAACAGGCTCAGATTCTGGGAATAGGTTTAAGGGGGCCAAGCTGGAGCACTGTGCTGCTGAGAGACACACTCCTAATCTGCTGAACTCTCGATCATCAGTGGGTTGTTCCTCTTCCGTTTCACCAGTTTCTCTCCTTTGTTTCTAAATGGAGCCAAGCAGGACTATCTTAGAAGATGTGGGCTTATACACCTATTGTTTAGATGGTTCTCCCTGTATTTTGCTCTTTTAGCTCTCAAGACTCAGCAAAGTCCTTTGTCTCTCCACAGTTATCCCATTTGGGTAGAGGATGGACTGGGGACCCTGCAGTGCCGGGTGGAAGGAAACCACATAGGTTGGTGAAAAGGGGTAAAAATCGTGGGTTTCTGCCATTCCTGCAGCTCCAGAGGATAGTTTCTATTCTGCCTCCAAAGAATACGGCTCAGGGCTGAGCCCACAAAAGCGGCTTCAAATCACTGCTTACCAGCCTTCAACACAGCCACTTCTGTGGTTTGTGTCCTCTGCACAGCCTGGGAGAACATGAAGTGAAACCATGGCATGATGTGGACACTGCTGACAGCAGTAGTGTGATTTGGGGTCCTTGCTCAGTTTACTACTTTAATCCTTCTTATCTGTGGTGGACCTTCCCTTTACTGCTTTGTTGGAGGAATAAATTGGGTGCTTCCCTGTATTTTCTCTCTGTTAGCAGGTTGGATCCCATTCATTTCTCCTCACTTCCAAGCGCTCTGAAGAAGCTTCTAATTTCTTGTGGAGGCTTTGAGCAGCAAGCTTCTTGTTTGGGAAAGATATTCTGAGTTAAATACATGAAATACACTTTCCTTACTGTTGTAAGGAAGAGGAGAATTGGGCCCAGGACACCTGGGCAAGGTTTGGTAGGATGCACTTCATGTTTTGCCATAAAGCATGTTATACTTTTCTCTTCTCCAGGGTCCCACAACATCAGCTTCTCAGTGTTTAACAAAGGAAAGTGAGTAAAAGAATCTTTTCTCCCTTTTTCTCTGGTTTTGCATGGGGATACAGATGCCTTGCCCTCCAGATTAAGCAAATGATGTTTTTACTGAATGATGTGTTTCATTACTTAGAAATGAGGTTTTGTTTTCTTGAGAAAATGATTGTAAGATTGGGAATGAAAAGGCACAATGTTTCTCTCCAGACGATTTATATTTTGGTACTTTAATACTTTACCTTCAGCATTCAAAGCACAAGATCATCTTATCTTGCACAAGGAGGAATGGCTTTAAACTGGAGGGGGAGGGTTCAAGATGGATACTGGGAAGAAATTCTTGGCTGTGAGGGTGGTGGCACATGTTGCCCAGAGAAGCTCTGGCTGCCCCATCCCTGGAATTGTCCAAGGACAGGTTGGAGCAACCTGGTGTAATGGAATTTGTCCCTGCTCATGGCAAGGGGTTGGAACAAAATGAGATCCTTAAGGTCTCTTCCAACCCAAACCATTCTATTAAACCAAGCTGAATAAAATACTTTCACCTCACTTTTAACTATTCATCCAAGTGAGAAAGAATTTAGCCATAAAAGGAGGTGAAAATGGGTTCTGAAAGTGTCAAAACATACTTTACAATGTGTTAGTACTTTATTAGAGTGTTTCAACTGTGTAATGGGATCTTGTGAGTCAATGCCTCAATGTGCTGGTGAAAGGTGTTGTTGGATCTTGTAGAAATGTCCCACTGTTCCTCTGGAGAGTGAGTGGCCAGCTCTGCTAAATGAAGGTCTGCTTTAACTTAAATGGCCAAGGGTCATTCAGGCATTTTCTCTCTCTTGCAGGTCAGTAGTACACAAAGGTTCTTGGCTCATCAGTGCCAAACAGGAGCTTTTCCTGTATCAAACACATTCAGGTATTACAGTGATCCCCCTCACTGCTGCAGTGTTTTCTGGAAGTCCTGGCGTGGTCTAGGAAAGGACTTCTCCCTGTTGCTTTTCCCAGGGATGCAATCCTGTTGTGTCCTCATCTTGCAGTGCCACTCCTCTGGTATGGGTTTGACTAAGCAAAAAACTACAGATTAAAAATTTCAAGATAAGCAGATTTATGTGCTAAGGTGGGGTGTGCTGCCTCTAACATCCCCAGTGACTTAGTGTTCCTCTTGGACAGGGGACAGACTGTCCTCTTGGGCAGTTTGACTCTGTTTTGGGCAGCCTAACCTAAGAAAGCCAGCCACAGAACAGCAGTGTGGCATGGCTTGGGATGATGTTGCTTTATTTTTCTTCCTTTTCTTATCAGATCAGTTGTAGACTTGAGATGTTACACCTACAGAAACTTCTGCCCTGTAAATCACTCTGTGTTTGATAGGGTCGAGATTTTAGAAATGTAGAACTTGAGATAACTTGCACATCAGCAACAAGGAGATGATGTTCAGCCACTCCAAGAATTGAGTACTTGATAAGTGGTGAATGGCAGATTTACTACACCATTAGTTTATAAAATGATTTAAGACTCATTAAAAATAACCTACATGTGACTTTTCCAGCTCTACTGTAGGCAGGAGGCAATGAAATACTGAACATCGGCTTGAGGTTATGGTCATATGCAAATAGTGTTAAAGATTTACATGGACAGATAGTAATGGGACAAGGGGTAATGGGTTTCAACTTGAAAAAGGAGAGATTTAGACTGGATGTTACGAGAAAATTGTTTACTGTGAGGGTAGTGAGGCCCTGGCACAAGTTGCCCAGAGAAGCTGTGGCTGCCCCATCTCTGGAAACGTCCTAGGCCAGGTTGGCCAGGATTTGAAACAACCTGGTGTAGTGGAAGGTGTTCCTGCCCATGGCAGGGGGTTGGAATGATCTTTAATGCCCCTTCCAACCCAAACCACTGAAAGACCACTTGGTTCACCTGCAGAGGTCCCCAGCAAGGTCCCACCAATTTTTTGATATTAAATTCACTGAAATTGATGTAATAAATGCATTAATACCTTATGAGCTGCATCTGAGAATCTTGGTTCAAGAGTTAACAAAAGCTTTTTTTGTATAAAAAGCCCCATGTAGCCAATACATGTCTATGTTTTGTATATTGTTTATAACATACTACTTGTTTCACCCATAAATTGAAAACACTTTGTAAAGGAGGATAATTGAATGTCCTTATTTACAAGTTGAGGCACATTAAAATGAGATAACTGTATGAATTTGTCTATGGGCAGAGCACAAGCAGAAAGATCTGCCAGATCTATCCAGTAGACTGTACTGTGCTAGCCAGTAGTCAATATTGTAAAATCAAAGATTAAGCAACAGATTTAACAATGAAAAAGCAGATATAGATCAGCATCCCTCACCAGTTTTTATTAGTCTTTTTTTATTTTTTTTCAGATCTAGACAAGTACAGCTGGGTGGTTAAACTAAGACATCTGAGTCCAAAGTGATAAAATGTCATCAAAGAGAAAAACAGTTTTCCAGTGTGGAGGGACATGACTGTAACAGATAAAATCCTGAAAGAATCTCATAGTCATGAAGTGGACACTCAGATATCAGATGATTGGAAAGTGTGGTAACATTTAGACCTATGGGCTAAATTGAGAATTGAGTCAGAAGAGGTCAAAAGGATTAAAACAGTTTTAATTCCATCTTTTTTTTTTTTTTCTTCAGAGCTCCTCGATAGCACAGGATAGACCAGTTTGCAATCTGAGCATGACAGATGCAGCCACTGCTAAGTAACAGCCCAAGCACTGCAGTGTTTCTCCTGTCATGCAGCCAAGTTCTCCATGTTGTTCATTCCTGGTGTAATCCCAGCGGCTGTCAAATGCCCGGGAAGGATCAGTGAGATGTTGGTTTCATTCACAGGAGCTGCTCTGGCTGGAAACAGTGCAAGTGCACTGCAGGCTTTCACAGAAATAGGGCTGGGGTTAATTTTCCAATGCTTGTTTTCAGATTCCCCTTTTCCTTCCCCTGCAGAGATAGCCTCCGTGTTCCCAGCTGGAGGGAGCCTTGGAGGGGGCACTGATCTCACTGTCACGGGGGATTTCTTTGAGGAACCGGTGCAGGTCACTGCTGCAGGTGAGAGAAATGTGAAATACTTGTTTTTCAATACAGTGATCATGGCCCTGAGCACAAAACCCAAGGAATGTTTAGTGATAACAGTGTGGAAGTTGTAGGAATCACCTTCAGGAAGCTCCAGTTATTCTGACTGTGGGCATGAACTGTTTTGCTTGCTGGTAGTACCAGCCCAGGCTTCTAGAGAATTGTTAATCCCATTCAGAAACAAAGTTGAGGCAGGATATTCTGACCCTTCCTTCAGCCTTGTGAGACCCCACCCAAAATAGCACATTCAGTTCGGGAGTCCTTAACATAGGAAAGACATGGACCTCTTGGAGCAGGTTCAGAGGAGGCCACAAAGATGCTCTGAGGGCTGGAGCCCCTCTGCTCTGGAGCCAGGCTGGGAGAGCTGGGGGTGTTCACCTGAAGAAGAGAAGGATCCAGGGAGACCTGGGAGCCCTTTCCAGTGCCAAAAGGGGCTCCAAGAGAGCTGGAGAGGGACTTGGGACAAAGGCCTGGAGTGACAGGACAGGGGGGAATGGCTTCCCACTGCCAGGGGACAGGGTTAGATGTGATATTAGGAAGAAATTTTTTTACAATGAGGGTGGTGAGTCCCTGGCACAGGTTGCCCAGAGAAGCTGTGGCTGCCCCATCCCTGGAAGTGTTTGAGGCCAGGTTGGATGGGACTTTGAGGAACCTCATCTCATTGAAGATGTCCCTGCACATGGCAGGAGATGGACTATACAATCTTTAAAGGTCCTTTTCCACCCAAACAGTTCTATGATTCTAAGATGGGGTCATGCTGCAGCTCAGCTGTGTTTCCAAGTCTCATACAGTACATTTGTCTCCTTTTCTTTCTCACAGGTGTCCCCTGTAAAGTCAAGCATGTCTCTCCCCAACAAATCAGATGCACCATTGAGCCTGTGGGCAAGAACAGGAGAATTGGTGCCCCCCAGCCAGGTATGGTGTTGAAATAACTGAAGGTCCAAACAAGGAAACACATGTGGAAATGCAGGGCAAAAATCATTTGGTGATGAATGCAATCAAGAAACAGAGCTTTCCAGAACACTGTCTGCTTCAACATTAGACCAGTTTCTTCATGGTTTGATAGGGAAAGGGGCTACAAAATGAGCAAAGGGCTGGAGCACCTCTTCTATGAGGAAAGACTGATGAAAGAGCTGGGGATGTTCAACCTGGAGAAGAGAAGACTCAGGGGAGACCTGAGAGCCCCTTCCAGTGCCTAAAGGGGGATTATAAGAAAGATGGGGATAAAATTTTAGTAGGGACTGTAGTGATAGAATGGGGAGTGATGGTTTTAAATTAAAAGGGGGTCGATTTAAATTAGTTCTAAGAAAGATATCTTTTACAGTGAGGGTGGTGAGGCCCCAGCACAGGTTGCCCAGAGTAGTGGTGGCCTCATTCCTGGAAAACGTTCAAGACAGTTTGGATGGAGCACTGAGCAACCCGATCTAGTTGGAGATGTTCCCGCTCATTGCAGAGGGATTGGGCTAAATAACCTTTACTGGTCCCTTCCAACCCAACCCATTCTATGATTCTGTAGCCAGGAAAAGCAGGGTGAAGAGCTCAGCCCCCCACGTGCAGACAGGTGATGATGGGAGGAAGGTCAGACTGGTGAGCAGGGCTGTGGAAAATGAGGGGAAAAAAGTATGGATAATATTTAGAGGAAGGATAGCTGAACTAGAGCTGCTGCAGAGGTTTCTGGGAATGCTGCTTGAGTGGAGCACTGCAGTAGAAAATCATTGTGCATAAAGAGAGATTTACCTAATTTTAGCTGTGGGTCATCTCAATACCTTTTCCTGCAGGAGCAGACATGAGAGCTGGTTGGATGCTCTGCTCTCTGCAGATTTTTGTTATTTCTTGTGGAGAATTTCAAGGTAGAACAAATTCCCTAAAGCGAGATCTGTGTTCTGCCTTAGACTGCAAAATACCCCACAAACAGAGCCAATTTATTATTAAAATTTTCTCTGTGGCCTACCTCCTACACCACTGATTCCAGCATGTGCTCTGGGATTTCTGTTGGCTGCTGCTGAGAGTACTTTTGTTTTAACTTTCTAGGAAACAGAGGGCTTCTCTTTGAAGTCTGGGATGATGCCTCTGATCTGACAGAAGCAGGTCCTGGATACAGATGGCAGTTTGTACCTAATGCCAGCTCCCCAGTAAGGTTCCTGTCTGGGGCAAAGAAGTCCTTCAGGTACTCAGTGATCTTAAAAAGACATGAAGCCACGGCAATCACCTTTAGCAGTGTTAGGTGCAGCAAAAACACCTGACAGCCCTTTACAGCAGAGCCTCTCTGCGCAGCTCCTGTAAATCAAAGCAAACCCTTTGCTCTGAGGTCCTTTTGAAGCTTAAAATATGCAGTGAAGTGTTTTATTTTTTCCTCCTTTTGCTTTCCCTCAGTATTTCTGCTCTACCTGGCCTAGATATGCTGAAATTCCACAAAAGAAATTGCTGTGGAGGTAGAAGGAGCTCCAGCTTGAGGCTATTTTGGGTTGGACTTCCAGCCAGATGCGGAGGGGCAGATTCTCAGCTGATTTTGGCAGCTGGAGCACACATGGAGTTAATGGAAATCAAGTGATTTGCCCCAAGCTGTGGAAATATCTAAACTATGTTGGTGTCATTGCCTCTTCAGATAAACCCTTGAAAAAATGTGCAGTGTGCGTGAATTCTCATCTTTTCTTACCATTTCTCTGTTTTTCTTGGTTGATTCTGAGTGTGTTCTTGGCTTTTTTCTGCGTGTTCAAGGTTAAGGCTTTGCTTGAGAAGAAATGCACAAAATAGTGACCACCAATAAAAACATACTTAATTTCCTGGAGCTGTTTTTTTTCTATCCTTTTTGGAAAATTTCGTAAAGAATAAATTACATTTAGTGTGAAATTGAGTCTTTTTGAGATTGCTTTAGTTTTAAAATATATGGGTTTGTTTTGTTGGTCTCATGGTGTTTCCTCCTTACTCGGTGTACACATGAAGGTGGGGTGTGAGGATGGGGTGTTTTTTTGCTGTGTTATGGATGTTCTCCTTTTGCTTAGTTCCAGGCTTCGTGGATTTTTTGTGGCTCCTCAGACCAACAATTACACCTTCTGGATTCAGGCAGACAGTCAAGCATCTCTCTACTTGAGTTTGTCCCAAGATCCAGAACATAAGGTATTACTCTGAGCAGAGAAAAATGAGATCAGGATGAAAATGGTTTTAATTAAGGTCATAAACATGGAATTGGCTTGTTTGCCCCAATGAATCTATTGCAGAGTGAAATCTGTGTGATTATATTTGATATTTTAGATTGGGTCTGTCAGTTGTTCAGCTCATAAAAAACTCATGCTTGCAACCAGAGTTGTTGATTGCCTTTTCCAGAAGACTTTTTTTTTTTTAGTTCAGCAAATTGCAATCACTGACAATCTGCAAAGGGACCTGGAGGTTTGTTCTCTGATTTCCTCAATTTACCTCCTTTTTTGACTGTTGAAATATTGCCTTCTGAAAATATTGATCCTTGCCTTTGAGAAGTTGAGAGGCTGCTCTAATGAAGGTGATCTATTTATCTGGGCTATTCTTGAGCCAAGCAACTGAACAGGTCTAGAAGAAATATAAAATACTTTTTATCTATTAAAAAAATAATAGCATTATTGGTCTTAATAATGGTAGCATATTACATAGAAACCTAGAATGATTTGGGTTGGAAGGGACCTTAAAAGAACATCTTGTTCCAACTCCCTGTCATGGGCAGAGACAACTTCCAGTAGACTAGAGCCTCATCCAACTTGGTCTTGAAAAATTCCAGGGATGGAGCAGCCACAGCTTCTCTGGGTAATCTGTACCAGGGC
Organism: Lepidothrix coronata; assembly: GCF_001604755.1. NCBI lineage: Eukaryota > Metazoa > Chordata > Aves > Passeriformes > Pipridae > Lepidothrix > Lepidothrix coronata. Next base: position 6,445,002 of record NW_016690219.1, on the reverse strand, counting down.
CTCACCACCCTCACAGGGAAGAATGTCTTCCTAATATCCAATATAAATCTACTCTCTTTCAGTTTGGAACCATTAAATCAGTCGGTGACATTGGAGCAACCTGTTCTAGTGGAAGGTGTCCCTGCCCACGGTAGGGTGTTGGAACGAGATGATCTTTTAGGTCTCTTCCAACCCAAACCATTCTGTGACTCTCATTTGGTTGTTCTGCACACAGGTGAGAATTGCTTCTCTCCCTGCTGGCAATTCAGAGTGGTCTGAGAACTGGGTGAAGAATTGGAGTGAACTTTGGCAGCCAAAATCCCAGAAATTCGAGCTGACTGCTGGTTCTAGGTACTACCTGGAAGCACTACATCATGGCAAGACACCCAGCAATGGGATGAGAGTTGGAGTCCAGATACATAATACATGGCTGAACCCCCACGTGGTGGACAGCTACTACATTGAGAGACATGAAATCTGGGCTCATGCTTTGCATCTTCCAGAAGTGCAGGTCAGTGCTGCTTTCTTGACCCTGGGAGCTGGACTAGCCCTGAGCCAAATGACCTGGGTAGCAGCAAATTCTAATTATAAAGAATGTGCTGATGCTCGATGTGAAAGTGTGTTCTCACCTTGTTTTTAACCTTCTGAGACAGCTGATGAGAGGAGCATCATGAACTGCAATTGTTCAGGGCTTTTACACACATTGGTGTACATTTCTTTACACATTGGTGTGTGTATGTAAACCCTCAGCAATGAGGGAAGAGTTTCCTGGTGGTTAAACCCCACAGCTGCAGCTCTGGAGCTTTAGGGACTGTTTGTGGCTGTCATTGCGTCTGCACAGGTCATGTACCCCTTGTGATCCTGATAATTTAAGAATTTAGATTTAGAATTTAGGTTTGTGTCAGCAGAGACCATGGAGGACAAGAAGAGTTTCAGAGTAACTGAAGTGTCTCTTGGAAGGAATTCTTGTTTTACTTATGCTTAAAAATGCAAAATATGTGCCACGTAATCCTCCTCAGTAGAAGAAGCCAGGTTTGAAACGTGTCTCATGAAGTTTGTGTCTCTTTTCATTTATTTGTTTGCTTCTTTGCTTGCCAGATGTTGACGGTGTCTGGTACAGGGTGTTTCAGTATCTCCTGGAACAACACACTGCACAAAATGATCCCCACAAATGCTACAGCTCACCAGGTAGGTGCCATTAAACACACATATTTGATCCTCTGCTGGGGAGGAACCAATGGACATCTGGTACTTGACAGCATTTAAGTGTTTGGCCCCAAAGCTGAGATAAATTTTACATGATGTAGGGGTGACTTTTGTTACTGAGAATGTCTCACGGTGAGATTTTTTGGGGGGTTTGAGTCCCAGGTGTATTCTAAGCATATCACATCATCCAGATACCTTGGAATTCCCTTGAACCAGACTCTTGGACTTCTCCTCTAAAGTCAGGTGTGTAGAGTATGGCTTTGGCTTCAGACAGGATCTCCCATTGTCTCTTGATGTAGTCAGTTGGTCAGTGCTGTAACAACCCTGGGTGATAGTTTCATGATAGCCATTAGGCTGTAGATGCCTAACACACCTGAAAGGTACCAGACATGGGAGTTTACACTCTTTTGAGCTGAATTTTATTCTTTTATTCTTTTATATTTTTATTTTTTTTTAATATTTGGCTGCCTGCTCGTTCAGAGCTGCCGTGCCACCGGTCCCTTGCTAATGAAAAATGGAGAGATGACGTGTGTGTTGAGGCTCTCTGATGACCTGATCCAGAAATCATTGGACTGTGACTGCTTTTCACTTTCTTAATTTCTTTTTAAGGTGCAAAGAGCAATAGAGGAACTCCTTTCAGTAGGATGTGAGACTGAGCCAGCTTCTGCTAAAATCCTTTTCCATGATGGTTTCGAGAAAGGAGGTAGTGATCTTTTATGTCAATCAAGCAGTATTCACTGTGAGAGCTGATTTCCTTTATGAAATAAATGTACTTGAAACTTTGAGTAAGAATAAATTAACACTTTTAAGAGGTATAAGTATATATATTTTAATTTCTCAGCTATATATTTGTATGTATTCTCATGGGTGAGTTTATGGAACTAGCATTAAAAACAACATGATCAATATAACAATCACAGTCACAGAAACCCTGAGTTGGAAGGAACCCACAAGGATCATTAAGTCCAACTCCTGGCCCTGCACAGGACAACCCCAAGAATCACATCATGTGCCTGAGAGTGTTGTCCAAACCCTTCTGGAATTCTGACAGGAGAATACTTAGAGTAGGACTGTTTGCCAATTTTTGGACATCGACTTTCTGTATTTCCATGAATCTCTTGACTGTACTGATGTGTTCTGAATCACTTTCAAACATCCCCTCTCCTCTTGTTTCTTTTATCTGTCAGATATGAAGAACATCATCACCACAGGACACATTGTCAGTGGAATGGAGCCTTTCTGTGGGAGGTTCAGTGTTCACAGACCAAGCCAGCTGGTGAAAACCTCCCCATCCACACTACCAAGATATGACCTTACTGAATATACACACGTAAGTGGCTGCTCTTAATGAGTAGGTTGCACTGGGGACTGAATACTCAGAGCCCAATCAGCAACTTAAAATCATCTGGCCTGCTTAGAATCCCACCAAATCTACAAAGACTCGTGTCTTTGGACTGTGCTGGTGGACAGAGTGGGTGATCTGAGATCCCTGAGATGTTCATATTGTTTAACACATCTGGCTGCTCTCTGCTCCTGGGGATGCAACTCTTGATGAGGGAAAGGAAAAAATGGGATGATGCTGGGGAAAGATGGGAGAAGTAGGGGAGACCACTTCTTGACAAAAGGAAAAAACCCTTGTTACTGGGACCCACTATCCCTCACTTTTCTACTCATCTTCTACTTTTGATATGAATAAGAACTTGGTTTCAACTCTGTTGCCCTTTCTTTGCCACCTGGGGGAAGGCAAATAACCTGGCCCTGAACACTTCCAGGGATGGGACACCGATGGATTCTTTGAGCAATCTGTGCCAGAGCCCTCACAGAGAAGAAATTCTCTCTAATATCCAATCTAAATCTATTCTCTTTCAGTTTGAAGCCATTCCCCTTTGTCCTGTCACTCCAAACTCTTGTCTGAAGGCCCTCTCCAGCTCTCTTGGAGACTCTTTAGGCACTGGAAGGGATTCTAAGGTCTCCCTGGAGTCTTTTCTGCTCCAGGCTGAACAACCCAATGTTAAACTGGATTTGAAATAGAATATACTATCTTCTGCATACATCACATATATAAATTATGTATAAATTACCTGTGGGTTGATTTGTGAAAATTTTATCCCCTCATTTTTGCAGGTGTGTTTTGCTCACAAAGGCCATATGAGTAACATCCTTCTTATCTCTGTGTCCTACACTAATGTCTCATCATGTTCAGTGAAGAAGAACTTCACCTGCCTATGGGATTTCAATCACACTGACTCTAAAAGGTATCCAGACAGTTGTGGTTTCCAGAGATTACACTTTCCATAGTAAGGAGCTGCAATGGGAAAATGGAGGGAAGTTCTCATCTGTACAGGATCAAATTGTCAGTGGGGGTAAGCTGACATGTGCTCTTACCTGCAGAGGCACCCCTGGAATGTGACTCTGTACTTTCTGAGGATTTACTGAGTGAAGTTCCATGTTCCTTGTCACATGCAGTATCTCGCCTCAGTAATGCACAGGTGAAGAGTTTGCTCTGTTTGTGGTAAACACACCAGAAAAATTTCTGAGGACAATAGCTTCCCGGTTGCTTTAACCTCAGACAGTGGATTTTCTGCAGTGAAACAGGGAGATGAATTGATTGTGGTTTTTTCCCTGTCAGGAACCTCATGAGATCACTGGTACACAATGTTTTGGAAATTGGTGCAGTCATTGGTTTTCTTTATTTGCTTCAGATTCCATGGGTAGAAAACATTTGGTAGTTTGTCCAAAGTAAAGTTTGGGGCAGACACACTTAAAAAAACCAGGAGTGTCAGAAGAACTTGATGGAGAGAACTGGGAGCCCTAAGCAATGGTCTGATATTCTCAAGGGTGCCAATTCTGGATTGACCCCCATCGAGGTCACTGATGCTATCATAGTATTTTGCCAAAAATAGGGCAGACAGTCATTCCCACATTCCATTCTTGTGATGCAAAAAAGGACCCATAAGCAGAGACCTTTGAGGGTGGTGAGGCACTGGAACAGAGCAGCTGTGGATGCTCCATTCCTGGAAATGTTCAAGGCCAAGTTGGATGGGGCTTGGAGCAACAAGGGATAGTGGAAGGTGTCCCTGCCTATGGCAGAGAGTTGGAATGAAATGGTCTTTAAGGCTCCTTCCAGTCCAAATAATTCTGTGATTCTGCAGTTTAAAACCTTGTTTCTCACTATGGGGAACTGATCAGAGGCACGTAAAGAGTGATCACAAGCTACTCAGTAAGTGACTTCTGTATGAGTAAATAACAGTGGTAACAACAGTAGTACCCACTGCTACCTGGAAGCTTCACAATGACTTCACATTCAGTTATTGCCACAACCTTGGTGTCTTCCAGGTGGACATTTACCTGCACTAACCTCTGGAAGAGGTGTGTGAATCTCTCCACACTTGTCCAGGACCTCCCTTCCAATTCCCCCGTGTTTGTGCATCAGATAGACTTGCAAAAGGAAACATCTGGGTTATTTTACCTTGATGAAGTCATCATTGCTGACAGAACTGTGACTGGTAAAGGAATCTATTTGTCTTTTTTTCCCCACCCCGGGATATTCCATTAAAATACATAATGATAAAACTGGATGAAGCTTTTTCAAAGAGAGATTTCACAACAGGCACAGAAATAATTTTGTTTTCTTATATATTAAACTTTTTTTTTCTTTTGTGACAGCAGTCAAGAAGGAATTGCCACATATCAATATTCTTGGTTTATTTGAAAATGTGTTTTACAAATGGCACAGGCTGCCTGGGACAGTGGCAGAGTCTCCATCCCTTGAGGGATTTAAAAGACATGTAGATGTGACACTTGGGGACATGGCTTAGTGCTGGGGAAACAGTTGGACAGTGATCTTAGGGGGCTTTTCCAGCCTAAATGATTCTGTAATTCTATGAAATGTAACTCAACAAAACAAAACAAAAAAACCCCAAGAAGGTGTGATACCAGCTATGAAATGGCAATAACCTGGGAATAGTCACAGCTGCTCTCCTCTCTCTAATGAATGTTTGTGCTCTTCTTCCAGTTTCTCAGAGAGATCCCAAACCCCCTTGGCCAGGTGGGAGGATAATTGAATCGGTATCTGTGGTGGGGTCTCCTCCAACTTACAATGTGTCCTGGCTGGTGTCTGGCTGTGGTCCAAGTCTGCCCCTTCTCTCTCTAAGGTAGGGACAGTGAGTAGATCATCTCAATACCCTCAAATACTTCTGGCACTTCCCCCAACATGTCTGGAGCTGGTTGTCAGCTGGATTCAGCCTCTGAAAAAGAGGTTCTTAAGATGTTTCAGCTGACCTGTGGTGTAAGATGTACATGGGCCACCAAGGTATGGTGTAGGACTAGAAGGAGACCTAAGCCCTTCTGGAGCAGTGGATGAAGATCAGAAAGACACGCTCCCAAACACCTTTAATGACATCAGGCAATGAAAGCCCACCTTGTGTGTCCTTGTTTACTGAGATGGTTTCATTCCTCTGAGCAAAGAAAGAGGAATTAGAGCTATAGGCAAACTAGATCAGACAGTGAAAGATTAAAGAACTGTATTGGCAGAAAATAGGTCCTGTAAAGTTGGATTGTATCCAGCTGAGTCAACAAGGACCTGATGGGAAGGGAGCCAGGCAAGGGAGAAGCTGGAATTATGCAGCCTGTCCTCTGCAGGAGCCAGCTGTTACCTTGGCTCAGCTTCTCCACTCAAACTGACTTGCCCAGTGATCCACAGGAAACTTCCTCTCAGAAGAAGATGAACCTCAGCCAGCTGTCAATTAATTTGGTTTCTTACCTTGTGGTCTGCTTTCTTCCAAGCAAGTTCAAAGCAATGTGTCATTGATTTCAAGTGCTCCAAAGACAGCTAGATTTTTGTTAAGAGGTGGCTAAGTTCTGAAAACAGTAAGGTCTGGCTCCCAGAGCAGCCAAGTTCTTGCATTTCCTGATGAAATCCAAGGCTTTGGTGAATTCACTTTTTGGATTTTAGAGATATAGGCAGAGTCAGCACAAAGGAAAACATAATCCAGTTTATGCCTCAGGTTTCCCAATATAAGACCTGCAAAGGCCAAGTCTAAAAAGTCATTTGGTGTAACAGTTAAACCCCAGTTCAGGCCCAGCTGTTTTGTAGAAGTCAGCTTAGGTAGCACATCATAGAAGGATTTGGTATGTGAAAGTCTCTCCTTCAAAATCACATTTAATTGCCTGTGTCAAACGAGGAATTCTGACATTAACCAACAACAATAAAGGTAAGGGTAAGAACACAGGGGGATGTTTGTGATGTTTGATTTGTGTAGCCAGAGGTATAACTAACAGAAAGAGGGGAAATCTTTTCTCCTGTGTGGAGTATTTAAGCAGACTGACATTGGAATGCTGCATACAACACTGATGACCACACTTTTAAAATAAATTTAGAAAAACTTGTAAAAAAATGCTGTGAACATCATTATGGAGCTGCAGAAAGTGGAGAAAAAAATTTAAGAAGCTCAACCTGTTCAGCTTATAAAAAGAGGATTAAGAGATGGATTGGTCACATTACCTCTCACCAGGGAAAAAAAAAGGTGTTTGGCACTAGTGGGATTTTCCATCTCACTGAGGAAGATAACAGACTAAGCAGAGAAGTAGAGACTGCTGAAGCCAGGAATACTGAGAACGGGAATAAGCTCATGCTTTAAAAACAGATGGGCTGAACACTGTCTTTGGACATCTTCAAAACAAACCCGGGTCTTTCTTTTCACTGAACGTGGGCTGTGATTTATTCTAATGAGACTTCTATTCCTGTTGGAGCAGAAATATTAGCTAAAATCTGATGTACCAACTGTACAAAATGCTCAGTGATTGCATTCTCAAAATTTGCTCTGCAAAAGCCAGTTGTCATCCAGACACTGAGCCACATGGTGGCATCGTTGTACTACAGAGAGCCTCCTTCTCCTCTGAAAAAGGAGAAATTTCGTGCCGAAGGAGAAAGTATTTTAAGTTTTAGAAATTGGACCTTGGGTGGACTTGAATTACTCTAACATAGATATGGTGTTCGGGGGCATGGTTTACTCCTGGGCCTGGCAATGCTGGGTTAACAATTAGACTAGATGGTCTTGGGGGTATTTTCCAACCTTAATGATTCTACAATTCTACGATATGAAATATCACTGTAATCCAGGGGAGTTAAGATTTTGATGGACTCGAGGATATTTCAGGGTGAAGTAGGAAAGCTTTGATTTTGTAGGTGCTGCCCTGACTGCACTGAGCCGGTCCTTTAGAAACACTGCCGGGGTAGGACTTGCTTGTGTTTGATGGCATATAAATTTCTTCTATCATAATTTAAAAAGGTTACTTTCCACAATTTTCTGTCCTGTGCATTGCCTACATAACGTATATATGAGTTGGGAATATCCAATTTTGTTTGAGCTCTGGATACGTTCCCCTTAGACCCTTCAGGAGTGTTGTTCCCATAGGGGTCCCTTGGCTATTGGGTGACACGGGGGTGACAGGAGTGGGGGTCTCAACTGCTGATGCCTTCACGTGAACCCTCTCTGTCCCACAGAGGTGCAATGCTTGGGGAGGGCTCTAAGGAGTATGGATACCTCTATGTCTCCACGGAGGATGTGAGAGTCAGCCTCACCATCCAGAGACTGCAGGAGTCATCCCCACCTCTTGGAGGGACCTTCCACATCTACTTGGCCAACACAATGATACCAGGTAAGAGAAGACGCAGGTACACCTGGATTTCCTTAGCAGGAAGCCAAGTGAAGAAGTAGCTGCCAGAGAAGCTGTGGCTGCCCCACCCCTGGAAGTGTCCCAGGCCAGGTTGGACAGGGATTGGAGCAACCTGGGATAGTGGAAGGTGTCCCTCAGTGGGGTTGGAACAAGATGATCTTTAAGGTCCCTTTCAACCCAAACCATTCTGTGATTCTATGAAAAGACAATTTGAACCTTGGACACGCTCAGGGCACAGACTGGCAGGTTAAACTTCTCATGAAATTTGCCAGATCTTTGATTTCCTTCAAAACAGGGGTTTAAGATTATAGACAGGACAGTATTCCTAGATGAGTTTCTTCCAAAATGCATACAGCAAATATGAAATATCTGCCTTAATGTTAAAGAACTTTGGATCAGATCCCAAAGTTTGCACCCTAAGGTTTCATTATGCTGCTATTTCTCCAGCATGTGTACTTCTGGTGGTCATGTATGACAAGAGCTGTGCAAGTTACCGGGTAATTCCTTTTTTTCCAGGATTTTCAGGATCAGTAATTGGCTTGCAGATAACACAAAAGTTTTTGTACAAGTTTTGTGCTTGACCTGAACTAGTCACCCTTTAGATGTGCCAGGTTTCCTTGTGTTTGATTTAAACAATCAGAGGTTTAAAATAAAAGGGAGCAGATTAATCTGAGCAAGGCCAATGATAAAGTTCTTGACCGAGGAACTGGTGACTCAGTTGTAAAGTCAAATAACAAAAGAGGAAAATGCAGCCTTAGAATATTTATGAAATAACTCTTTCCTCCGTGTTGTTACTTAAGATTTTCCTCCTTTAACTGAAGATGTTACTTAAGATATTCCTTTTTTAACTGAAGACTGTCTCAGCAGTGTCCTGCTTTGAACATAATCTTTTAAAAATGTACTCCATGCCTCTTGCTCTGTTTCTAAGTCTTGTGCTTTCCCCTCTTTCTCATTAATTGGTTTAGAGAGATTTATTGTATCTGCAGCTTTGAATGGCTATGGGGATTTATGTCAAAAGAGATAAAACATCATTTGCATTTATTTAGGATTAGACTCTTAGGATGTAGAGTTGACAGGTTGACTCTCTCCACACCCATTTCATATAGAAGGTTTCTGACCTTTTTATTTTGAAAGAAAATTACTTATACACTTAAATTTCATGCGTCCATGTTATGTAAAAGTACTAAAATTTCTGATGCCAGCAACTGGAGAGGCTTCTATAGTTTTCTAGATCTTCAGACTAGATATAAAGAAGAAATTTTTTATGATAAGGGTGGTGAGGCCCTGGCACAGGTTACCAGAGAGGTGGTGGATGCCCCATCCCTGGAAACATTCAAGGCCAGGTTGGATGGGACTTTGAGCAACCTGGTCTAGGGTTCATTGCAGGGGGGTTGGATTAGGTGGCCTTTAAGGTCCTTTCCAACCCAAACCTATGTTTCAATTCTATAATTCTATGATCTTTTGGCATTTAGGGTTCAATAAGTTTCTGCTGCTTTTTTGGCAGTTGCAGAGGTTTGAACCGCAACAGTCTTGCATTAAAAAATAAACACCTTTCTTTTCTAGGAGCAGACAGGTGTGCTCTCCCAGGGATGATGGTATTCACTGCTTTCTGATGTCTCTTGCAGATGTTTCAGTGCAAATCTCCTCCCACCACCTCCGCAAGCTTTTGCAGGACAATGTAGACAACTCCACAGCTCCCTACTTCAACACCAGTGACTTCATCGTGACCAAGGACTTGAACTCGTGTTATGAAAAAGTCTGGACTCTGACTTGGAAAAAAACAACTGGGGACTTGCCCAATGTTCTCCGTGTACAGTAGTTTCTTTTACTAACCCCCACTTTGAACCCTGTTCAATGTTCTTTGGTCTTGGATGATTCACTCACCCAGTGGTTGTTTTCATGAAGACACCTGTGGGAACTTAGGCAATCTTCCTATTTGGAAGAGCAAATTCCAGATTAGATGATTAAAAAAAACAGTTGCAGAGAAAGAAATGGCATCTTCAGAGTCTGTGCTTCAAAACAAGGAGGAAAGGGTGTAATTTCCAGGCTTTGTTGCAGTTCTGCATGATAAAAGGTCTGCTATTCTGAAATGAAATCTGTTACTGAAACATTAATGTTTCAGTACAGTAACTGGAGCTCATCACAGATTTGTGGCATCATTTATTGACCAAGGTCTTTTTTCTGAGAACTATTCTATATGGGTTCATATTTGGTTCTCATAAGTCTCAGGTGAAGGTTCAGTTTACATTCTCTCATCCCAAGATTTGTCATGTTTGCTTCAAGTAGAAGGGCTTTCTCAAATAAGGACTCAGACTTAGCTGCTTCCTCCCCCAAAAGAAAAAACTGTTTCTTTATATATTGAGTTTCTAAAAGTGTCAAATTATACAAATCAATGAGTTCCCATGCTCAAGACATTGGCCTGGAAGGTGAAAAAGGTTTGAGTTACATATTGAGCTATAGCACAGGCACATCTTTAAGAAGCTCTTTCCATGTCTAATTCCAAATGATATTATTAAGTATTAGAAGTTTATTTGCAAATCTGGCTCCTCAATTTGCAGTCTCTTTGTCTGCAAGGCGAAGGTGGAAACAGAGAGAAGTGAAGTCTTGAGCAATGAAGATTTAGACCTGGAGATCTGGTTCATGGACAAAGCTTGAGAAGAAGTTTCTAAGAGTTATTTGCCACTTCATAAAAATTCTATTTTAACTGAAAATTACAAGACAGAAAAGGATGAGAAACTTAAATTCCTTGTTCTTTGCCAGGTCTCTGCCAAAACTCTTACTGGTCTGAAGGCAGCTGTTTCTACTCGTGTGGTTTATGATGGGGGTGTGTTTATTGGACCCATATTTGGGGACATGCTTGCTACCCCCAATAACAAAACACAGGTGAGTTGATGTGCTGTCACACTTCCTACTTATTCACCTGGGTTGTGTAGATCCAGGGGTCTCACAGGTGCCTGGGTACCTTGTTCTGCCACTAAATCGTTTCAGAAATCTGACGTTCTGTGCCATAAACTGCTCATATTCTGCTGCCTGGTATGTGGAGCCGGACTTTCCTCCAGGAGCAATTGCAGATGGGGAGAATGGTGACATGGGTAATCTTTCACCTCTGTGAAAGACAATTTGTTTATTTTGAGGCAGTGAGCAAGGGAAGACAATCTCCGGACTCCCACCCTTGGTGGGTCCTATGGTGCTGCCCACCAGACTGGGAATGTCATTATTCATCTGCAGCATTTCTGCTGTTACACTGGTGGGCAAAACAAATGAGCTGGTGGCTGTGGTACTCATCTGTGAGTTAGGCAAGTCCCTCAGCATCTGTGGATCTCAGGTCTTCAAGTGTGATAAGAGAGTAAGGAGAGCTTCCTGGCTGAGTGAGTAGCCATTCTGGCCTGATGGATGGACAAATGTGTTCCCAGGTCTGCTCTCAGATGTTGCAGAGCAGTGGGTATTGCTGGCTCTGCCTCCAGCAAAGGCTGACAGGCACTGTAGTGACAACAGGGTGATGCTGAATGTACTTGAAGCCCAAAGTGCAGCATTTGGGGCCAGATCATCCTGCTTTTTTGGTGAGCCTGTTTCCCAGACATGAGGATCTCTCTTCATCCAGTGACTCAGCCACCTTTGATATCTTTTCCATCTGTGCTGCAGACATACCCTCAAATAGCCCAAGTGAAAAAAGACCAGCAGCAGCAAACAGATATCCTTGTAATTTTTGAAACTTTATTCTGTTTTGCTGCTAGCACAGCCATAAAAATGTCCCTCTAATTGTGTCCCTATTCAAGCAGAGCAGTCTGTCCTCCTTGCATTTCTTTGAGACAGTCTGCTTTTGTTTTTTGTAGGCATTGGTGTACTCTCCTGGCACACCCTTAATACCTGGAAGAGACAAAGAGGGGCTCTCCTATGCCCTATACTTTGCTAGTTGACTCTTCTGAGATATCAAGGTCTCAGGAGAGATATCTCTTGATGTCTCTTTTAGGTAATCAAGATCACAGCCCAGCTTTTCAGGGGCAAAAAATAATAAAATTGAGGGCTGCATGTCCACATTGTTGGATTCATTTTAATTAGTCTTACAGGGTGCTTTAAACATAATAAACTTGTTCCTAAGGCAAAGTGGGAAAAACTGGGGAAAGGCAAGCCGGGCCTTCAATGGATGACTAGAAAAACAGGAGTTGTGAGGTCCCAGAAACGTGGGAGATAAAATCCTGCAGACATCAAGAAAGGCTGATGATACAGTGTCCAAAGCTGTGATCTGCTTTGCCTTGGATGAGCCCTAATAAGCTTTGCAATTAAATTTGTAATGAGGCTGCAGCTGTCTGACTGTGCTTGGTTGAGTGCTCTTGGCAGCCCAGTGTGGTTACCAGCATCTATCAGGTAGTTGTGGCTCTAGAAAACACCTCTGTTTCCTTCACAGGTTTAAGGTAACTCTCTTCTCTGTCTCCAGGTGGTGGTGGTGGTGAATGATGTCCTTTCAAACTGTTCTGGCTCATGCTCTTTCCAGTTCAGTGAGGAATTGACACCCACAGTCAGTGATGTGGAGTATTTATCAGGTAACGGGGCTTTGTGTCTGAACAAAATGGCAAAAAACCCCCATTGTTCTGTGAAAAATATCTGACAGATGATGGTTTCATGTGCCTGTGTATTCCTTTGGAAATTTCTGCTTTTATGAAAACTGCACTTTTAACGGGTTGCTTCTGATCAGCTCCATTTCCAGACATGTTAAGTGTGTACAAGTGTGTCCAGGTGTGGTAGTTTGGGCTAGGCCTTCCTTGGTGACCAGTTTGTAACCAAGAAAGGGTCCAGATTTACCCAGTATTCCCTACGATTTTTACGTAAGACAGACTATAAGAAGAAAGGAGGGAAGGCCTTCAGTCTCTTTCCTTCTGGCGGCTTGGAGGTGCAGGTTCCCTGCTGTTGAGTCTGCCGTGTTGGGGAGCGAGGCCTGGTTAGGCCTTGCCGACCCTGGGAGACAGAGGTTGCCGGAGATCGTTCCAGAGCGACTCTCGGTTGTCCCAGGGGAGTAGTGAGATATTTCTTTGCTAACTCTTTTAGTTGCTAGATATTGGGCTACTAATCGGGATATATATATATATATATATATATTTTATTTTGGTTTTGTTCCTTTTCCCTTCCCCCTTCCCATTCCCTTGTGAAATTGTATATATATTTCAATTGTATATAACTGTAACATAAATGTATATATATATATATATATATATTACTTTAGCTGTCTCTCTCTTGTTGCAGGTTTTCTTGGTTGATTTTTTTTCTCCCTCTTCTCCCTGAGTTTGGGGGGGGTGGGGGTGGTGACTTCTTGTGGTAAGGTTTGGAGACTTGGCAGGGAGCCAGCTTCAAA
>NW_016690219.1:6411814-6431730 GCF_001604755.1 Lepidothrix coronata | reverse complement strand
GATATTGGGCTACTAATCGGGATATATATATATATTTTATTTTGGTTTTGTTCCTTTTCCCTTCCCCCTTCCCATTCCCTTGTGAAATTGTATATATATTTCAATTGTATATGACTGTAACATAAGTGTAAATATATATATATATATATTACTTTAGCTGTCTCTCTCTCGTTTCAGGTTTTCTTGGTTGATTTTTTTTCTCCCTCTTCTCCCTGAGGTTGGGGGGGTGGGGGTGGTGACTTCTTGTGGTAAGGTTTGGAGACTTGGCAGGGAGCCAGCTTCAAACCATATCACCAGAGTAGGGCAATGGAGCTGGGGAAGGGTCTGGAGAACAAGTTTGATGAGGAGCAGGTCAGGGATCCAGGGGTGTTCAGCCTGGAGAAAAGAAGGGTCAAGGGAGACCTACGGCTCTCTGCAACTCCCTGACAGGAGGTTGAAGCCAGGCGTGGGTCAGTCTCTTCTTCCAATTAATAAGCAACAGGATAAGAGGAGATGGTCTCAAGTTGCATTAGAAGAGGTTTAGATTGTATATCAGGAAAAATGTCTTCATTGAAAGGTTGATCAAGCACTGGAACAGCCTGCCCAGGGGAGTGGTAGAGGCACCCTCCCTGAAAGTGTTCACATGGTTCAGTGGTGAACTCAGAGGTGCTGAATTAACAGTTGGACTCAATGACCTGAGAGGTCTTTTACAACCTTAATTGTTCTGCAATTCTATGGTAAAGACATGAAGGGGAGACAAACGGTGGCAGATTTGGTGCTTAAAGCAAAAATAGCTCTTGGCTCAAGTAATTTTTAGCAAAAATTTAAGGAAAAAATGTAATAGCTGGACAGGGACAGGCAGGAATTGGCATTATGTGGGCAATGAGACAACACCAGCGGTGCAGTTTTTAGGATGTCCTGATGAAGCTGGTAAAAAACTTTTAACTGTTGTTTGAAAGTAAATCCAGGGCATTGCTACACCAAAATTCATGACTCATCTTGTTGATTGTGTCCCTTCAGATGATGGGCCCCTGGCCACAGTGGTTGTCAGGGGAGATGGCTTCACTGAGGAGAAACCAGCACTGCAGGTGGAGGTGAACAGCACGACCTGCCATGTCACGATGTTGAATGAAACTGAAGTGGTTTGCCAGGTGGAGAGGCTGCCAGTGGGAATCTACCAGCTGGCACTACTGGTGAGGCCTTATGGATTTGCACTCAATGGCAGCACAGGAGAAGGGATCTTCTTGAGAGTGGAGCCAAAGCTGATCGCCATCGAACCTCCTACGACTTCAGAGATTGGTAGGTTTGAACGCCAGAGCAGCTCTAAGGGACCATCTGCTTTCTGCCACTTCTTTTCCATGACGTGTTTGGTTCTTCTGTATTTTCACTGCCAAGGTCTTCACCAAGGCTGCCAGAGCACAAGAAGCTTTTGGATGATACTCTCAGGCACATGGTGTGACTCCTGGGGATGGTCCTGTGCAGGGCTAAGATTTAGACTCAATGAACCTTGTGGGTTCCAACCAAGTCAGCATATTCTGTGATGAAAAAGACATATTATGGCTGTACACACTGCGTGGGGAAAGTTACTTAAGGAGTGACAGACTTCCCTTTGTTCTTTGTGGAGGCAACCAGTTTCCCAACTAGTTTTGCTTGGGAATTGTAATTTCAAGTGCACGTATATTCATTCCAGCAAATCATGTGGGTGTTAGTGTTTCATATTCATCCTTCCACATCCATTTGACATGTAGCTTTGCAGTATTTGAATTAATCTGGCCTAATCAGATCAAGTATTAGGAAAAATTTCTGCACTGAAAGGATTGTCAACCATTGTAACAGCCTGCCCAGGGTAGTGATGGAGTCACCATCCCTGGATGGTGATTTGGAAGGCATGTAGATGTGTAACTTAGGGACATGGTTAAGTGGTGAGCTTGGCAGTGCTGAGTTAACAGCAGTTAACAGTTAACTGAGTTAATGGTTGGATTCGATCTTAAGAGGTCTTTTCCAACCTAAATGATCCCTTAATTCTATAACTGTGAAATGGCTGTACTTTAATTCATCCCAGTTCCATTGGAGCGAATTCATACACTGGAAATAAAATAATAAAATGGAAAACACATCTGTGTTTAGATACAAAACTGAGAAACCTAGAAAAGCTCAAGCTAAACTGAGTCTCCTTCCATTCTCCTTACCTCTCCTGTCCTTGAAACAGAAAAGGAAATAAAGGGTGATATAGTCCATACTTGAAGACAAGAGATGGGAAGATTTTCCACAGGACTCTGGGGACAAGGGACCATACAACTCTCTCATGTGCCCTGTATGTGAGACAGATGGAAGTTCAAGCAAGGTGCCCAGACAACTGTATCTAAGCCATAACAAATGCTGCAAATAACCAACCTTTCCCCTTTTTTGGGAGAGGGAAGGGTCTCCTCAGCCCAATGAGAAATGTGGAAAACACTCTTGCCACACCTGGGCTGTGCAGTAAGGGCAATCTCAGCTTATCACTTCTTTTCAAGAATTAAGGAATGTATCTACAAACAACATCTACTCTGACAATAAAGGTTACCCAGATTTTTTTTTTCTGAAAATCTTGGCATTTCGTAATTGTGATGATTTGAGATTATGATAACAAACACCCCTAAGAGCAGGAATGCTGGCCTAGGTACAGCAGGAAGCCACATGGCTTGGGGAACTGAACCATGCTTGGCCATCTTGGAGCAGGCAGAGAAAGGGAATGATGGTCTTTAAACCTCTCCATGGATGAACCATGGGATGGACTTGGAATGAAGTAGTGTTCCTAAACTACAAGTTATGTCCACCTCTTTCTTTTCTTTGTTTTTTTTTGGGGGTGGCATAGGAAGGAAGCTATTGTAACCCTCTTATTACATTTTTTTCCCCTAATGAGAGGGTCACATAATACACTAAGGTTAAGACTCACTTTTGATTCATAGAAAACCCAAGACCACAGAAATCAAGCATCTCCAAAAAACTCTAAAATAATTCCAGGAACGGCAAACTTTAGTGCTTGGGCCTTGCTTCCCATTTCCTTTGCTGGTAATCCAGTTCTACTCCCAATTACAGTGATCTGTCACTCATTAAAAAGAAAGCAAGTATAATGTTATCTTACATTACATGTGCCTGGAATGTTTATAATTGGAAAGAATTACAGCTTCCATCTGTGTTTTTAATTTCTTCCATTTAAAATACTTCTCTTCAATCTCATCATAAAGTGCACATAGGCAGTATTTCACTGCACATGGGTATAATGTAAATATCAAAACAAGAGCATCAGTCTTTACACAACACACATGGATTTTGCACTCTCAATCTGAAGCTCCTTGTCTGACAAGTCTCTCATTAGACAAGTGGCTTCAGTTTTCACTTCTTGCTCCTTCTGACTCTGCAAATTTCATGTTACAGAACGGGAAGGCAAGAAGCAGCTTGTACTTTGCTGCATCAGCTCCCTCGTGTCAAAATATCCCCGGTGTCAGTAGTGCCATGCTGGGAGATCCCCATGACCTAATACTAAAAGCATGGAATGCCTTTCTAAAGATACTCTCATGTTCCAGTGGATAGCAGGAGCTTACTGTTAACGTATCCGATTGCTGATGTTTGCCTGGTTTTGCTGCCAACCAGAGAAAATCTAGAAGATTAAACTTCTATAATTCTCTGATGGTTTAAAGAATTAACAGGAAAAAATACTTTGGGGAAAGTGTACAAGGGACTTTGCCATCAATACACAATTATTTTAGCGTAGAAGATTGCTTACATCACATGTGGAAAGAATCGTAAAAGCTCACTTGGTTTGCAACATAGCCATACTAATAAATACAAATAAGCACTGCATTAATAAAATTCCTGTCTAAGCAGTCTGTCCAGCCACAGTTCTAAAACTCTCCAGTGTTGAGGACTAGAGCAAACAGCTGTAAGTTTCAGGCAAAATTCCTTTTATTTTTAAATTTGTCTCTGAACCATGTAAAAGAACAAAGTCTATATTAGAATTTTCATTAATGTCTACTCATGCTCCCTTTCCTGTTTCTCTTTGAAGTATCCCTGAATCTTCTGATTGCTTGGAAAAGCAAAGGGGTGCCTCTACTATTTACAGTGGAATAGGATGTTGAAGAAAGATCAAGCACAAGTCTGACTTGTATGGGGGATGATCCTGCATGTGATAGAAGAGACTCAGCTCTGGCACGAGGGAGAGCTGAGTTTGCTTTAGTACTTCACGGAATCAAGCCCTCCGTGACTTTCCTCACAGCTCTAAGTCTCAAGTTCTGCCAAGTCCCCTTTCTAACCTAAGTTTCCTAGACACAGGCCACAGGCTTTTTGGACAGCAGGGTGCCTGGCAGCTGTTTGAACTGTGAAAGCACCTGCTGTGTTAAGCTCATTTTCCATTCTTAGTGCTTCTTCCTTCCTTCCCTGTTTCATTCTTGGGCTGGGGATCTGTCTAAGAGAGAGATCACAGGCCAGAGCCTGCTGGTTTAAATAAGTATGTCATTAAAAAATAACTCTAGAAACAAACTCAGCCCTCCTGTATCCAGGAGAAAAATCCAAATAATAGGCAAGAAGGATCTCTAGTGAAAGAGAGGAAACCAGGCACAGAAAGATGGAGCAGATCATCATCAGATCAACTGAGAGAATGTGCTTTTGTAGTCATCTATAAACAAAGAATCCTTTGCATATAAAAGTATTCTATGTATCGGATGTAATGGAATAATTGTGTTTTTCAGGAGGACTGAGAGTGGCTCTCAGGGGGACCAATCTGGAAGGGGTAAACGTGGTGTTGTTTGGATCTCAGCCTTGCCCAGTTTTGGAGGATGGCAGAAATTCAACCAGAATTGAATGTAAAGTTCCTTCTCGGGTAAGAAACCACATTTTTTGGGGAACAGTCAAGAACTTACAGGCTTTCTATGTCTTCCTGGCCCGAGCTACAGTAGGGAAAGGGCAAACTGTAGCCCACAAGCCAAGTCTTGGCTGTGGGACAATTTACTGTGCACTCCATCTACAGAATAGACCAGCTTAATTAAAAATAGATTAATAGGTGATTTATGAAAACCAGTGAAACAACAAACAACTCTTTAATTTAGTAAGGATCTTGCAAATTAAAAACTGCACGGTCCGGGATTTTATTTATTAGTTTAATTTACTAATATGGATATAGCAAATCCCAATCTACATAGTCTGGGATTGTTTCAAGGTTTCTAACTCTCCATAGATGTTTCTTTAAAGTCTGTATAAATGTACACATTTAAGTAGAGTCTGGGTGGATATAAATTTCATCAGTGCTATGTGCCTGACTTGTTAAGTATGGGAGATGCAGGAAAATAGTAATTTTTATATATTTTTTTAAATTAGTACATTCTTATACCTGACATTTTCTTCATTTCTCTTTCTAGGGGACAGAAGATGCTGCTGCCCACGTGACATTAATTTCTGGGTACCAGTCAACAACAGTAACCAACTTGTTCCGATATGATCCTTCCTTAAACCCTACTGTTGTGTCCCTGAGCAGGAACAGAAGTGGCATAGCAGGTGAAAAGGCTGAAGATTTATATTAAGAACCATCTGGAGAAGTGTTGTTATTGTTGATGGTGGTGGGGCAGAGGGAATATAGGTCTATGAAGTTTGATCTGACACACTGGTTTTTTTTGTTTGATTGGTTTTACTCCAACAGACGTGAGGGAATGAGTTGCTTGTCCTTGGTCAGTATGGGTGATGTCCACAGGATGTTAGATGTGTTACAGTGTTCCTTTTGCATCATGTTTCTCTGACTCTGCTCTGAAATTTGCCCACCCACTCATCCTTGGTAATAGGTTCAGCCATGACAAGATAAAGGAACCCTACAGAGTGTCTGTGTCCAGGATCCCAAAGGGTTGACCGTAAGAAGCATCACATGTATTTTAGGCTGCTGAAAGCAGAAGAAAGGCAATGTGTGTCTTTCTAGTCCTCATTTCCAATCCAAACTGTTCCTTCCAGTTTGACCTTGCAAACTGTTGCTTTAGAATATGAGCATAGTCTTCATGGACTTTGTGGGAACAAAATCCCAAATAGATGTCATAGAGTGTTGATCATTCTTGTCTTTTGAAAGTTTCTATTCGGAGTTGAACTTTTTTTGCTCATTTCCCTCCTTTTTCTTCCCCCCAAGATTTTGTCTGGGTGTTAGGAATAGAAAGCATTAATGCCAAATGTTGTCCACTTACAGACGAGTCTTTTTGGAAGAAGTTTAGTACATTTCTATGTGGCAACCAGACACCAATTTCTCAGTATCTGAGAGAAAGAGGAAGGAAGATGGGAGAAAGACAGAAATATTCCTGTTTCCCACTCCCATTCCTCCAAGGATATAATAACCTGCTTTTTTTTCTTCTCTTTTTGCAACCTCTCCAGTGCACACCTTAAAGCCCCCCCCAGCTCTCAAGTTTGGTTGGACTCGGTGGAGATTTGTGGAGTTAGGTGACTACCAGTGCCAAAACTTCTTGTGCAATCCCAGTGTTTCAGTTCCTTTCCCCAAATGCCCTTGTCATTTTCTATTACTCCAGGATGCATAAATAAGAGAAAATGTCCTTTGTCACTTGAATATTATTCCAATGCCACAGCACCAAGGGGAGGTTTTTCTCGCTGCGGGCATTCCAGGTGCAAGGAATTCCTTAATGTTATAGAGCCTCATGAGCAGTGCTGGGACTGAGTTCAATCTCCTATTCAGAACCTCCATGGCTTTGTCTTTTAATATAATTTTCCTTCCATAGAATAAAAAGAATAAATAAATTAGTCCAATGCCTTCCAGGCATCTGGGATTAAGCTGACAATTGACCAGGAGTAAAAAGAGTTCACGCTATTAACATACTCAACTTTGCAGGCTTTAAAACTTTATTTGACTCTTTGTGCAAGCAGAATTGAAAAGTACTGGCTTCAAGATCTGCTTAGAAGAGCAGGTAGATGAAGGGAGCTTCGTACAGGCTCTCCCTCTTCATCAGGAAGCTCTGTCCTCCCTTCTTCATCCCTTCAGGGGAGACAGGAGGGTGAGATTCGACTCCAAAACACATCTCTGTGCCTGTTGTTTAGATGTCTTGCATAGTCAGTGAAGAGAAATGAGGGTTCTTTGGTGGGATTCACCACAGCTCTTTTCGTGTGTCTTATTTACAACAAAGTGAATAATGCCATAAAGGCTCTGTTTCTCTCCACTGACCACAGATACAGCTATCAGTGAAAATGGTTCTGTTAGGACTGATGGATAACACCCACATTTTTTAAACCTATTTCAGGAGGAATTCAGGTTATGAAATTCCCTTCTCCACTGCCCTTGTTCTTTTCTATTACTGCACTGTGCACAGATAAGTAAAGTATCCCCTTTCATCTGAATATAGTATGGCTCAAAACAGGGTTTAACTGCGAGAGAGAGAGCCATGTTTCCTGAAAACAAGGTGCTTTGAAGCTGAGCTGTTTTTTTACTTCATAGTAGCTAGTATGTGAATATGGGTTTGGCTTTGTGCTGAAAATGGTGTTGTTTACACAGGGATGTTTCATCATTGCTGATAAGGGCTTAATACAAAGTCTAGGCCTTTTCTGCTCCACATCCCACCCCATCAGTGAGTGAGCTGGGGTGCAAAAGGAATTGGGAAGGGAACACAGACAGGACACCTGCCCCCAGCTCACCCAAGGAATATTCCAGACCATATGACATCATGCTCAGCAATAACACCTGGGGAAAGAAGAAGGAAGAGGGGGATGTTCAGGGTGTTGGTGTTTGACTTCCCAAGTAATGGTTATGTGTGCTGGATTCCTGCTTTCCTGAGGATGGCTGAACACCTGCCTGCCCATGGGAAGTGGTTGATGAATGAATTCCTTGTTTTGCTTTGCAAACATGGCTTTTGCTTTTCATATAAAACTGTATTTACCTATGAGCCTTCTCCCTTTTACTCTTCCAGTTCTCTCCTCCATCCCACTCTGGGCGAGGGAGTGAACAATTATGAGAGGCTGAGTTGCTGGCGGGGGTTAAACCCCAGCAGGCACATATGTGACCATCTGACTTTAGGTACCCAAGAAATTTTCATTTTACTGTGGGAGGCTCCTGTTAAAGTTAGATCATCTCCATAGGGCTTAAAAATGTGATCCAGATAATTCGTCAAGGATTTGGGAAGAAACCCAGAACTCTTCAGCTGCAGTTTATGTCAGTTTTAAAAAGACAGGATTTGGCTTTTATGCAGTTCAGATATTTATAGGATAGAGATTTATGACAAAGGGCCATAGATCTATCCTGAATATGGAGGATGAGAGTGAGTGTAGAGGGTCATAGCCAAGTTCACTGGGCTGGGATCTCAAGACAACTCTGATACCTGGTGACCTTACCCATGAGGGATTCAGTAGGATACAGAACCATCAGAGTCTTCAACTTTTTGGTCTTGGGCTGATGGACATGACTGGACCTGTCCTGGCATGATGGGACTCTGTGCTCTTCCCCAGGCAATGGTCACATGTGCCAAAATAACCATTGCCAGAAAAACTGAAATAGTTTCATCCATTCTTTCCTCTGCAGGAGGGGAGGAGCTTGAGATTGGGTTATCTCAGTTTGCCACCTACCGAGGTTTGGATGTCAAGGTCCAAATTGGAGACTCGTGGCCACAGATCCAGGAGCAGACAGACCATGGTGTTAATGTGACACTTCCAGCCCTGGCTGCAGGGTGGCACAATATTTCTGTCACCATCAATGGTATCACTATTGCTTCAAACAGGTGAGTATTTTCCTTATAAACTTCATTCTCCATCTTATTTGGTGTTTTAGGGTTAATCTGAAAAGGAAGGCAAGAGTTTTTCACAAACACCTAACGGTGAATTCTGCAGTGTGGTATAAAATTATGAATAATTATCAAGGCATTTATTGATCTGTGGAACCCAAGTCAGCAAACTGCTAATGCTACTCAATTAACTCCCCTTGGATCAGTAGGAGGCAGGAGAGAAACATTTTAGAAAAAAACAGTTGATTTGATGAAAAATGCATATTCAGGCAATCAAAGGTATTCATGGATTCAGGTCAAATGCAGATAAATCCTGCTGTAGGAAAACAGCAGAAGAAAAGAAACACTTTTCATCAGAAAAACAAAAGCTAGTTTGAACAATAAAAAAATGCTTTGTTTGGAGAATTTTTAAATGATGCTATTTCCATCTTTTAAGGTGACACTTCAAGTTCATGCCTAGATAAATGTAATATAACTGAATTAAAATGTGGGGGGAAAGCCGACCTGAAATGGGGATGTAAGAATGCATTCACAAGCAGCACAGTTTTAATCCTCATCCATGGCAGCTGCCAGGAATGATCCTGCAACAATGATGTTGGGAGAAATTAGCTGGTTTTATTGTTCCTAAACCAACCTAAGATGCTTGTAGCATTAGTGAACTTCAGGAGAAAATTCGTGGTTGGTGTGATGACACACAGGGATTCATCCCACCTGGTGCTGGAGTCTCTTAGCAGCACCCTCATTTATTCTCCAGGGATAGAGTGGAGAGAGATGGATCATCCCAGGAGACAAGTCTGATCTCTGTAGGGTTGGATTGCAGGATTGGGAAGGTCCCCTTCTCTAATGGATCTTTTTAGGGAAGGGGGTGTTTTTGAAAGGAGGATGGTGAGCAGAAAGAGAGCTGCACCTTTATTTGAGTGTCTTCAGGAGCTCATATCTGGGCTTCCTCTTGTTTCAGTTAGTTACTCTACTGTCTGGTGGGAGGAAGTGAGGAGAGAAGGCAACAGGGATGTCTCTTCAATGCACTTGCATCTCCTGCTGGGGGTGTAGCTACAGTGGGATCAGATTGCCAAAAAAACCCCTCATTCCTGACGGGTTTTTCTTTTGATGGGCAATTCACTTGCACCTCGTGGACTAAATTTGACCCACAGGTTGCCAATTGATAAGAGAGTGTTTGTGACAGATGTAGCTCAAATGTGTTTTTGCCCACAGCAGGAGGGTTGGAATGACATGATCTTTAAGGTCCCTTCCAACCTAAATCATTCTATGATTTTAAACCACATGAAAAAATTTGGAGTGTGGGGTGGTCTTGTCGCTTGTGGCATTAAACCAAGGTGATGTGACAGGTGAGTGTTTGACTTTCCAAGCTAGAAAGAGCTGTTAGAAAGGATAGCAGTGTAGCAGGAGAGAAAAATATAAAAACACCCCCCAAATCCTTTCTATGTTTCTTGTGTTTTGCAGGACTGAGCTGTTAATCCAGTACCTCTCTGAGATCTTCAGCGTGGAGCCGTGTTGCGGCTCCTTTCTGGGTAAACAGTGTTGATACATCTGCAGCCACTTATGGAGGTTAAAGGGATCAAGGGCACAGTTTTCCTGCAGGAATGGAAAGTGCATCCCGTTTCACATCAGTTTAAATGAGGGTGCTTTGAATCTGTGACCCTTTATTATGCAGACATCAACAGGCAGACAGCAGCAGTCTGGAAATGTGGGATTGTAGTGAGCATCCCTCCATCTGGTTGGTTGGCTCAGGGCTCCCTGTGTTTTGAATCTGGTTTCCCCAAGTGTTTGCTCATGTATCCTTGCATGTTCCCATTGGGAAAACAAAGCACGCCCACACCTGGCTCATCTGTGCTGTTTCCTTCAGTCATTTCGCCCTCATCTTTCAAGGTTTTCCATGTGAAAGTTAGGTGGGAAGCAGGGTAAAATTGTGGTTTGAAGCAAACAATAATTTCAAGTGATCCCAAAGGGGATGTTCATTTTTGTTGAGTTGAAAAAAAAAAAAGCCCTTTTTAAATGTTAATTTTAATCAAAAGTGAAATATTTATTAATCCTGTTCCAAGCTTTTAGACACTGGAAATAATTTAAGTGTGTTTGAGAGCAAAACATCACTGAATTAAAAAAAAAAGTTTTACTTTAAATCTCAAAAAGCAGATTTGGGGTGGTTGATTTATTTTGTCATTTGGCTGGTGGTGGGGGAGAGTTGAATCCCTGTAGTGAATTTTACATGAGCCTTTATAAATGCTTTTATAGAAGACAGAGAAATTCTTATGCTACAACCTCAGGTCCTCCACAGATTGCTCTCCCAGGCTCACAACACATTTAAAGACACAAAAATTCAGAGGCTTTTTGCTACGTGATTAGTTCAATACTTTGTGAAGTGCTCAAGCCTTGAAAGATGAGAGAATGGATAGAGCTTGGAGAGCAAATCCTACAAGTTTTGAAGATTAAGACCTACTAAAAAAAATAATAGAAGCTGTACCCTTCTTTTCATATTTAATGGTAAATTGAAAATTAAATAAGAACTGATTAACTTTTTGGTTGTGCCTTTATGAATGGCTTAAGCTGAATTAGAATCTCATTGCTGCAAAAAGCACCAGTCCTCCCCCCTTTACCTCTAGTCTTTTGTTGTCTCTAACACTAGCGTGGGCATCTGGATTAAGGATCTGAGCTCACTCAGAAAGAATCCCATCATAAACCAATATTTTGCAGGCGGATCATGGGAAAAGGAAGGGCATGGGTTTAATGGATAAAGAGGTTGAAGCAAGGCAAAGCAGTGGAAGTACCAATAATGAAAGGAAGAGGGAGAGAGGCTTCAGATGGGCTCTTTACTGTGAAGGTGGTGAGGCCCTGGCACAGGTTGCCCAGAGAAGCTGTGGCTGCCCCATCCCTGGGAGTGTTCAAGGTCAGGTTGAACAGGGCTTGGAGCAACCTGGGATAGTGGAAGGTGTCCATGCCCATGGCAGGGGGTTGGAATGAGATGAGCTTTAGGGTCCTTCCATCCCAAACCATTCTGTGATTGTATGAAATTTGGAACTCTGCCTGAGTTTGAAAGTAGTCATTCCTATGTTCTGCTTCCCTGTAGGCAGCAGGACCAAACCATCTTCTCATCTACTTGTATGGACAGTCCCATTCCATGAAGAGTTCAGTCTCAGTTTACTCTCTGGGGTCCTTTCACAGCAGCTTTCTCCAGATTTGTAGTGGCTCTTTACTGTCATTTACTGCCACAAGGGTCCCTGGCTACCTGTTACCTCAGCCTCTTGTCCACGTAGCATTATCCTGATGTACAGTTGTTTATCGTCTCTAACTGTCCTATCCAAATAAAAAAGAACTTTATTTCTTCTTCCATTCACCCTGGCTAAGACAATCATGCTTATCAGCTTTGTCATAGAATGGTCTGGGTTGGAAGGGAACTTAAAGATCATGGTTTGTGGTTGTTCACGGACAGTCATTAATTCCTTTCCTGCCAATAACGTCCTTCTTCCTCATTTTGTTTTACTCCTAGGTGGAACACTGCTCACAATCTCTGGGGTGGGCTTTAGCCAAAATCCTGACCTGGTTTCTGTTTCAATGAGCAATCAAACCTGTGCAGTTACTCACTTGGAAGAAGAGATAATTTGGTGCCTGACCCCACCAGCTGCTAATTTTTCTGATGAAGATTCACAAGACATCTCTGTCAGAGTAAATGTTGTCATCAGCAGCAGGTCACTTCAATACGCTCTCTTGGCCAAAAGGACCACCACCTTTAACTACCAAAGAGCTTTGACTCCCCTTGTTACTGTTGTTGAAACAGAAACCACAGACAGTGGCCTACTCTTGAGCATCCAGGGGATAAACATCACTGGATCTGTGGCTAAGCTTGGACACAGTGAATGTCAACTTGAGTTCCAACGTGGCAACAAGTCTGCAATGTTTTATCAGTGCTCTTTGTCACTGAACAGCCTGGAACCTGGGATTTTCCCCATCCAGGTTGTCCACAGACAGCTGGGATATGCCCATGTGACAGCAAGGCAGCAGGCCCTCACAGTAACTCCACGGATAACCTCCATATTCCCAGCAAAAGGATCAGTCTGCGGTGGGATGTTGCTCACTATATCTGGCATTGCTTTAAAATCCAGGAGGAATTTGGTACAGGTCAGCCTGGAGAGTAATTATTCCTGTGAGATCCAGAAGTCTGATTACAATTCCATTATTTGTGTTGTCCTTCCAGCTTCACATCCTTTGCGCTCTCAGGGGCTGGCTGAGGCATCCCGGGCTCTCAGTGTCACAGTGACTGTCAATGGGGTCAACAGTGTGTGCCTTGGGGAATGTACACTCCACCTCCATGAGCAGTGGACCCCTCTGGTACATTTGGTGACCTGGAAGACCAATGGGACACTCACTTATGTGACAATCAAAGGACAGAGGCTGGGCTGGCCAAGCGACAGCCCCCTGGTATGTGTGAACAGCCACACTGTCTGCAAGGTGACTTTCTGGAACGAGACCATCATCGAGTGCCAGACAGCCTGCCTTGCCCCAGGGGAGCACAGCGTTTCCATATCCAACAGGAAAAGTGGGAATGCTTGCTTTAGGGAGGCATCGAGGGTCCTCCCCATCCTGCCTCGGGTGGATCGGTTCTACCCACAAAACTTCAGCACCAATGGGGGAGGTCTGCTCACCTTGGTGGGCTCAGCACTGAAAGGGCAGAGAACAACTTCTGTTCTCATAGATCACCACCCCTGCCACGTCCTCAGTGTCACCTGTGCTGCTCTCCAGTGCACGGTGCCTCCGGGTAACGGCACCAGAGCTCTGAGTCTGAAAGTGGATGAACATTTCTATTACCTTGGAACAATAAGTTACAGTGAGGAGTTCACCCCAGCTTTCCTTTCACTTGTTGCAACTGGTCTCCTTCTAACGATGACAGTGTCACGGGTCACAGAGAGGGACACCCTGCATGTGTTTATTGGAGACTTTGCTTGTAGTGGTGTCACCATCGCTGGCTCCATGTTGCAGTGCTCAGCTTCTCTGGTCCCTGCAGGTGAATATCCTGTGCTAGGCCTGGATATCCCCAGGGGCTGGGCTTCCTCCAACCTGACGTTCACCTCTCAGCTGACAGTGACAGCTGTGAGTCACAACTGGGGTAAGTCTGGAGGGTGTTGTGTGAGGGACTGCAGTGACAGTCTTTTTTGTCATAAAAGCAAAAAATATGAACTAAAAAAATTACTTTTATTGGCAGCTGCCTGTCAGGATCTGTCTGAAATCCCCTTTTCTGTCCTTTCCCAAGGTGGTTTGAGTGGAGGAGCAGTTTACCTGTATGGAAGTGGGTTTTCCCCCGGGAAGACTTTGGTCACAGTCTGTGGCACCAGTTGTGAACCTTTGGCCAAGATGACCGTGACTGAGCTGAGCTGCCTTGCCCCACGCTTACATGGTCAGTTAAAGCACAAAACCTGCCATTGTGTTAAAAATATATCCCCCAAAACCCTAACTTGGCCCAAAAAAGGGGGTACCAGTGTGTCTCATCCCAGGAGAACAGACAGCAGCCTTGGAGAAAGGAGGGAAGTCAACACAGTGTTGATGAAGTTTGGACTTGATGATCTTGGAGGTCTTTTCCAACCTTAATGATTCCATGATTCTATGACTTCTGTTTTTTGATCTTGGGCTGAAGATAGATGGTGTCAGGGTGAGTTTTTGTGTCAATGGCCATGGACGCTGCACTAGATCCACCATGTGCCCGTGGTGATGTGTGCTTTGTGAGTGTGCATGAGATATACACAACATCAAGGTTTCCTTGTGGCAGTTATTCCTTGGGAAAGCTCTCTCACATAAAATGTGCCTGTGGACTGTAGGGTTGGGTATCTAAGCATTTCTTGGCCATCATGTCATGACTATTGTAGCTAATTGAATGCCCTTAAATGCCTTTTCTTCTGAGGAAATGGCCTCAAGGTGCACCAGGGGAGGTTTAGATTAGATATTAGGAGGTTTTTTTCACAGAAAGTGTTTCCAAGCATTGGAACAGAGTGCCCAAGAAAGTGGTGGAGTCATCATCCCTAGAAGTGTTCAAAAAACATGTAGTTGTGATACTTGAGGACATGGTTTAGTGGGGAACACGGTGCTGGGTTGGTGGTTGGACTTGATCTTAAAGGCCTTTTCCAGCCTTAATGATTCTACAGTTCTATGGCTCCACACATTTTGTGTTTTGGCTACATTGTGGGAAAACCTCAGTGGGGTAAAGGGCTGGGAGGAAAACAGTGAATGACTGGAAGAGTGAAAAGTTCCTACCTTTAGAAACCTGGAGATGAGGATTTGAATTCCTTGAGAGAAAGATAGGAGCATCCTCCTTAACTGGAGACTGGCAGCATGGGACGAATCCATGATCTCCAGCTTTCTCAAAGAGAGAAATAACCCTGCCTCAGCTTTGGAGCAAGCTCTTCAAAATGGGCATTTTCTGGGACAAGACATACTTCCTCCCTTTCCTACTGGAAGCACAGAATTAGAGTCCTAAACTCTGCAAAAGGCAGGATTTTAGGACTCTTAAATCTTATATGAAACATATACCATTCCCCAAATGCTGAACATGGAGCACTTTGGTGCTTGACTTCTTGGTGGAGTCCCCATCCTATGTCCAGGAAACACCTGGACATGGCACTCAGTGCTCTTGTCTCATTGACAAGGTGGGGATCAATCACAGGTTGGACTCAGTGATCTTGGAGGTCTTTTCCAACCTAAATGATTCTGTGAATCTGTGATTCCAAACCTTGGAAGTGCAACACTTCAGCCCTCTTCACACCTCTGAAGCTTGGAGAGCATCTGGAGGTCTACAGAAATATTTGCTGCTCTGTGACCATCCAGAGATCCAATGATCATGTGATCAAATCATCAGTCATCAAAGATCCATGACCTCTTATCCTTTATGGACATGGAAGAAAGGTGTCAACTGAGAGTGTCCTTCAGGGTGAGTTTCCAGGGTTTTGCTCAAAGGCATGTGGAATCTCCATCCTCCAAAATAATCAGAAGTTGACTAAATTAGTTGCTGAGAAACCAGTCCAATGTGAAATTTAACATTCTTTTGAACAAGAGTTGTGACAAAAGGCATACAGATGTTCTCTTCAGCCTCACTTATTACAAAATTCTATATTTGCTGATGTCATTTTGAACAGTTTCTTTCATAGAATCACAGAATGATTGGAAGGGACATTAAAGATCACCTAGTTCCAACCCCTACCCATGAAGAATGCTAACAAAAATGTAAGGAAAAAAATCCTGGGGCTTTAAAACCTAAGCACAAGCACTCAAAAGGAGACACCAAGAAGTCAAACGGGCTCAATTTTCTTCATTTTAAGCAAGATCCAGGCACAACTCACAAAACTGCTTGTTATTTTAAAAAAAAAAAGACGTGGTGCTGGAGTGCTGAAAAAAAATTATCAGAGCACAACACAGCAGTCCAGTTATTGCAGGGAGAATAGCAAAATAAAATGTGATCAAATTGATCCAAAGTGTGAAAACATTAATAACTGTGTTCAAAATTCGCTGAGTGGTTGGTGGGAGTGGGAGCCTGGGGAAAACCATCTCACAGGCAGGACCACGATGCTTATTCCTGACACTAGATGTCAGCAAGGGAATGCTGATCGCACCTCGTGTTTTTGAGGAGCAGATGCAAAGGATGTGTTGCCTCACTAACCAAAGGCAGAGTTATAATCCCTCTCTCCCCTGCCCTGGGTTTTGCAGCCTTGTCAGACTCACCAGCTGAGTTGCAAAAACGTTAATTAAATATTTACAAGAAAATATCTTTTTTTCTTGCCTTAAAAAAAAAAAAAAAAATTCTTTCCAGGCTGCTCAAATCTGTGTTTGTCAGGCGATTTGAACACTCTGAGACAGCTGTATTCAACCTTTGCACATTTACATCTGGCACAGGTGAATCTGTATATAGATGCTTTCCAGAGAGTATTCCACTTAACATTTAAAGAGTCACCCCCACACCACTACATTTAGGGTAAGAGTGGATGTGTTAAGTGCAGTTAGTCCAGCCTCACCTCATGGTTTACACACTGCTGTTTGCCCGAGGAATTTTGCCACTTGGCACTCACACATCCAGTGCTCAGACCTTTCTTTTACTGTCTCATCCATATGGGAGAGGTGGCAAAGCCAATTCAGGGATGCAGGACCACGAACCATGAAGGAATGAGAGGGATAGGTCTGTGGTGCCTCAGGGCCCCTTTGGTGGCTCATCCAGGTTGGATGCTCGTGTGACATTTCCTGGCTCTTATCGCCCGACTGAGTGATGTGAAATGAAGAGTTTAAGCTGCATTTCTTCTGTTACTATGTCCTATGAAGCAGAAACACCTCCTCTCTGGCACTGTGGGATGTCAGGTGGCAGCTGCCTGCCCTGGGGTTTCAGCACTGGGTCATGTTGTGTCTGGCCTGCTTAAGATTAGAGATGTTCACGTGGGAATCCCCAACTGGTTCCTGTAGCTCGCTCACGTGATCAGATCCAGAGGGCAAAGCTCTGCAGGTAGGAAATGTGCTTGACTTCTTTCCCATCAAACAGGCAGTTTTCTAAGAGATGAGGAATTGCTGGGCTCAGCAGGATTCATCCATAAGACCCTGTCCCACAGGGTCTTCCTTAGGAATGGGTGTTGAGCAGGGTCGCAGCAAGGTTTCGGTTTGATCATTGACGAGGGCTGGCCATGTTCTTGTTGAGATGTGCTCAATCCAGAGCACAAGGAATGGGAGTGCAAACCTAGACTCATTTATGGAAACTGTTGTCTTTTGAGAGATGTAGAAAAATCAGTGCAGAATAGAGCTAAAATATGAGTTTCATCCCTAAATCTTAAAAAATTTAAGAAAATGAAATAAAATTAGCAAAACCACATGGCCTTCAAGGAAAACCAAAACAAAGAGAAAAAACTGATCCATGAGTCTTTAAAAGTTTGGTAAGGAGAGATAACGGACAGGATCACCAACACAGGAAGCATTCAAAAGCTGTGTAGATGTAGCACTTGGGGACATGGTTTAGTGGTAGGCTTGACAGTGCTGGGACTTGATCTGGTTGGACTTGATCTTAGAGGGCTTTTCTAACTGAAATGATTCTATGATCCTGAAAGCTCCCCCCTTCTCTTTATGCTCATGCTGAAGCACAGCTGATGAAGGCAAATACAGCCGTGGGTTCTGTTCAGCTCAGGTTAAATTTGCAGAACACGTGGTTAATGTCTGTGGAATTGAATTGCGCTCCTGTGAAAGATGGGGAGACTGGTGGGAAGCTTGAGGCAAGTGAGAAAGTAACTGAACATTCCTCACAGGTGATATTAGGGCAGGTACCATATATAAATTTTGCAGTAAGCCAGTACCTGTGATTTTATGTTTGATGTTGGGGTGGGGGTAAGGAAGGCACCTTTAAAAGGAGTTGAACTGATAAGATCCATCAGGGTAAAAGTTGAGCCTGATTGGCCTGGTTGTGTCAGCGTACTCGGGGGATAACAAGTATGGCTTTAGGACTTTTTGATGTAGCAGCTCTTGGGATCTTTGTTAGCAAGTCCTGAACCTACCAATTACCAGATTCCACTGGTAAAAGTGGGCTTTTAAGGATGAGGATTTAAATTAGAGGCTAGAAATGAGGCTGGTTGAAAAGGATGAGAGACGTGGGTTGGTGGAGCTCTTTGAATGGGGCAAGAGGAGAGAGTGGAGTTAGTTTTGGTTGTAACAAGAAGATGCACTGGGCCAGGACCCAGGGTGACCATAGCCAGAGGAATGGGGTGATTTGTATGAGGAAATGCAGAAGAAATTAAGAAGACATGTTGTGGCAATTGACACCTCAGTAGTAGTCAGGGCCTCGGATGTTTATTGTGGGCATCAAACCAAGAGATCTAAAGGGTCTCCCTTCTGTCTTTCAAATCCAGAAATTAATTAAGAAAGGGGGGGAATAAAGCATATTGATTACATGGCAGGAATGTTCTGACAGTGAGATCTATCAGGTAGTGGAATAGAGGCTTGAAAGCCACCTCTTGGGACTTCTGAAACTCGGCTGTGCGAAATGAATGTCTCCCAGGGAGCAATTCTTCATAGGCAGAGGTTGGACTCAATGACCTTAACAAGTCTCTTTTTTCCTCGCCCTTTTATTAACTTATTTTTTTTTAAATCTCTGTCTTCCCTGTTAAGCACATGTTAATGTTGTGCTCCACAGTGAGTGGTGGATAACTGGGGATGTGTGGTTTGGCACCAGGACTCCTCGGGCAGTTCTTCAATCAACCCACAGCTGCCCTTGGAACCTCCTGTAGGTTTTAGCCTCATCACATGTCCAGCAGTTGTTATTAAACAGTGACCCAGAACAAAGCCCCTGTGCTGAGCAGCCCAGGATACTGGATTAAGCTAGAGTACCCCTCAAAGCCAGGGTTGGGGGCAGTTGGTCCCTAACCCGTTACCAACATGCAGAGATTTGGCTGCCATTGTGTCTCATCTCAAAAGAGAAGCTGTAAAGGGCTGAGTGCTTTCATCTCAGCCATGGGATTGCAGGTTTTATCTTGATAGGGAATATAAAGCATAAAGAAGCTTCATTCTGGGGTTTGAACACTAACCAATTAAGCAGGCAGAAGAACTGTGCCCCAGAACAGGCAGAATATCCTTTTAGGACGTGCTAAAAGTGTGTTGAAATCTTTAGTTGGTATTTTTGCTGCTGTTGTGGCAGCAGACAATGGCACCAATAATACCAAGGGATATTTGTGTTTCATGGTCAGAGGAAGGAGAATTGAAAGGCCAAGACATCCTCCTAACTGAGAAAAGATATTAAGTCCTCTGGGAGCAGAGGAATAGGGGGACCTTGGAGATCCCCAAAGAAGGAATAGGAAAAGGACATAATCTCTAAGAGTGGTGTCTCCATCAGCTGGACAGATCTAGGGTGGGGAGATGAGATTCTTCCCTCCTTCCACCTGAGAGAGAGAAAGCAATTCTAAGTTTGATTCTGGGGTGTGTAGATTAAAAAGGGTTTGCTGGCATTTTGCTTTCATTGATCTCTTTATAGCTCTTTGTAATCATGTTCTCTAACTTATTTATTTTTTTTTTAAATTTTTTTTATTATTTTTTTTTATTATTATTTTTTTTATATTTTTTTATTTAATGGCCAGTCTTCGCGAGCGAAGATTTTGGGAAAGGTCATTGACCCTTCGAGCCTGCGCAGTGGATTTTTTAGGTGAGACACAGCGTGCGCTGAACTGAGCCCACCCTTTAATCCTGAGGTTCATCTGC
>NW_016690219.1:6371590-6411588 GCF_001604755.1 Lepidothrix coronata | reverse complement strand
ACAGGGCTGACGAGCTCCATCTGCCCGGGGGGCTGGGAATTGAACCCGGGTCGCAGCGGTGAGAGTCCTGCACCCTAACCACTAGACCACCAGGGGCCCACATCTCTAACTTATATTTTATAAATTAATACCTTTGTTTGCCTGGTTTGAGTTAAAGATTATTTCAACTATTGGCAGGATACGAGGCTCCATATTTCTACAGGCGTTGGGATGAGGGCACTGGAGCAAATCGAAAATGCCCAATTTCCTCATTTTGGGGGTATCCAAAGAGTGACAGGCTGTTCTTCTGAACTCCAAGGGCTGAGCAAGAAACACCTTCTGGTGACCTACATGAGCCAGGCAAGTTGTTTGACAGCAGCAAAATAGTGAGGAAAATAGTCAAGCAGTGGGATTCTATGAGTAATTTTCAACATTCATCCAGAAGTAAGAGTTCCACATAAGAAAAATTCTAACGTGTTTTTTCCAAAAAGAAAACCAAAACCTTCCTGCAATAAATTTGTTCTGCTGCAGGTTGTTGCAAAGGCAAGTTGTTTGTAGCACTTAGTTCTCTTGGATGGTATTTATTTGTCAAAACACAGATATCTAGTGCTTAAAATGCCCTTGGAGTGGCAACCTGGCCTCAAGAAAGGCACAAGGCTTTTGTGGGAGACATAGAGCATCTGAGGTGGGTCTAGACATAATTTCTGGACAATAAAAGCAAAATATAGACATGGTGCCATCATTCCTTTAAGCTTCTCTGTCTATTCCTCATCCTGTTTAGATGTAGGTCTTCGAGGCAGGGATTGTGTTTGGCTGTGTTTGAACGGGTGCTGATCAAGAGAATTGCCACTGGATTTGGGGAAGAAAAGGGATTAAGCAAATTGGAAAATTTGTGAAGATGTGGTTAACCTTTTTTTTCCCTCATTCTAAATCCAGAGAAGAAAAATACAGTAGAACTGTGAATTCTCTGAAGTTCAGAGAACATGAAATGCTAGATTTTAATATTTCAAAAAACACCTGAAACATTAAACAGTTATAAACTCTTCAGAAATACCCCATATGAAATAATCATTCGTAGCAAAATGTGCTTAATATTTTAACAGAGGAAATAGAGCATTTTCATATTTTTACAATTTCAAACCACATTTTTCAGAATTGCTTAGGAGACGAGACACTCATTGACAATGACACTTTTGCAGCAAACAAGATACCTTTTGAACAGACTGGAACTTAAAAAAGCAAATAGAAAAAAACCTTTTTTGATAAATTCCCATTGATTGCACATTTCTGATGCTTGAGAAACACTCTTGGATACTACAGCATAGACTGTTACACTGTCCACAGATCTTTTCAGGAGTTCATTACAATTGTTTGGTTAATTCAGGACTACTGAAAATTCTCCAAAAGTCAGGGTTTTGAGAGAAACAGTTTTACTGTCTGTCATGGTTTAAGGCTTGAAGGATTCCTTTTTAAAAATATTAAACCCAAACATTTCAATTTAATCTGACCTTCAGTAAGACTTCCTAATACTTTTATTTTTTTAGCATTTTTTTGGTCTGGATTTAGAATAAGAAAACCTAATTTCTGTTCACAAAATCAAAGAATCATTTAGGCTGGAAAATACCTCCAAAGTCATTAAGTCCAACCTGTGACCAATCCCCGCCTTGTCACCCAGCCCAGAGCACTGAGTGCCATGTCCAGTCATTCCTTGAACACCTCCAGGGATGGGGACTCCACCACCTCCCTAGTCAGCCCCTTCCAATTCTCTTGACAACCCTTTCCATGAAAAAATTCTTCCAGGTATTCACATCACTTCTCCATTAAATGCATCTCAAAGAAAAACAGCTGCTCCCACACACTTTTCACCACATCCACTGAGTCAAACTGGGACCACATCTCAAGATCCCACCTTGCTCACACCAGTTCCCCAGGAGCCCTCCAAGCTCTGTCAGTGCTTCCATGAAACCTGTTTTTGGATTTCAAAGTTCCAAGAGACATAAGGTTGTCACATCTCCTTGGTAAAAGATTTGTGCCTTATGCCTTACACCTGGTCTGTAAACCATGGCCTGTCTTCCCCAGAAGAAATGTCCATGGTCTTATTTAATCCCTTGTGTCATCTCCTCCTGGACAGAGCAATTTGATCCCAAAGACCATCCTGGTGATCAGCACACAGCGGAGATTACGTGCTTACTCACACAAAGGAGCAGCATGAAGATCTACTCATCCTTGAAAAGGATGCACCTAAACAGAGGCCGGGTGCACATCAGGAGTCAAAGAATCATGGAATAGTTTGGGTTGGACGGGACCTTAAAGTTCATCTAGTTCCAACCCCCCTGCTGTGGGCAAGGACACCTTCTCCAGTGACACAAGTCAGGAGTAAAATACGCTTGGTATCAGTGGTATGTTGGCTGCTTTGGGTTATTTCTTCCCTCTCTTGTCTTTGCAGCTTCTTTGGCCACTCTCTGTGGCCTGACACCTTCTTCTGCCGACTGCAGAGAAGACAGAGCCACCTTCATTGAATGTGATGTCCAAGTCACAGTGGGTCCCCACCAGCAGAAAGGATCTGTGTCCTACCTCTATGTCTGTGAGGACAGACCCCCTCAGTGGCACCACAGGGACACCACCCCACCCCAGAGGTGTTTTGCTGGACTCTTCGCCAGGTTAGTGCTGTATCTCTCCAACAGCTGGGTGACTCCATCCATGAATAACATCCCACAGAGGTTATTCTACCTTTTGCAGAATTGGCCCCTGCCAAATGATGGACTGAAGGATCAAATTGCAAGGGAATGACCTGAAGTTGTGTTGGGGGAGGTTTAGGGTCGATATTAGAAAAAGTCTCTTCCCCCTGAGGGTGTTTGGGTACTGGAACAGGGTTCCTAGAGACATGACTACAGCATCAAGGCTGCCAGAGCTCAAGGAGCATTTGCACAATACTCTCAGGCATATGGTGTGACTCTTGGGATGGTCCTGTGCAGGGTTGAACTCGATGATCCTTGTGTATCCCTTGTGGATCCCTTCCAACTCAGCATATTCTGTGAAATTCCTAATTCTTAGGTTGATGCCAATAGAGCAATTTAGCCTTGAGACCACTAGAGAGCTCCGCTGGGTTGTGAAATTCATTTCTTGTGCCTATCAAAGCATCTCTACCCCCCTCCTTCCCTCCCATCTTTAAAGCGTTTGAGAGACATCAGAAAATCCATCTCGTAAACAACCTGCTTTGTTCCTTCTTAGGTTTTAATATTTATCTTCTGATCCAAAGCAACATCTGGTGAATGCCAATGGGAAAAAAGATTAGGCATTATGAAAAGCATAAGCCTTTTTTTTCCTACTTTTTCCCCCCTTCTTTCCCCGCCCCCCCCATCCCCATCCTTCCTCTCTCCAAGCAGTTTCCCAAGCAAAGAGTCACAGAGTAAATTCATCAGGCTGTGCAATATTTGCTCAGCAAGGGTGCTCAGGCACTTATGGCTCAGGCTTTGCAAATCCAAAGCCAAGTTGTCCGGAGTATAATCTGGAACTGTTGTCTTTGATGGCATAGTAGGGATTTATACCTGCAAGGCATTTACTTCCAGGAGTAAGAGGGATGTCTGAATTAGGGAATAAACAGACGAATCATAGAATGGTTTGAATTGGAATGGACTTTAAAACTCATCAAGTTCCAACCCCCTGACATGGACAGGGACACCTTCCACTAGAACAGGTTGTTCCAAGCCCTGTCCAACCTGACCTTGAACACTTCCAGGGGTGGGACATCCACAGCTTCTCTGGGTAACCTGTGCCAGTGTCTCATCATCCTCACAGTAAAGAATTTCTTCCTAATACCTAACCTAAATCTCCCCTCCTTCAAATTAAGGCCATACCCCTGTGTCCTATCATTCCATGTATTTGTGAAAAGTCCCTCTCTAGCTTTCTTGTAAGCCCTCTTTTAGGTACTGGAGTGAGATGAGCAAAACTTTCCAAAAGTTATTAAATAAATAGAGAATTAGAACAGTGCTGCAATGCACTGCCCATGATTTGCTGGACATGGTAAACCCACTCCTGGCTGCTGCATCTTGCCACAGTCCAGGTATTTCAGTGGAATTGCAGAGATTTGGTCCCCATTCCTACCTGATCTCACATCAAAGCTGGTGTTGTCAATCACCAGAGGGAGTTCTGGATACCCAGCATTCCTCAGGAAAAAAAAAAAAAACAACTGGCATTTATTTTACAAAGACTCAAATTGCACAATTTTTTTAACCTGTTTAAAAATACAAAAAGTAGAAGTCTAAAAATGAAATTAATTAAAAAAAGAAAAAAAAAGATTTTCACAGTTACAGCACCTACCTGTCAGTCTGTCATTTCCTCCCCACCATTTTTTTAAATTTGACTTAGGTTTCATAAGGTCTGGACTTAAGAAAATTCTTGTCAGTTTTGAGAAAATCATTATTAGGGAGAAAGAAATTATTTTCCTCTTGAGTGGAAGGAAGACAGAATTCTGCCCTGATCTATACAACTGGTCAAGTGTCCAAAGTCATACTGTGCACTGGTAATGTCCTGTAACATCCCAGGAAATGGGGAGGACAAGAGTAGGGACTCCTAGAGGGGAAAAAAAAACCCTGAAATTTAACTGATTTTGGAAAAAATCCCTGAAATTTAACTAATTTTAACTAATTTTCTTCAGCCTCTTTCGTATTGTCATCTTTATTGTGCTCATGCTTGTCTTTTAGTTAGAAATTCAAACTTGGGCTCCTGAGTAGTTTTCCAGAGTCCTGATGTTTTTTTCTGGTGTATCTATTTCTAAACCACTTCTTGCTAAAGGGAAGCGGGGGCAAAGGTTTGTTTGTTTTCAAATGAGTTTCCTGGTTTGAGAAATCTGGGAAGAAAGGCAGAGATTTAAATCATTCAAATTGACCTATTTCAGCACTTCTGAAAACTTTTTTATTCCACATTTCAGTTCAGAAAAATGTTTCATTTCAAAATATTAATGAAATTTGTACAGTGTTAGAAAACTAAAGTGTTCCAACCAGAAAAGAACTATTTGGCGAATTCCTGAAGTAATACACATTGATTGCTGTAGTTAATAATAATGACTAACAATGATAAAAATATATATTAATTTAAGTTCTGTACAAATGCTCAAGAGTTAAGACATTTGTGCCAGGATGGGGACAAAACTACTGAATTAACTCCTGGTTGAAGTGCACATTGAATCTCTCCCATTCTTTCTTACGAATTTTATAGAATCACAGCGTGGTTTGTGTTGGATGAGGCCTTAAATCTCATTTTGTTCCAACCCCCTGCCATGGGCAGGGACACCTTCCACTATCCCAGGTTGCTCCATGCCCTGTCCAAACTGGACCTGGACACTTCCAAGGATGTGGCAGCCACAGCTTCTCTGGACAACTTTTTTACAGTGGTTTAAATAAATCTTTTCCTTTTCTAGTCTGTACCACAGCCCATCCTTTATGAACACACAGTGGCAAAAGCATTTTCCTTAGAAGAGTTGCAAGTTTT
This sequence comes from Lepidothrix coronata, assembly GCF_001604755.1. NCBI lineage: Eukaryota > Metazoa > Chordata > Aves > Passeriformes > Pipridae > Lepidothrix > Lepidothrix coronata. Next base: position 6,406,119 of record NW_016690219.1, on the reverse strand, counting down.
GCCATTAACAATACCTGTATCAATACACATTCCTGAATTCTCTTTAATAATTAATTCCTTTTATTACTTTTCCTTTAATCACTGCAATTTGTTGACAGTTTTCCAGCATCAGTGTTTCAGGATGTGGTTACATGATGACAGGAGGGAACCTCTGTTTGCTTACAAACAAAGCTTGTTTATTGAAAAAAACACACCAAAACCTCCCAAACATAAACAAACACACAAGCAAACAAAAACGTGAAAACCACTCAAAGGTCCTTGTATTGCTTTTAATGTCTGGTAAATTGGGCCCATGCCCTGCATCCAGCCAGCTACCACCCCCTTCTGCCTTTGAAACTGTTGGTAATTTAAAAGATGCACTTTTTTTCTTGGAGCATTAGAAATAAATACTCTGCAGTTTTGAAAGATAACCCAGTCCAGTGGATTACTGTACAGGACAAGAGCATTTCTCCAAGTGTTGCTATCAAAGGCAAGTGCAGTTCCCTATGGCTGGATTTTGATTATTGATGCAGCAGAGGGAAAATTCTTTTATACATTAAAAAAAAAAAAAGTAACTGTTGAAGGGGTTCAGCAACTTGCAGAGGCCTTTTTTAGCAGTACTTTAGTAGTTTCTGATGTGGCTGCTTCATTTAACGCTTTATTCTTCAAAAAAGGTCAACAAAACCATGGTCAGAGCAGGGCTTTGTTTGTAGAGCGAGCTGCTGCATCCAGCATGAAAGTTTAAAACCTTCAGGGTCATCAGACCATCCTGATCATCACCCTCCCAGCAAAGCTCTGAGTCTTGGCTTTCCAGCTGGTCACTTTTGGTAGAACTTTGGTCAAGGGAGGAGGTTCTCCCCCCCTCTGCTCCACTCTCATGAGGCCCCACCTGGATCACTCTGTCCAGCTCTGGAGTCCCCAGCACAGGAAGGACATGGAGCTGTTGGAGCAAGTCCAGTTGAGGCCACAAAGATGATCAGAGAGATGGAGCAGCTCTACTCTGAGGAAAGGCTGAGATAGCTGGGACTATTCAGCCCGGAGAAGAGAAAGCTCTGGGGAGACCTCAGAACACCTTTCAGTACCTAAAGGGGCTCCCAGAGAGCTGGAGAGGGACTTTGGACAAGAGCCTGGAGTGACAGGACAAGGGGAAATGTCTTCACACTGAGAAAGGGTCGATTTTTGCCAGGTATTAGGAAGAAATTCTTCCCTGTGAAGATGGTGAGGCCCTGGCACAGGTTACCCAGAGAAGCTGTGGCTGCCCCATCCCTGGAAGTGTTCAAGACCAGGCTGGACCAACCTGGTGTAGGGGAAGGTGTTCCTGTCCATGGCAGAGACTTGGAATGAGATGATCTTCAAGGTCCTTCAAACCCAAACCATTCCATAATTCTAACTTTGACACTTCAGCAAACCCTATTATATGGGAACCTGAAGACCTCTGAAAATCCTGGTCCTGCCTCTCTGGTCCTCTATTTTGTTGAGTAAATCACGTTGTCCTTTCCTGAGAGAACTCTGTCCTTTCTTAGCTATTCAGGAAAGTGATGTAATTTCTGAGTCATGTTGGTGTTGCTATCACTCATCTCCTTTCTGCCCTTCTTCCTACAAGTTGCAGGTATGTGTCTGGTTGGTGGGGTGGGAGAGGAGACAGAAGGAGCAATGGCCAAAGAAGGAATGAAAAGTGACACTGGATTATCCTGTCCTGAGCCAAGGCCTGCAAAAATAAATTTAGAAGTGTTCCCCTCCTTTTGAATCATACAGTCATTAAGACTGGAAAAGACCTCTAAGATCATTAAGTCCAATTGTTAATCCAGTACCACCATGCTCACTAAACCATATATTGAATCCTATAGCTCCCCATAATGAAACACTACCAAAATCAGCAACTTTCAGCACGAAAATCAAGGAAAAAAAATTTTTCTTCCCCACCACTTTTTCTATTACTTCTTCCCCCTTTGCAAGGGGAGGCTTTGGAGCAAATGTCTGCTGGTATAACTGGCACATATATCGAATCTGCTTAGTCTGGGCTGTTAAGTAAGTTTAATTAATTTACTAAGTTAATGTTCCAATGTTAGCAACAAAGCATCGCTGCAATCAGCTGGGTAGCAGGAATTGGAACCCCTAAATGAGCTCATTTTTTCACAGTTGGAATTAGGGACCAGTTAGCCAGTTGTGTGGTTTTTCCAATTTCTCCACTTGCCCTAGGGGAGTTGCAAGTTATTCATTCCCCATTGCTAAGTGTGAGTAAGATGGGGAGGGGGGAGACAGGAGCAAACCCTACTCCATGTAGGAGTCCATCTTTGATCCTAACACTGCTGATTCCCTCGCTGTTGTCTGCACTTATCTCCCTGCCTTGGTCCTAGAATGGCATTTGCTCCTGTTTTTAATAGTTTGGGGAAGCAGAAAAGCATCACTGAGAGATATTTACTGCATGTATTTTCATCCTGAGTGTGTGCAGATAAAGGGGGGAAAAAACAAATAAACAATAAAAGAATGGAAACAAAATTACAGAAATTTGCAAAGTTTGACAAATGGTGGCCAGGAGTTGCCACAAGCTAATGGCTTGCAATGATTAATAAGAGTAAAAATAATTGCATTTCATTAAGATTGATGACACCCCATTTAACCTCCCTTCTCGTTTCAGCCCTAAAGTGGAAAGAGATGAAGTTCTCATCTATAATAGCTCCTGTAACATTACCATGGAAACTGAGGCAGAGATGGAGTGTGAGGGAGCTAATCAGCCAATTACTGCCAAGATTACTGAGATATGGAAAAACTGGGGCCAGAACACTCAGGTATAATCAAATCTTTTTTACAGACTGATTCAAACAGCTTAAAATTAAATTTGTAATATTGTGTACATTTAAAGGGGGGCAAGAAAAAAAACAATTTAGGCTGAGCAGCAGCAATATATAATATTAAATGCTTTCCAACTTTGAATAGCAGTTCTAATGCAGCACAGCTGAATTAATGGTTAACTATGGTTAATCATGTATTTTATGAGACATAAATGAGCTTTACCTTATTTTCTGGCCAATATATATCTTTTTTAACACTCTCCTTTTTTATATGAATTCAATTCTGCTTTAAAAGTGTTATTTTCTGTTGAGCAGAAATCTTAGCCATGAGGTGCAGAGTTTCAGCTCTCTGGCACAGACTTAGAATTCAGCATTTGTGCAGCTCTGGTTATATTTGGGTTTTGCTTCTTTTCAGTAGCTGGAGGAAAATGGGACAGTCTTCCCAGTGCAATCTGTGGGTGTAGAAAGAAAAAAAGATATATGCAAAGAGCTGATGACAAAAAGCTGTCATTCCAAACTACCAGCATTTCTGTACTGAAAAATGTTCATTGCAAATCTAAAATGTACTTTTAGAGTCCTCATAGTTTTGCAGAGTTTTTGGGGATGCTGAGCTGAATACTGGGTTGTGCCACCTGTAAGAAGAAATTCAGAGGGGCTGGATATTTGCTGAACACCAAATGTCCCATTGTCACCATCCTTTCCTAAATGAACAACTCCTGAGGAGTGGTTTAGACCCACCATGTACAGAGCAGTGTCAGGGGGAATAGTTACACACCTGATTTATGACAAAAAACAAATGTTGGTTTTTATCTATTAAATCAAATTATCAGTCTTTTTAGTACAGTTAAAACTTAGGAAACTGAAGTTGACCATCAATGTTAAAGCTACCATGGGAATTTTTAACTCTATCTGCAATATTCCCTGCATCTAAGGAACTTAAATTTAGTCTGCCACCCCAAAAGTATCTGCAGTGTCGTGGCAGAGTAATTTTAGTGCTTTTTCAGCATGAGATTCTCTCTCTGATTATTCTATATCTGACCTATTCTATACGCAGGAGTCTCTGAATGCTTCCCCTATAAATCTGCATTACAGGAATGTATTGCAGCTGAGTATCCTAAAACACAATTGCCTTTCTTCATTCTGTTAAGCCTGTCCTTGGTCTGTGAAGGAATGTCACATGTAGCCTGTTACCTATTAGTGTTTGTTTGCTCATCAGCCCTGCTAATTATTGTGTCAGAAACATGCCCAGCTAAGGAGAAAATCAACCCCAGAGAAATTGCTAGTTGGTTATTGCAGGAGGCCAGCAAAGGGAAGAGATATTTTCTTATATGAATCCTCCTATTCATATTTTCCTTCCCAAATGGGATAAGAGCATCTCTACAGCCCCAAAGCCTGGTTTGGAGCATTACAGGGGCATTACCTGCTGCAAGTTGTGATCTGAGCAGCTCAGCTGTGTCATAGGTCCTGTAGAGGATCACAGGTTGTCTTTTGGCTTTGGAGGGAACAAGAATAGCAAGATTTGTCCCTGCTATGGTTTCCTGCTCAGAGTTGGGAAAATCAAGGAAGTCCTAAGTGTCCTGAATGAACAAATTCATTCAGAGCAGGATGAAAACAGCAGCACTTTAGATCTGGGATTTGCCGCTGCTTAATGAACCCAGCGGGCACTTGGAATCATTTTATCCCTCTTCCCAAAACTGGCTTGGGTGAGCAGAGGTGGATGGGTGGGGAGTTCAGATAAATGGTTTCAATTTTGGTCCCTTTCTAGCTGACAGCATCCCGTTAAGATTTACGACCTGGTGCAGCGTTCGCCTGCTTCACTGTGGAGGTTTAAATCATGTCATGGGAACTGGCCTTACCTTTCCAGTGGAAAAAATGGTCCCCAGGTTCAGCACTAAGCGGTGAAATGCATTAATAGCACCACGTGCCTTAGGATAATGGTGCTATTAGCAGGCAGCACAACTCTGTGTACAAGTAATGGGGCTGCATCTCTTTATAATAACATCTGGCACTCCTATTGCACGCTCATGCAAGGATCTCAAAGCACTCCATAAAAAATGGGCATGATCCATGGCTGTTCCCAGCACAGCTGCACTGCTCAGTGATTTGTTTTCTGCTTCTTCTTCTGCCAGCTGAGGGATGACCAGGCAGGCTGAGAACAGAGCCCAGGTGGGCTTTGTGGGAGGGTTTGGGCAGGGATGGTTGGATGGGAGCGCTTGGTCTACTCAGCCTGGAGAACAGGAGATGGAGGGGAGACCTCACTGCAGGTACAACTTCCTCCTGAGGGGAAGACAAGGGGCAGGCACTGAGCTCTGCTCTGTGGGGACCAGTGACAGGATCCAGGGAATGGCCTGGAGTTGTGTCAGGGAAGGTTTAGGTTGGATATCAGAAAAAGGGTGATTGGGCACTGAACAGGCTCCCCAGGGCAGTGGTCATGGCACCAAGGCTGACAGAGCTCAAGGAACATTTAGATGATACTCTCAGGCACATGATGTGACTCTTGAGGACGGTCCTTTGCAGGGCTAAGGGTTGGACTCAATGATCCTTGTGGGTGCCTTCCAACTGAGCATATTCTGTGACTGTGTGATGATGGAGCAGGATTAGCTCCAGGACAGCATTGTAAGCAAAAAGAGGTGATGTAGAATGGATGACAGAGGTTTATACTTTCAGGAGTGTGGAATGAACAGACACTGGCAAGAAGAGAGAAAAGCCTTGGCTCAGAACAGAAAACAAATAAATAAATAAATGTAGAAGGTTGGTTCTGGGAACTTGAGTCTAAAGGATACAAGTGGTCATGATACCAAGGCTGCCAGATTTCAAGCAGTGTTTGGACAATGCTCTCAGCCATGTGGTGGGATTCTTAGAGTTGTCCTGTGCAGGACTGGGAGTTGGACTCAGTGATCCTTGTGGGTCCTTTTCTACTCAGGATATTCTATGATTTTATGACACAAGTTTTAGGGTAAAGTAATTTTTCCATCAGTTTTATTAAACGCGTAATAGGACCTGTTCATATATCTCAAAATAGTAAGGAAGAGATTATTGTAATGAATGGATTTGGTAGGCTGAAAATGAGGCAAATGTAGACTGTGAATGTGAAAAGGTTTGACATCAGTCTCCCGGTGGGAGAATGCTGGGCAGAAGCTCCAGAGGTGCTGGGAAGGAGCTCAAAGTGGCTGTATGAAAGAGGATGGATAAGATGGTGACCTCTTCCAGGTCTGTGTTTCTGTGATGCTTTCAGCAACCCTGTTACCAATAACTCACGTTCAGGATTAAAGGTATTGGTACTTTGAACTTTTATTGTCTTAGATAGACAGAAGCTCCAAGTACTAGAGGGTTGTTTTACCTGGATACAAACTCTTCATAGATGGATTTTTGCCCATTTCCATAATTCCCTTTTCCACCAATAAATGCATATAAAGTTCTATTTTAATGAAAATTAAGAGCTTAACACTATACACCTTAATTTTTTGATGATCTGTGTGAGATTTGCCTGATTCTGCAGGGAAGAGAGACCTTTCACCTCTGATTTCAACATAACTTTACCTGGAAATTTGGCTTGTAGTTATCATCAAAAGTCAGAAAGTTATTTTTTGAAAATGCTGACTGTCATCTTCATGTTGCTCCCTTGAGTCAGGCACTTGAATTTGCTGTATAGGTTGAATCCCTTCAAAAGCTTTTGGGCAGAATCCTCAGGAAAACAGCTGCATTTTCTGGCAGGTTCCACAAAATCTGGTCTCTGAGCTGTTGCTTGCATGAATCAAAGAATTACTGAAGTTGGAAAAGATCTCCAAGAACATCAGGTCCATTGTTACAGTCTGAGCTGGGCTCAGCTCAGGATCTAGAGGACTCTCAAAATTTCTGGGAGTTTCAAGTGGCTGTCTGGATATCTACAAGTTTCATGGCAGACAATGAAATTTGAGTTCAACTTGGACTTTTCTTGGGGTCTGCTTTGTGGCCCACTATCCCCCAGAGAATAGTTATGATTTTCTTTGGAAACACGATTTAAGCTCTTGTCTCACTTTGTGTTTGAAGTATTTTTGTCCTGTATGACTTAATTAGGTCACTTGAAGTAAGCAGAAGGCCTCTGCCCCACTGTTGCATTCAGCATCATTAGTGTTTGTAACTTGCTCTGTTATTATCTGAGAAAAGTTGCACAATTATTTTTTCTATTGGTATATAATGCAATTTAGCCTTCTGAAAAGAGAGGGGGGGGAAAAAACCCAGCACTGATTGTATATCCCACAGGACTTAATTAGCTCACAGCTTCACGATACACTGGGTAATGGGAAGATGTGAATTAAATAATAAAAGGGAAAAGAGAAGTTCTAATGCTCGCTCAGTACCTGTCCACTTCCACCTTGGTTGCATAACGAGATGTCAGCTCCCTGACACTGATGAGACATGCAAAACACACCCACAACACATGTAAAGGATGCTCATGGGAAGGTCTGACCAGGCTCGGGTGGCTCTGAACCCATTATGCTTAGTGAGCCTTCAGATTATTATTCCGGATCACTGGACCAGACCTAATCATCATGCAAGGAATGCTGTCTGAGCCATGTTTCCCTGCCCAGACTCCCCCTTCTCCTCTGGCCCAGATGGGTGATATAATGTTCAGTGGAGGGCAGATGCCACGGATATTAAGTCGGTCGTGGGGAAGCTGAACTGGTATCCTGGTGAATTCTCTACAACCCAACCCTCAAGGGGTTCCTATTAAGGAATAGAAGGCTAATAAAAAATAACTTGCTAGATAAAAATGCCATCCTGGATTATGGCTCTGCCTGGGTGTGCTGTGCTGCCTTGAGTTTGTTTTTAAACAGGGCATTAAGGGAAGGTCTTGAGATTTAAGGAGCAGCTCCGAGTACTGAGGATATGTGAATTCATAGCTTGGTGATTGATAGTGGGATAACTGATTTGTTCACTCCCCATAAGCGAAAAAAAATGAAAAACCTCACAAAGGCTGTGTCTGAGATATGTACAATCACCTAAGAGATCCTTGCTGTTCAACTTCCACTTAAAGTAACCAGGAATCTCTTGGATTCCTCTGCAGATCTTAGAATCACTCCTTTCCTTCCTTTTTTTTTTTTTTTTTTCCATTTTTTTCCCCTGCTTACCATCTGTCTGGATACCACAAGATTTGAAGGTGAGGAAGTAGATGACATAGCTTCAACCACTGGAGATATTTGGTACTTTACAAAGTTGGCAAATCCTAGGCAGCCTTTGGGGAGCATGAAAGGCTCTCTGGAAGCCCAGAGCACTCTGGGCATAAAGGGCTGTTACTTTATTGTTCACAGCAGGACTGATGTCAAACCATAGAATGGTTTGGAATGAAAGGGACCTTAAAGATCATCTCATTCCAAACTCCTGGCATGGGCAGGGTCACCTTCCACTATCCCAGGTTGATCAGGGCCCCATCCAGCCTGGCCTTGAATACTTCCAGGAATGGGGCATGGATGAAACATGCTGCCTGTGAGGATGGCCTCATCCTGGTCTGAGTGGGAGCCTGTGAATGACTCCTGGTACCCCGTGCTGGTAGAAGTCAGATTTGTGCTCCCACCCCCTTGGTGGAAAGGAAGAAGCAGTTCCATTTGTCCTGCATCATCATGTTTTGGACATGGATGTTAGAGGGCACTTCAAGTCTGACCTTTTCACCTTCCTTGTCTTGGAGCAGTAAAACTTACAGGGGAAGTGACAGAACATGTTCCAGCTTGATATGGAGTTTGTTTGGAGGGGGTTAATAAAACAGCTACCCTCTTCTCCACTTGAGGGAGAATTATAATACAACATAATATTTTATTCCTGTGTATCCCTTTAGAGAGTGCAAAACACCAGTACCCTTTATCTGACCATAAGGATCACATCTTGCTGGGGCTTGGGAATGGTTTTGTTTGACTTGTTAGTGAGTATCCTGATAGAGCACGACTTTATAGTGTCTTGGGCTGTGAGTAGGTTCCTAAATTCTTTGGCCAAAAATAGCCATGTCATGCAGGATGGGACATGAGGAGTAGGACTAGATGAAAACTCTTTAATATTTTGTGTGTATTTTCATAAATGTGCACTTTTAACAGCCTGGCATCTTGAAATTCCCTGTTTTCTTAACCTGATATCTTGGTCACAGTGTCATTTTCAGAAGGAGGTGGGGAGTGCAATGAAACACACCAAGCTTCACAGAAAGGAAGTGGAGCAGTCCATAAAAAACTAAGGAAAATAAACCCACTGAGCCAGTGTTGGGGTGCAGATGCTATCGGAGCAGAGAGGTACCAATGCAAGGTTGTTAAGATGTAGAGAACCAAGATGGCCTCCCCAGTAACCACAGGCAATGTGAAGAGATAAATGGTTGACCCGAGCCCGTGTCAGCCTAGGATTGATGCCACTATCAGCCCTAGTGCCTTTGCAATGATTTTTTAAAAAATCTCTGATAGAGTGTGTTATCTAGTTACTGGCATGAGGGCAATGGCCTGGAGGCAGCGAGGAGGAGGGGGGAGGAAGAAAGAGAGGAGGGGAGAGAGAGGAAGAAAAAAAGGTCATTCTAGGAGGACAATCTCTGTAGGACTAAACGAGAAAATAAGGGCCTTGTTTTTGTAAAGGGGGAGGTAAATAAATAAATAAATAATAGAAAAAAGTGGCTGCTAGGTGTGTGAGGAAAGGATAGACAAAATTGCTTCTCTTCCTTTCTCTGTTTTTCTATTTTTTTTNTTTTTTTTTTTTTTTTTTTCCTTTTAATGGGTTCGGCCTTGGGCTGCAGTGGGAAATTTAAGAGATGTGCTTGTGGTGTGGTTTTATTTTCCTTTAACTTTTTGCTTCCTGATTTGAAGTTTAACTCTTTCCTCTCCTGCTCTCAGATCAAAAATGAAAGACTGAATGGTAAATTTCTTAATTTTTTCCCATTGTAAACAGCCTTTTGTTGTTTTTATTTTCAATCCCACCTTCTTTCTGGTGTCTCTAAGGAGATTGCTTCCTAAGCTGTGACTTTCCAGGGAGCCCTTTTCTCCCCACCACTCATAGTGATGCTCTTAGAGGTGCATTGGAAGCTATCCCCAGGATGGAATGCCCTTCTGCCCTGGATGGGATGCCATTATCCCCAGGATGGGATGCCAATCTCCTGTAACCCACAGCACCCCAAACCCTTTCCACTCACATTTGAACAGCCTTGTGTGAGATCAGAGTTGATTGCACAGAGTGGTTTAATAAGAACTGTCTTCTTTCTCCCCCTTTCATTTATTCCTGCTCCCAACCCTTCAGAGAAATGCAGATTCAGAGTGAAAAGTGTCATTTTGAAGGTGCTCCTCCAGGGAAGAGAAAGCAAATCTTTCCCATCCCACACAAAGGGAAGGCTTGAAATAAGGTCAGGAGGGTGTGGGGAAGCCTTTCCGAGGGACTGCAGGCACATGTTCTCTCCATTTGCTCCCAGGCTCTTTCACAGAGTCTTGCTGCTACTTTTCTGTTTAATTAAGACAGAGACTCTAATTGACTCCTTTGGTGTTTAGGCAGTATTGGAGGGGGAGGGATTGTCTGTGTTTGAAACCATGGCACTGGTTCTCTGTCTGTGGGACTTGGTCTCAAAGAATCATAGAATGGTTTGGGTTGGAAGAGACCTTAAAGATCATCTAGATCCTTCCATTAGACCAGGTTGCTCAAAGCCCCGTCCAACCTGGCCTTGTCTCAGTCTGGGGGAGGCACTGGGAGGATTTGATGCCTGGGACCGTGCTGGGTGTCCAGCCTTGGGCTCTGGGTGAAGTCAAAAAGAGAAACCTTAAGCCTCCTCTATCTGCCCATCTTGAATTTAACTGGAAAAAGGCTGAGCAACTTGGAGGCACACATAGCCCAGACTTGTTCTGCACTGAAGCATGGCTTAACACATCTGATGGTCTTGTCCTTCGAGTGGTGTGATGTGGGATACAGATGTGGCCTTTCAGACACTTGTGTCACTAGTACAGGACTCTGCATCACCATCTGGCTTGTTTCCTCTCCCCAGTCCCAAACAGAACAACACCATGAGCTTGATGGTCCCCACAGGAGTTTTTGGTGTAGCAGAGTCATTGTCCTACCTCCAAACACTACCCAAATATTTCTGGAGCCTAGCAAAGACTGGGCATGTGGTTACCCTTTATTTGAAAGTTGGGGGACTTCAGTAGTGCCGTGTTGGCCAGAGTGGGAACATTGGAGGGGCCCTTGATGTTGTTGGACCATGGATGGAGATGATGTCTCGCTGCTATTTAATCTTTCAAAATGCTGAGCCTGCACATGTGTTGGTATGGGTCAGGTGTCATGGTGGCTCTGTGTTCCTTCAAGTCACTCCTAGTTACCAGTGGCTTATTCACAGATTTTTACGGAGAAGAAAAACTTGCTGCATGTACACAGGGCCAACAAATCCTCAGGGACATTGGCTCTTTTGGGTAAGCACTGGCAGGATATGGGGCAGGACCTCAGATGGGCTGGTTATTGTGAGCCATGAGTTGCAGAGCAGCAGGATCTCCTCTTTCTGCCTCTACAATGTTTCTGTGAGGTTGGAGGCTATGCCTGAACCCTGTGTGATGCCTCTGTTGTTTATGGCATTTAGTGAAGTGGGTGCTGGGTTACAGACCTTCTATAAGGAAGTAACTCTAAAGCTCTGAGTTTGGCACCTGGCCTGCCCTCTAACCATGAGGGTAGTGTCAGGTGTCCCATCCAATCCACAAGAAATGAGAAGACGCCTTGGATAAAGTGTGTGGGAGGAGGACAAAGTTACGTTTTTCTTCTTTGAAAAAAAAGTGGATAAATCCTGAGGACAACAAAAGCCTGAAAAGTTTGGTCTTGTAATAAAGCACTGGCAGTGATGGAAAGATAATTGTCTTGTGTAGTGATCTCTTCCCTGCACAGAGTTTAGAGTAAAGAGTAGAGTCAGGACAAATAGTATTTGTTGTGTTGGGTTTTTTAAAGTTTGATATTTTTTTCTGATTTTGTTACTGTTGCTCACAAGGTTTAGCTTAGACTAAAAATGTGAACTGGGTGTACAGTTAAAGGACAAAAAAAATGCTGTAGTATTTAAGTCTATAGAGTGTTTATTAATAAATTAAAAAAAAAATAATTCTGCAGCATGAGGGAAATCCAGTGTTCAAACATTGGGCAACAAAGAATCTACTGGAGGCTTCCTTTTGTCTTTAAGGAAAGGGTTAATTTTATGTGATTGCCACTAAAAGCAAGCTGTTTTCATGATGAGCCTGTAATAGCCGGGTGATAGACTGACTTAACAACTGCCTGCTAAATGCTGGGCACCTTCCCCTGATTGGCAGCTCCCTAAGTGGAAGCCCCTCGTGTCCAATCTGTCCTCCTGAATAGCTTCAGAGCAAAGGACTTCATTAAGGGATCGTAAGGCAACCTCGTAAAAACCAGCAAATAATTACCCCAGCGATTGGAAGGGGTGGAGGGGACTGAGGGCTCTGTGGTCCCTGAGAAGAAAAGCAGACGTGCCAGGGCAGGGAAGCATCAGGTGAAGTGGATGCAATAAACATTTCCCCGTGAACGCTGTGTCTTCTCAATAAAGAGTCAGTTTAGCCCCGTCCATGGCTTTAACAAAATATTCCCAGTTAACTCCATGGGTGGTGGAGGGCTGGGAGCTGTTAGCTCATATTCAGTTAAATTTCAAGTGTCAGAGCTCGTTAGTGGTGATTTTAGCCAAAGACAGTTTGTGAGGGGCTGGGTAAATTTGAACTTCCTCAAATAAAATTGAGGAAAGGGATTGCTGTTTTTCTTGTTGATTTGTTTTCCTGCTTTCACACATCCTTTTAGGGTCTGGGATTCTGATCAAGGGTCAGGCTCAACTTCACTCACTTAGGTGTTATGGTTCTCCCTCTTTCACACACATTCCTTCCCTTACATTCTGCAATTCACATTTATTTGCTGTTTTTCCTCCTGCCTTAACCTGTGTTGGGTGAGTGGAATGTGCAGTTTTTGCTTTCAGTGTTGAAGAAAGATTTTCCCTGAGCTCACCAGCAAACCCATGAGGGCAGACACAGCAAGGCAGTATGGACCTTTCTATGGTAGGTTTAGATCAGATATTAGGAAGAAATTCTTCCCTGGAAGAGTGGTGAGGCCCTGGGGTTACCCAGAAAAGCTGAGGCTGCCCCATCCTTGGAAGTGTTAAAAGGCCAGGTTGGATGGGGCTTGGAGCAACCTGGGATAGTGCAAGGTGTCTCTGTCTGTGGAAGGGGGTTGGAATGAGATGGTCTTTAAGGTCCCTTCCAACCCAAACCATTCTATGATTCTGTGATACCCTGAAATGAACAGTTTCAGAAGAAGTTGGGCAGTCCATGTTGCTCTGCAGTGACTTTTTGGGAGTCCTGTTGGGGTGCACCAGGGAATGGAGCCACTGGAGGTAAAAACGCGGCTTTAAAGTTGTGATTGCCCAGGGAATGTTGCAGAAATTGGGATTTTCCATGCAGAAAGGACTGCAAATGCTGGTCACTGACATGGCCCCAAGCCAGTGTTCATTTTCAGGTCTGGAAGAGGCAGTTTCTGGACTGCCAGATACCTGAGGGACTCGAAGGCAGGTACAATGGGGTAACAATTTTGGGAAAGTTCCTCCAAGTGTTCCGAGCTCGCAGTGGATGGGGCTTTTTGTGTTTGAACCGAGGCACATCCTCCTTCTGGACATACATCCTCATCTGGACATACATCCTCATTTGGGTATGTGCACTAGTGCAGTGCCCATCTCTTCCCAAAATTAAATCTGCCTTTGGAATATGGTACCAGGCACACATCTGCATCCCTTAGCACTTGAGTGCATTCAGATACTGGGTTAAGGATGCACCATCAGGGATTTTTGGGTAAAGAGGCCCTGGATTTTACATCCTGACAATAGATTTAAGGACAGACAAATCTGGCAGGGCAGCAGTGAAAGCCATGGAGTGCACATTATTGCAGGGGATCTGCATTTCCAACGAAGATGAGCTGTCATAGCCCTTTGAGACAGAGGAGTGGCTTTACAGCTCAAACAGCAGCAGTTTGTGCTTTCAGCTCCAAGGCTCCTCAGTTGAGAGTGAAGTGTGTTGGTCGAGCTGTTGTCTCTCATGCTAACTCTCATCTTGTCTGGTTTGAATGAAGTTTGGGCTAAAACCTCTTGAAATTACAAGGGTGGCTACTGTCCCATGGTGTGTGTGATGCTCTCTCCAGCAGAGGCATTCTCATTCAGTACATAGTGCACTAAATTGACTTCAGCTGCCATCTGACTTGTGTTGCGGTGCTGTCTGCACCCCTGCTGACACTGTGAGCTCAAACTACCGAAACAAGAAAATAAATTAAATAGATGAAAGCACTGTTCCACTGAGAATCAGTTCTATTTTTAGCTATATAAAATAAATGTATTAAAGTGTACATATCTGCTGCAGACATGTTCTCATGTGGAACGCGTCTTGTGTCAGGAATGTTCTCCCTTGTTTGTGCAGCTCCTTGCACAGTAGGGTCTGAGACTTCATCTGGATTTATCACAATTAAACTGACACCCCTGACTGCAGGGAAATGGGTATTCCCAGTCTTCTAAATGCCACTTAATGCTCAGATTCTCATTAGGAATTGCCAAATTCAGCTTGGAGTGACAGGGCAAAGGTAGCCTTTGCTAAGGCGTGACATCTTCCTAACCCTCCTAACCCAGTGTTACCCTATTGCTTATGTGACCTTTTCTGTATGAGTCCCATCTTCACCTTTTTACCTTTGTGGCAGATAAGTGTTTTTGAAGATGACAATAAAGATACCACAAAGCACTTTTATTCTTGGTTGCCCCGTCTGGGCTGTGCCTTTGATCCGAACGGCCGGCGTTCCAGTCAGATTGCACTATCAGATGGAGCTGGCTCTATTTCCTGCATTATTCTTCCTGGCTGTACCACATTATGCAATTATGTTTGCATTTAAACCTGAGCACTTACCTGTAATGATGCTGTAGTTCAGTCCATGATACATTATGGCAGCAGATAATGCACACAGATAGGCTAAGGCAGCATGTTGTTGATGTGCTAAAACTAAACAGGACATTGGGTTTGAAAGCGGGCTCTGAAAGCTCGCAGATTGGGCTGAGCTGTTTAAAAAGCTCACATTACTGAAATAACAGCTGTGCAGGGGGAAACTCTTTACCTGAGGGGCAGGTTCAGGGTTCTCTCCACTGCAGAAGTCTGACACCAGCACTGCTGGCCACTGCCACACACTTCTGCAGGAGCAGGACGGTCTCAGTAGTTGCTGGGAGACCCAAATCCTTCATCCCTGTAGTACAACGTAAGCAAGGGGAAATGATCCTTTCAGTACCTAAAGGAGTCTTACAGAAAGGCTGGAGAGGGACTTTTCACACGGGCATGGAGTGACAGGACGAGGGGGAATGGCTTCCAACTGAAATAGAGCAGGTTTAGATTAGATATTAGGAAGAAATTCTTCCCTGTGAGGGTGGTGAGGCCCTGGAATAGGTTGTCCAGAGAGGTTATGGCTACCCCATCCCTGTAAGCGTCCAAGACCATGTTGGATGGGGCTTGGAGCAACCTGGGATAGTGGAAGGTGTCCCAGTTCATGGAAGGGGATTGGAATGAGATGATCTTTAAGGTCTCTTCCAACCCAAACCATTCCCATTCTTATGATGCACCTAAGAGAACTGACTGTGCCTCTGCTGCTGGCCAAGCCCTTTACACTCATGTTACACTTGCTATTATCCCTGTGATGCAGATGCAGCTTTGAGGGACAGATTCTGACCTGAGGCTTGCACCACCCTGCTGTTAAGAACACCCTCTCCTACACTGTTTCCCTCAAGTTATCTGTGTTGTTTTCAGTAGCTGGATGGCAGCCCCTGGCTCCAAGTGCTGAGGGTGATGGTTATAACTAAAGTGTGCCAAGGCAGTCAGAATCACAGAATCACAGAGCCATTAAGGTTGAAAAAGATAATTTCTAACCTCTAATCTCCTTCAGGACTTCCCTTCAGACAGATGAAGTGAAGACTTTAGTAACTTCTCTATCTCTGCTCAGGACACTGCACTGGAGTAAGGGTGCAGATTTTGGAGAGGGGTAACTTTGGACACTGCTGGTCTGTATCACATCCCACCCTGAGTTGATGGTTGTGCCCAGTAGCTGTCCCTTCAATGGCCCTGCTGCTTTGGCTGTGGAGATGTGGATGCACCAAGGCAGTAAAAATGTTTATCCTTGGATTGTGTGGTTTTGCTCTCTTTCTGCTTTATTTTATGCATGGGACATACCAAGTTGTAGTCTACACACAGTGCTTTTCCTCTTCACAGCACTTCCCAGTCTTTGCCTGGTAAATCACTGCAGACCCCCTCCAGGCCAGGCTTGCAGTTGAGATGGTTTGTATTCCCCATATTCCCATTGGAGCTGTCTTAAAGGGGTTGGATCCCACACCAGTGCCCTGACCTTCTCAGCTGTTTTTGGGACTCTTACAAAGGGTTCTAAACCACCAAAAGTTCCAGCTCAACATGAGGAAGAACTTCTTTACATTGAGGGTGGCAGAGCACTGGAACAGGCTGCTGAGGGTGGTCTTGGAGCCTCCCTCTCTGGAGACATTCCAAACCCACCTGGCTGTGTTCCAGTGTCACCTGTTTCAGGTGATCCTGTCTTGGCAGGAGGATTGAACTAGATGATCTACAGAGGTCCTTTTCTACGCAAACACTTTGTGATTCTGTTTATCTTTCTGCCTTATCCAAAAAACCCATCATCAGCTTTCACTGACGCTATTGGGGTGGACCAGCCCCATTCTTCCCACTCCATTTACTGTAGTGCCCATTCAGAAATCCTTCTTGCTGGCACATAATCGCGTAATTTGATTTCTTTTCCTGCAGGTGGTTGGAAAATTGTTAAGCTAATCTTTGCATTTGCAATGTTTGCTCTCAGATTAGTCAGTGTAACTCAAGATCATTCAATTGTGAGACAATATTTGCACAGTGAGCACTGCAGAGGCTGACACAGTCACCAAGCTTGGTGATCCTGCTTGTGTAAACAACTTGATGTTGCAATTTTCTCATTACCATTAAATTGCTGTTTTTAATTTGTCTCAGAAACCCTCCATCGTTTGAGAAATCACTGGTTTAGGGAGATGTCTAAATTATATGTGCTCTTCAACTCTGCTCTGGAAAGGGAAAAGCAGTTGTGTTGGATCCAAACTGGAAGGTTGCACTGAATTCCCCAGTGTATTTACACACATAGGATTTTAAGTCTAGTTAGACTTAAAACTCTGCACTGGGATAGTTTCCACAGAAAAAATCCATCTCTGAATATCAGGTCATAAATGAACATAAGAGAAGATTCTTGTGAATTAAGTAGGAGTCACCACACAGAAAAACTGCATTTTGTGAAGCAGGGCTCTTCATGTGCTCCAAGACACTTCCTTTGCTTCTGGGGTGGTTTCCTCAGTATTTGAAGTTGAGATTTCTGATTTTAGGATTGAACTGCCAGTGTAACCCTCAAAAGACCCTGAGAGACCCAAAAGCAACACTTTGGTACCCATGTGAGTGTGGTAATTAGACGAGGACTTTCCCAGGGGTCTCATGGTTTGTTTAATTATGGAGTGGATTAATAGTGTTCATATCCCTCCAGTGCTTGGGATTTTACCTTGAATTTGGGGGAGCTTTGTTGCCTGTGTGTAGGAAGATGACTCGAGCTACACATGGGATATTCAACCCCCAACAATGGCAGTGTCTTTTCAGGGCCCTCCTTACGAAAGCACCATCAGATCTAACTAATCCTCCATCTCCTTAATTAAATACCTCTGGTGCAAAGAACTTTACCTTCTGTGCCTGGAAATTGCAGTTGATTACTCCCCTGCTGGAAAAGCCTTTTTTTTTTTTTTTTTTGGTTGTTGTTTTTTTGAGAGGTTTTGCTGGTTTTATGTTTGGGATTTTTTTCTTCATTTTTTTTACAAGAATTAAGCTGTTTCTCATGCCATCGTCCAGTTGCAAATTGGCCTGAGACTGACTTGTGCCATGGGCTTTGACCTCCAAAACTGCCCACTCATTTTTTTTCTGAACTAATCAGCTCGATGAACTATTTACAGTTGGCTTTTGGGTCTTCTCACTGCTTCTGTGGCTGCCCCTGTCTGAGTAATTAATGACACTGTGGCTTGTTTATGGTCTTGAGTTACTAATGCTGTTGGCTGCAAATGCATTTTTACCTCTGGGACGTGCCAGTTTCCCGGTTCTAGTCCCACCTTACCAGCCCAGGTCAATTTTTTGTGTGTAAACAGATTTATCCTGTAATAGTTGGGGAGAGACTGGGGTCATTCATCAGTCCCATGGAGAACATGCCGAGCCAGATTCTGCCCTTCTTGTGCCTGTGTAACTCAACAGAAGCTGGAAAGATTCCTTTAGGACAGTTAAAATTAAAATGAATACGAAAAAGAAGAGAAAAGATTATTTTTCCAAGTCAGGGTACAGCCAGTCTCAATTAAAAATAGGGATATTGAATAGTGCACTTCATGTCCAGCCACATGCCCAGCCCTGATCCTGGTTGTTTCAATGTTTGTAGGAGGCTTTAATTAAGGATCTGTTATGTGGCCCTCTTAAGTAGGATAATACCACCTGCATTTTAAAGCTGGAGTAAGGAGTAAAGAGAAATTACATAGCAGCAGATAATGCAGATAGGAATAAAAATATCATCTGGTGGACTTAGAAATGGTTTGTTGGGTTATGTTCCAGGCTTGTTCTATCCCAGGCAATCATTTCAAGCATGTTAATTCATAAGGGAAAACCGAGTTTGATCTCCTACCTCCTCTGGAAACCTGTTACAAACTCTCAGTGCATGGATAGTCAGAAGCATTCTGATCATTTCCAGCCCTGGCTTATTCATAGCTACAGTTACTTCCAGTCTTCTTTGGAATAATGTTGTCTTTTGGCATAAATTATTCATTTTTTTCACAGTGTATAGTTCTCTGCATATCTTTTCTCCTTCTGGTTGTTTTTGGGGGTGGTTTTGTTTGTTTGTTTGTTTGTTTTAATATGTGTAAGACTAATTCCTTAGTGATTTGTGATTCAAGCACAACCATTCCTGCCATTTTTTCAAAAACATTTGTTTCAGAAACTAGAAGAAGATGGTCCCATTATCTATTTACCTTTGTTGCCCAGTTTGACTACCATTGTATGCTCAGCAGGGTTACCCAGGGGTGGTCTCTGCTATGACATGAATTTAAGGGACATCTTCCATTCATGTCTTTGGATCATTAGTAAAATTCATCACTGTTTTGTTAAGGCATGTTGTACCAACATCTAAAAACCACAACCCTATTAACTCAGTGGTAAACTGGCAACAGGGACTGTTGTAACACTGGCACTCAGAAAAGAAGGACCTCAGCGATCAGATCATGTTATTTTCAGGACCATCATCACATGGAATTGAAGTGGGTGAGGAATTTCTCAAGGTTTAAAGCTGACGAAATCCTGGAAGCTAAGAGACTGTCCCATCTTTGAGGGAAGATCAGGAGAAATCAGGAAAGTTGAAACAAGATCCCTGTTTTGCCACATTTTTCTTTCAAAGGCTTTCCCAGATGGTACCAGAACCTTGGGGGAGGTTTAGGTTGGACATCAGGAAAAGGTTCTTTTCCCAGAGTCAGACACTGAACAGGCTCCCCAGGGCAGTGGTCACAGCACCAAGGCTGACAGAGCTCAAGGAGCGTTTGGACAATGCTCTCAGGGACAGGGTGGGATTATTGGGGAGTGCTGAGCAGGGCCAGGAGTTGGACTGATGATCCTTGTAGGTCCCTTCTGACTCAGGATATTCTATTAAACCCAAATTATAAAGGTGAATGTGGTGCTTTTGCTAAGAGGATGGAAGTAGATTTTCCATTGCAAACTTCTCCAGAGGCTCTCCTTTCACTTTCTACTCTCTCACATCCAGCTTGGAATTGCCTCAATCAATGGCAAAGCTGGAGTACTGTAGTGATGTGCACGTGGATGAAAGTCCTTTAAGGGGTTGCTGAGGATATTGTAACATCCACTAGACTGCTTTGGCACTCTGATTTCCAAAGAAACTCAGTACAGGCTACTTAAATGTTTGAAGGCAGCTTCTCTGGAATTGCTGCACGAGTAAGAGAAACCCTGCAAAAAAATGATAACTCAGTCTGGCTTGTTTGTTTTTCTGTAGTGGAAATTGGCCTTTTTGGATTGGGAGGGAAGTTTCTTGGGTAAAGAAGGGTTCACAGTGTGCTGGTTTGCAGCTCTTTCCTGGTAGTTGTTTGCTGTGCTCCTGTAATGAATGTCGTACCCTCTCTCCTAAGACTGCTTGGAGACTTGGGAATCTCTGCATTCATTATTAGCCTTAAAAATCATGGAATCATTTAGGTTGGAAATGACCTCCAAGATCATAGAGTCCAACCATTAACCCAGCACTGCCAGGTCCACCACTAATCCATGTCCCCAGGTGCCACATCTACATGCTTTTTGAACACTTCCAGGGATAACGATTCCACCACTTCACTGGGCAACCTGTTCCTTGACCAGCTTCAGTCTATCTATTCATTGATTTCATAGTACAGCCAGTTAAATCGTATTTTTTTTCCATGTGACACTCTAAATCCATATATTTGTCTACAAAGTAAGATGTTGCACTGTGCTGCTGGTAGAGAGAATATTTTTTTCTAGCTGTTTATACTTTTTGCACAATGTAAGGTATTTTCTGTTCTCTTTGGGATGACCCCATTCCATCTTTCCAATGAAGCTGCATATATGCCTTTATTCTCTCTGTTAGCAAAATTCTTATTCAGTACTGGGAATTAAAAGATTGTTGCAAAATTCCTCTTTTGGTTTTGGTTTATGTAGAAAAAAAGCACATTTTTTGCACTGAGCTGTGAAGTGCAGGCAGAAGACTCTTCTTACAGCAGCAGGATGAGAGAGTTTCCTATGATTCTTGGCTCAGGGATACTGGTTATACAGAGGAAGACCTACCCATGCCAACTGAAATTCTATAATTTTATGGCTGTGGTGAGCATTTCTCAGCTAATTTGTCAAAGGGTTAGAGGTGTGACAGGCAGGAAAGACAGATGGTGATGCCAAGAGACAGGTTTAGCTTCTTTGAGCACTGGGCAGTGTTTTCCTTGTTAACTCCACTGACTGTAGCAAATAACATGCATTTGCATCCCTTTCAAGTGTGTGTAGGAGGGAGGAGCCTGCACCAATTTGTCTGGTTTAATTATAGATGTTCTACCCACCTTCCTAATTGCTCCTTCATTAAGAAGTAGCTTGTTTCTTTTTTCCCTAGGAGCTAAAAATAATCAACTTTTGTTTGTTTCTGTAAATATTTTTTTCTGCCCTTGAGGAGATAATTATTTCTATTGTTGCATGAAGATGGTGGCCAATACAGGAGGAATAATTAGAGCAGATGGCTGAAAATACTTCCCTTGTAAAAGACATCTAGCATAATAAAATACCTCCCCTCCTCTTTTGTCTCCTCCAAATATACGTTTTTCTTTCCTTCAGGTGGATGGGAGTTGGGTGAGGGGGCGTAAATCTTTTCCTGATGTATTAAACTGAGGAGCTGTCAAGAGTTCACAGCCTGGCAAGTGAGCTCCCCGTATCCATCACTGAAATTAAAGTGTTTTCAAATGTGGTGTGGAGTCCTGGGTCTGTGGCATGGGGAAATATCCGCTGCACTCCATCACTTGAAATGTTAACCTTGTCTCTCCGTGGTGACTGAGGACAGGAACACTTGCTCTCGGAACTTGCTGGTTAAATGGCAATCTGTCAGCACCAAGGAAAGGCTGCCCTCGTGGGTGTCAATCTTGGCTTTGTCGGCGCCGCTCCAAACCTTTGCTCGTTCCTGGCCATGCACTCCCGGAGGAATGAACATTCCTCCTGCTGGAGATCGCAGGAGCCGCACTGTGCTCTGTGTCCTGTAGGATGTGTGTGGGGGAAAGTATAAATCTGGCTGCCAGGGGTGAAGTTGGTGGGAAACCCCTGCTGATTTCAGGTTTCCCTCCAGGTAATCCTCACCTGGAACCCACAACCCGGAATCATGGAATCGCAGACTGGATTGGGTTGGAAGTGACCTCAAAGAGCATCTCGTTCCAACTCCCCTGCCATGGGCAGGAGCACCTTCCACTAGACCAACGTTGCTCCAAGACCCATCCAACATGGCCTTGGACACTGACAGGGATGGGGCAGCCACAGCTTTTCTGGGCAGCCTGTGCCAGGGCCTCACAGTAAAGAATTTCTTCCTAATTTCTAGGGAATAAGGGAAAATATTGAGCACAGCAGGAAGCAGAACCTGTGTTTAACTATATCACTTTTTATTTGTTTTATTTTAAAATGTCTTTGTTTTCTGTCTTGGTGTCTCTAACAGTTGTTGCAGTCCTTTTTCAGGACTGTACTCTAAACAAACCCCACTTAATTAAACAAATTGTAAAGTTACCACAAAGTGTGATCAAATTACCTATACGTTGTCTAAACAGGGGTTTCTCAACCCTTTTAAGCCCAAATCTTGCATTTTGGTATCCTTCCCATTTGTGAATTGTTTGCCAGCCGGTGTGGGAACGCAAGTGTATCACTGTTCTTTATTCATTTGTTGCAGTGGCTGCTGCTGTTTCTGAGCCTTGGTAGTCACAGGCACAAGCTGAGAAAGTGATACTGAGAGATTGTGTCCCCAAAGGCTGACATAAAGGCAACCCCAGGCTGGCTGACAACAGCAGCAGCTAAAAAACATAAAATGGAGAGAAATCTGCCTGAAAATGGAAAAAAAAAAAAGGGTGCAGCAGGGAGGAAGGATGTAATGTGCTGAATTGCAAGGAGATTGTGCATCATTTATTCCATGCCATGAGAACGTTTTTTCACCTTTCCGTAATTCATTCGTTGTTTTAGAGGCCTAACTGAGAAGGAGTTGATACCCCCCACAATTTAACTGTGTTATACACAAGCTGTGGGCCTGCTACACAAGGTGTGGCCTTGTGGTTGTGTGTATAATCATGGTATATTCTGAGTTCGAAGGGACCCACCAGCATCGAGTCCAACTCCAGGCCCTTCACAGGACAACAATCCCACCACATGCCCCAGAGTGTTGTCCAAATGTTTCTTGAACTCTGTCAGGCTTGTGGCTGTGACCACTTCCCTGGGAAGCCTGTCCCAGTGCCCAGCTACTCTCTGGGTGAAGAAGCTTTTCCTAGTGAATACAATTTGGTGTGTGCATGACACACTCCAAATAGATGTCAGAGCTGGAAAGGTATTGCAGGACTCTGCTTGTTGAATTTTCAGGTCAGATCCCCTCCCTGGTCCTTCTGCTCTTTGATGTGCCTGGAAGAACAACTGGCTCCTTAGGGATTCCCAGTGCTGGTGATTCCCCACCTACCCGTGCTTTCTGCCCATATTTTGCATGTTTGGTTCCCTACTGAGTTAGTGTCATCTGCTGTGCTGGATTCAAAATGTGAAATGTTGCCAGGGTGGGTTTACTGTGGATGTGTGATGTGAGGACACATCCTGCCAAAGTCTGGGTGACCATTTTAAGTGTTCAGTTCATGTTATACTTGTTTACTTGGGAAAAGCACCGAAAAGGTCTCTTGCCTCAATTTAGCTACTGATTTTCACAAACCTTGCAGGACCGCAGTACATTTGTGGTCTCACTCCTCCTATGAAATCCAGTTGAAATAGCTCATGTTCAAATGTGAGCTCTGACAGTGACACCCTGACTGCAGAGGTGTTATGGTCTCATAAACTCTCTTTCCTCCAAGTCATCTTCCCAACTCTGTTACCAGAGTAAAAAGCTAGAGTGTGAAGCTGCCTCCTCACTGCAGCAGCTGCCTTCAGCCAGCTCCAGCTTCACCATTCAGTGTTTGTTTTATGCCAGCTCCTCTTTCTCCCATCCTGAATTTCAAGCTTCCTGTCATTTTTCCTGAAGCTGGGAAAAGCACAGGAGGAAAATGCCCAGTGGCTGACACGCAGCTTTCCTTGGCTCTGCAGGTTCCTCCTGGTTCATTCACCAAGCACGCGTGGAATGGGCACTCAGCCATGACCCTGATGCTTGCAGCTGCTGCTGCTCCTCAGTCTGACTGAGAACTATTTAAATTAAACACCAGAGGTCAAATACTGTGTGCCAAAGAGGGGGGAAAATGGAAAAAGAATGAGGTTTTTCTTCTATGAAAAAAACAGTGAGGGACACACTCTTATCCTGCTCAGTTGCAGGCAGAGGAAAATGTTCTGAGGTCTCTTCATGATGAACAGGTTTACATCATGGCCATACAGTCCTTTGAGAGATGAAATGGTTGTCTCAGTCTTTTTTCTTTGGGGTCTCAGCTGAGTTGGTCCATCCCAGTGGCCCTAAGAGTGTGTTCAGACTGCAGGGCAGCAAAGTCCCCCATGTCAACACACAGAGACGGTGGTATTTGGTGTCTGTAGGGTCAGTATGGGCTACAACCAATCCCATATTGATAACAGGTCAACTAGACTAGACAGGAGGGAAACTAGAAGGGCCAGATGAGAGTGTGGGTTTCCAGAGCTGTGACTCTGTCACCCACCCTGCTTTATGAGAGATATGCAATTAGTTTATGTGTTAGTTCATGTTATTTCACCATGGGCTGCTTAAAGGGAACTGGGCATAACCACTACCACCATTCAGAAAAGGAACTGAAAAATTCCATTGCAGTTGGAGATGGCACTGTGCTTTTCTCACAGAAAACAGGCAGAGTAATCACATGGGATTCACAAGGTCCAGGGAAAAGTACTGGTGAATGAGGGCACGTGGTCATTTCACTAATTTTGCATTAGACCACTCCTTCTTCTTTCAAGGATCTTAAGGATGTGTTCTTTCATCCTGGGGAAGGGTGTAGGACTGCAGGAGAAGGGTCACCAAATAAAATTGTTTGCTGTCTTTCAATCCCCACAGAGCTGCCTTCCCTCTATCCTCTCTGTACATTCCTCCATGCTGTGGTGATTTAAAGTGCATTCCTTGAACAAACCATCTTTTCCCTCTTGGGAAAGATTCTTTAGATCTATTCTCTCCATGATAGTGCAAGGATGGTACAAGTGATTATAAACAGCTCTTGGTCTTTTGTTATTAGCTGGTGTTCATCTGTTTACTTTTATTGAAAAAAAAAAAAAGGAATAATACAAATCAGAAATCACATGAAGGATGTGCAGGGAGGTGGTGCATGTGGCAGTGAACTGGGCCAGGCATCTTCTCACTGGAAACCTTTGGGTATGGACTGAGTGGAACAGCAGAGACTTTTATGACCTTAATCAACCCATTTTCTCCCTCTATGTTATCATTTTTTGGGTAGTAAACTTTCTTTTGAGCAAAAACATCTGTCTTTGCTTAGGCTGATGGTGTAGGGACTGCTTCTTACTGAGGACAAATGCATCATCTTGATAACAGGGCACTTGATGCACGATATTTGTATATTTTATGAGTTGCATTCTTAAGATGGTTAATGGTTCTTAGTTTCCTAGATGAGGGAAGTTAGATACTTTTCCAGCAGGGGTCCTGCATTCAGCTCTTACAATGGGGCTCCCAATGTAAGAAGGATGTGGATCTGCTGGAGCCAGTCTAGAGGCCACGGAGATGCTCCAAGGGCTGGAGCCCCTCTGCTCTGGAGACAGGCTGGGAGAGCTGGAGGTGTTCACCTGGAGAAGAGAAGAATCCAGGGAGACCTGAGAGCCCCTTCCAGTGCCTAAAGAATCACCAAGAGAGCTGAAGAGGGACTTTGGACAAGGGCCTGGAGGGACAGGACAAGAGTGAGTGGCTTCCCACTGCCAGAGGGCAGGGTTAGATGGGATATTGGGAAGGAATTGTTGACTGTGAGGGTGGTGAGGACTTGTCACAGGTTGCCCAGAGAAGCTGTGGCTGTCCCACCCCTGGAAGCGTCCAAGGCCAAGTTGGACAGGGCTTGGAGCAACCTGGGATAGTGGAAGGTGTCCCGGCCCAAGGCAGAGGGTTGGAACAAAATGATCTTGAAGGTCCCTTCCAACCCAAACCATTCTGTGATTCTACAGTTATACTGCCATAGGTGAGCACTGAGGCTTTTATGTCAGAGGGTGTTGGTGGGACTGAATGGATACAGGACCTTCTAAGAGATGACAGCAGAAATTCAGCAAGAGCTTAAACACAGATATTGTATGCAGAGAAGCTTAAATCAAGAATTAGAGTGTTTTATATTTAGAAAGGGGAAACATCATTGGAAAAAATCACAATATGAAGAAGAGTTTATTCTTCTTAACTCTTGCAAGGCTTCCATCAACAGCTTCCTAAGTTTTTGGTGCTAACAAGAGCAGTCTGGTATATTCCTTATGGTCTTGCTTTCCCCTTAGGATTAACTGAAGGGTTCTATGTGTCTAGAGGGATGTCAGAGTGACTTTAAGACATTCAACAAGCCTTCTCAACCAAATTTTTCTGGTGGATCCCCCCATTTACAACTGCATCATGCAGTGTTTTGCTGGTGGCATTGGCAGTGTTTGTGCCAGACGGGAAGGTATGGAATATGTAATACTGTGCTACAGTTGGCTTGATAAGCAGTGTATCTGAGAAATATGCACCTTTCCATGAAGTGTGCTCTCCTCTGTCCCCTGCTCTGGGACAAAACCAAGTTTAACTAGCTGCTTTTCAGTGAATCTGTGGTATCCCCTTGTATATGGTATACAATCTAGTTCAAAGCACTGTCACCGAAGAGTAATTCACAGCCTCTCTGGAAAGGAAGTGGATACAGATATCTATCCTTTCAGCTGGAATTTCATCCTAAATCTCTGAAATATATAATTATATGTTTACAACTAATGAAATGAAACTAGTCCTATTATACTTAGCAATTGTAGAAATTGGAGAAATTGTACTCTCTGTAGCAGCTATGTACGGGTGTGAAGGCTTATCTGTACTTCTGTAATTATGAAGTGGTTCATTCCCTCTGACACCAGACATTTAGCTCCCTAGATGTTTTCACTGTGTGTGTGTCAGTGTAGTTCCAGGATTCAGTCTGAACTGAACCAAATAAATTTCCTTTGTAGGGTAATCATGGAACGTGTCAGAGGGTAAAAAATAGCAGCATCCACCTGGCATGGACATCAACCAGTTGTATCATTTAGCTAGGGAACCATCACCCCTTCCCTGGTGTAAATAATTAGATCCATAGAACTTTAGAAACTTATACCATTCTAAAGTTTGAAGGTACCTTATGGATCATCTTGTTCCAACCCCCTGCCACGGGCAGGGACACCTTCCTCTGGAACAGGTTGCTCAGGGACAGTGCTGTCGGAAATGTTGTATAAAACACTAGGAACATAAAGCTAAAACTGACAAAAGCACAGTAAAAAAGAATAACCCCATCAGTATTGATTCACCTAAACCTCTGCAGATCCAGAGCAAGAGCTTTAATGCACATGATGTGCTCAATTTGAAAATGGAGTAATTTTGCTGTAGCATTGAGGTTATTCTTTCCACTGCTGTTTCATATTAGCACAACCCAGTGAGGACCACAAATATTTCTATGTCTGGTTTCCCCCTCCACCTTGAATGAGTTGAGGATGTTCTTGCTAATTCACATATGAGACCAAATAATATGTTATGGATGTTTGTGTCCACACTTATGCACACATGTCCATGCAAAAATACTCACGTATTCCTCAAGAAATTTGCCAAATGGGACCCTGAGCAACCTGGTCTAGTGGAAGGTGTCCCTGCCACTGGCAGGGGGGTTGGAACTAGATGATCTTTAGGGGTCTTTCCAACCCAAATCATTCTGTGATTCTATGAAACCTTCACTGCAAAGTGCATGCCTGAAGTTTAGAGGTGAGGAGGAGCCATGGTTTGAAACACACAGGCATCGTTTTACCATTGCTCGTTGTGAGTCAGTCTCTTTGCTGTTCTTGAGTTGTTCAGTGCTTTATTTGGAACTGATGTACAAGCCATCAAAGCAGAGGCAATAATAACACTGGATAAGCTGAGAAAGCTAAAAAGGTATTTGAAAGGAGGAATGTCTCTCTCAATGTGAGCGAGTGGCAGGAGAGCCTTTGAAAAAAAATCCTCTGAAGCAAAATACTGCCTGTCTAGCAGGATGTTTTAATTCCAAACTCTTCAGGCTATTTTTATGACATTGCCAGGAAAAAACAGTGCAGTTCTGCTTTTTGGGAGGCAGAGAGAGACACACACCAGGCAAACCTGTGGTCGTTCTGCAGCCAGACCTGCAGCAAAGCCCCTCATTCCCCAAAGCAGAACGAGACAAGGGGCAACCCCTGAATTGTGACAGGCATTTCTGAAGGCCAAGAACTTCTCCAACCCCAATCCCTCTATTGCTTTGCCTTACACAGGGTTCCCTCTGGAAGCCAGCTTGCCCAGAGCACGGCAGAGGAGATGCCAAAACCACGCCGGACAACGCGGCACTGGCATCTCCTCCGCACTTCTCTGGGCAAGTTGGCTCCTTGAAGGGTGGAAGGGGGTGAGCTTTGAACTTCCCTGGATCTTTTTCTTTCCAGCTTGCCCTCCAGTTTTGCGGCCAGTGGGACGAGGACTCCAGCTGGCCTGCTGGCCACCAGCCGCGAGATGGCGATAACGTCACGATAGAAGGAGGCCGGACGCTGCTGTTGGGGACGAGCACCAGCGTCCTCAACCTGCTGCATCTCAAAGGTCTGCGAAAGGGGGGTTCGGTGCTCTGCTTCATCCGGGGCTGGGAATTCTTAGTGCCCGTGACCTCCCCTTCCATTCCCCACCTCCAAACATCGATGGTCAGTCAGGCTGAGTTTCCTCTTGATACACAGGATGGGGATGGGGGAAGCATTTAATTATTCCATATGCAAAAGGCATCGCCTATGCTGTTTGAGGCATAATAACAATATGAGTAGAAAGGCTTTCCCCCCCTCCCTGTTTCTTTCCCCCAGCTACCAAAATTGCTGCTGTCCTGAGCAATGTTCAGTGATAATG
The DNA here is from genome assembly GCF_001604755.1 of Lepidothrix coronata. Taxonomy (NCBI): domain Eukaryota; kingdom Metazoa; phylum Chordata; class Aves; order Passeriformes; family Pipridae; genus Lepidothrix; species Lepidothrix coronata. The sequence continues at coordinate 6,377,515 of NW_016690219.1, read as the reverse complement.
GCACTGCTGATAACAATAATCAGCTCTGTTCTGTTTGGCATCTTCGAGGCAGGTGTCTCACAAACACCTTTACAAAATTAATGATGTTACAGAATTGCAGGTCACAACCACCAAGTGTAATTAATAATACAAAATCCTACAGCACAGCTGGTGGACAGTAAATAAGAGTTATGGGGGAAAACACTGGGTTTGCCAGGTTCATGTACTTGCTCATAGACCTAGAATAAGTGTGAGACAGGTACATCTCTGTGGGTCTCTGTCAAAGTAAGAATTAAAACTACTTGTAATTCCATGCCAGAAATATTCCCCTCTGGAAATTAGGCCCTGGTTGTGAAAACTGTTGTGCATATGCTTGATATTAAGGGAATGAGCTCTGCTAGTGAAATTGCTTGCTCAAAGTTAAGCCTGTGCTGAAACAGCTCAAAAAATGAAAACAGGAGTTTTTTTATGTTGAAGGACCTGGACCTTTGCGGGTCAAAATGATTTTATATTAAAATTATATTAAACATACTAGTCTTGCATTGAGATGATGATAAAGAACCTAACAACTATATTTTAATCTGATTTCAAATGATCATTTTATAAAGTAAAGACTTTGTAAGTTTTTCTCTACTGTGAGAACATTTCCATAAAAAATCAAAGTTGTTCAGCTTATGTTCAGAGGTTTTCAAGAATTGCTACACCAGACATCATTCCTGTTTAAAAACAAAATTAAAAATCAAGTGCGAGGTTTTGAGATTAAAAAGGTGAAACAGTTTGGTCACAATACTGCAGCAGAAACCCTTTGAACTTTGGACCTACTCACAGACACATTTGATCTATGAGTCAGCACTCATGAAGCTACCAGAGCTCTGATTGAATTTAATGAAGTCTGGAGCAGTATCTTTATGGCTTTGGTTCATCTGACATTCAAATCATTCCTACCCTTTATCGTGTTTTCCAAGAAACTTGGTTTATAATGTCAATTCAGTTAAGAAAGCAGCATTAAAATATTCAAGATGTTATTATTTCTCCATTGCTACGTGCCATACATAAGAACCAAACATTTTAGAAGCAGAAACCTGCACAGGGATTGTTTTTCAGAGCTTTATGAAGTTGCCTGTTGCATACACCCCCATGATTGCTCTGGCTGTTTAGTCTTGGTTAGATTTGATGTCAAAACCTGCTGAGATCTACTCTGAAATGAGGCTGGGATTTATCTTTCCTAGTCTTCCTTCCCCTTATTAAAGCTGTCCAGCTCAGGAGAGTTGTTTAGGCTCCTGTACTGACAGAAACACACATCACCAAAAACTTATTCATCTTAGATATTTGTAGATACCTGTTTATAGATGAATCACAGGGGATCCCCTCAGAGCGTAAACTACTGACTCTGTGAGCATGTCAAATAATCGACCACTTTCCCCAGATACAAGATGGACATGACAGTAAACATCTAACCTGTAGGTGGGTGTAGATATGTGCTTCAACTGAAATATCCCATTCCTATCCTAGCTGGAGAGTTTTATTTTGTTGGAGCTGGAGAATGGGATTAAATTGTAGCTCTGCTCACTTTGGCTTTCATGACTCAGCATCAGGCTATCTGTGCACTTTCAAGCTGAAAATAAAAAGAGCTTTAATGCTACTGATTCTGGTGATGCTATACTGCCCATCTTCTGGTGCTGTATCTGGCAAACCCAACACAATTACAGACCCATTTCTTGAAATTCTCTTTTAAGACACCATGAAGACTTTGAACACTACCCCTGTTTGTACATCCTTGTAATGATTTCAACACCGTAGGAATTGTTTAAAGGAGTGTTATAACAAGGACATCCAGCTTCATGTGTAGCCTCAAAGTGACTCTTTCTAGACTGTATTAACATATAGCTGAAAACATATAGTTGTTCTGGTGGAGACCAGACTGTCTGGGCAGAAGATCTGGAGGCCAAAGCAATGGAGAAATAGGATTAAGCAGCTAGGTTCTGCTCACTGCCATGAGGGCTCAGGAGTTTCTCCCTCCTCCTCAAAAAGCAGAGTATGAACATATGAATATCAGCAGTGGAAAGTTTAATAGTCAGGCTGTGAAATAGCTCAGACAAAACTGATTGGGGAAGAGATACAAGATAGACAGACTGGAGATAATTCTGTGTGTTCAGCAGATTGCAGTTATTTTTGTAATCCCGACATCACAAGAATGGAAATATTTATGATAACCCAGGACAGATGGAAATTCCTTTGCACAGGGCTTACACTAGGGGAACTTCTTTGTGTTTGGTGGGTTGATACCTCAGACGTGTGTTGTTGCCTTTGTCTGAAATTAGAGTGGTCTAGGGAGGTCTGAAGACAAAAAAAAAAAAAAAAAATTCTGCCTGGTCTTTCAGGAGTGCCTTGGTGATGAATTTTAGAGTGTCATTGCCAGGATACCCTTGCGGGTTTGAAGATCCCCAACTGGCCAGTTGTCTTTGCAATGGCAGTTTTGAGATGGCTGCTCTTGCAGGCCTAAGAGAGAAGATTGCTTTGGTCCTTGTACTAGAAAAGACTCAGTTTCAATTAAAGAATCATTTTGGTTGGAGGAGACCTCCAAAACCTACAAATCCAACCTTTGACTGAACACCATCTTGTCAACTAAACCATAGCACTGAGTGACTAAGCCTAGTCATTCCCTGAAGACTTCCAGGGATGGTGACTTCACCACCTCCCTGGGCAGCCCATTCCAGTGCTTGACAACCCTTTCAAGCATTGGAATGCTGAAGAAATACTTTCTGATGTCCAACTGGAGCCTCCTCTGGCACAGCTTGAGGCCATTTCCTCTTATACTCTCACTTGTTGCCCGTGAGAAGAGGCCAAAGTCCACCTTTCTCCAACCTCCTGTCAGGTAGTTGTGGAGAGTGAGAAGGTCCCCCCTGAGCCTCCTTTTCTCCAGGATAAACAATCCCAGCTCCCTCAGCCACTCCTCATAGGACTGACTCTCCAGATCCATCCCCAGCTCAACTGCCCTTCTCTGGACATGCTCCAGCACCTCCATGTCTTTCTTGAAGTGAGAAGCACAGAACTGGGCACAGGACTCAAGGAGAGGCCTCACCTGTGCCAAGTAAGGAGGGACAATCACTTCCCTTTCTCACAGCTCTTCCATCCCCCATCACTTGTATCATTGCTGAAACCAGTGTGCCAGTTCCCTCTTCCATGGGTGAAGACTCCAGGTTGAGGTCTTCAGAAAGGTCTGACCCACCTCATCTATGGTTTCTCTAAAATCTGTGCACTCAGTTCCCAATAGACCTGAGCTAACCTGAGCCTTGCTTTTTTTTTTTTCAAACCATGAAATCCAAGGAAACAATATAAGGAACTGAGAAGCCCCAAAAAGATACTCCTGACATTGTCAGTTATTGTCTGATTTTGAACCCACGTCACAGGAGCAATGCTTATCCATCAAGAAAGCCCACATGAAATCTGGAGATGAACTGTTTACAAGGACATGAAGTGATGGGTCAAGGGGAATTGCTTCAAAGGGATGAAGGGCAGGGCTAGATTGGATATTAGGGAGAAATTCTTCCCTGTGAGGATGGTGAGACCCTGGCACAGGTTGCCCAGAGAAGCTGTGGCTGCCCCATCCCTGCAAGTGTTCAAGACCAGGTTGGACGGGGCTTGGAGAAACCTGGGCTAGCGAAGGGTGTCCCTGCCCATGGCAGGGGGTTGAAACAAGATGCTCTTTAAGGTCCCTTCCAACACAAATGTTTTTACGGTTCTATGAGTCCACGATTCTATGAATATTTTGAATTTCTTGTCATCCATGCTCTGATCAGACTGTGGCTAAACTGGATCCTGTGAGTAGATCTGGGGGAAGGGAAACACAGATATTGATTTTGCTTGTCTTTTCCTCATCTCTGATGCTTTTAAAAAGAGCAGCCAATATTCCCTGATACACCTGCTTCAATAGTTATCAAATAACTAGTGCTTCAGTCAGTGCTGATAAAGATTGGGTTTAAATTCACTGAAAGAAGGAAAAAGCTTTTCCTTCTGTTTTCCTGTCTGTGGCATCAACCAGTCCTTAAATCCACCTTAAAATCCCTTGCCAGTAGGTACAGTTGGAACCTGTTTGTGTCGCAGTGTTTTCTGTGCCATTTTGATCAACCCATTTAGGATGTTCATTGTGATACTTTTTTTTTTTTACAGGCAGTTTCCAGTTCATATTTTCTTTTTTTAATCAGGCAGAGACATTACAATTAAAATACCGTAAAAGTGATTCTGGCAGTATTGCAATAAGCATGTTTTTTAATTAAAGGAAGAACATGGGATGTACAAATAGTACCAGCTAATGGGAAATTTCATCCAATGTATTTTTTAATTGAGATTTAAAAGGAAGAAAAGTCAGCCCAATTTTTCTCTGTCACTGTGTGATATTTTCCTACGTTGTTACGGTGAGCCGGCAATAATTAGTCTCAGAGCTTTAAAATCCCAGCTGTTTTCATGGAAAAACAGTGGAAGACATCAGTTCTTTATTTGTTAGCACATTTTGCTGCAGGAATTCAGTGTTATCCAGCAGAGTGCATCTCACAGAGGTGGACATTCCTGGAGGAAGAGTTTTTAAAGCCCTGAATCCATAGCAATTTAAGGGGTGGTTTTTTTTCAGATTTTCCTCCAACTTCGAACCCTCGTTCATGTTTGGATATAGACTGCAGGTTTCCTTTGCCATCATGTTTTAGATGGGCTTACAGCATGTACATTGGACTCCCAGGGCTCTCACTTGCCAATTAAATTGATTTGCTGCAACTTTAGCAGCTCTTGAGACTCCTCTGGGATGCTGCACAGTGAACAGATCTGTGGAAACTAATCCTGGCCAAGAAACTTGATGCAGCTCTGTCTGAGACCAGGCTGAAACCTGAGGCAGCATCATCTCCTTCCTCTAATCACTGTCATGGACGGAGGGGCTCACAGAATCATAGAACGGTTTGAGTTGGAAAAGACCTAAAAGATCACCTAGTTCCAACCCCCTGTCACGGGCAGGGACACCTCCCACTATCCCAGGTTGCTCCAAGCCCTGTCCAACCTGGCGCTGGACACTTCCAGGGATGGGGCAGCCACAGCTTCTCTGGGCAACCTGTACCAGAGCCTCACCACCCTCACAGCCAAGAACTTCTTCCAAATGTGCACTTAATGCTTGTCTGTCAATTGGGAAATAACAGCCAAAAGACCTCTTTTTTCCATCACACCTCTATGTGTGGTGTTTACCTGATGCCTCCACCAGGCCCACTAGAAGTTCCTTCATTATATCCTAGGTGATGTCATAACTACTAAAAGCTATCTTGGAGTGGCTGTACCTCTTCCCCACCAAGTCAGCTTTTCTTTTTCAAATCCATCTAAGCTGTTGATAAGCATCTCAGATGTATCTAAGAGCTGAAAAATAGAAGGACTTCTTTGAAGCAGATACACCTGTGGCAGCATCTTCTGGGCTGTCAATCTGAATTGCCTTTGCCTGTCTCCTGAGTTCTTAGGGAAGAGCCTGATCAGCTCACAGGGAGCACGTGCCATCTGAACAGATGGCTGAGAGCACAGCAAGCCAAAAAACAAAGGCTTGTCGGGCTTGGGAGATGAATTCTGTCTGAGCCACTGAAGCAGCTGCTGGTTCCTCTCCCAGGGACAGATTAAGGCCTCCATCCAACAAAATGCTGGAATACAAGCTGAACTTCTTAGTGTGCTAGTGATGTCCTGGTGGAAATATATGGACATTTGAATTCACAGCTAGTTTGGGATCTGTCCCTGTGTGCTGTGAACATAGAGAGATATTCTCAAGGAGGTGGAGAATGAATTTTGGGCTCTTGGTTCAAGCACCCTTTGAGATGGAGCCAATATAACAAATTTAGCCTTTGCATCTTGCTCAGCCATTGTCCAGCATGCAAACAACTTTTATGGCTCATTGGAATATCATGTGTGCAAGTCAACTGGGTACAA
>NW_016690219.1:6362825-6370002 GCF_001604755.1 Lepidothrix coronata | reverse complement strand
GCAGGCTCGAAGGGTTAATGACCTTTCCCAAATCTTCGCTCGCGAAGACTGGCCATTATTATTATTATTATATTATTCCAGCCCCAGCAGTTGCCTCCTGCTGTTTGCCACTCGGGGATGCTTGCCAGGAATTGAACTTCTGAGCTTGAGCTCACCTCACTGGGAACTCTGTGGCTTTTTCGTGTGAAACACCAAGGGAGAGGAGCTGGTCAGAGCAAGCTGAAGGCTGTGGGAATATGAGACAACCAGAGCAGATCTTCCCTGCACTGCAATGGGAGGGAGTAGTCCAGCTGAGGAGATGAACTCTCAACTTACTCATCTTCCATGCAGAGGAAGTTTGCTGCTACTTGAAAGTTATGAGAAAGTAGTGAAAAATAAGACAATTTTATTAATACTTTTCTAATATTTGATTATTTAAAAAAATTGTCTTGCGACTATCCAGCACCTTTCTTGTAGTTTGCTTGCTTTGGCACTGCATTTAACTTTACATAAAGTAGAATTAAATCTGAAGTAGGACTGAACATCTGAAGTAGAACTAAATCTAAGTCTATCACTTTTATCGTAACTCCCTAATGAGCTGTTCATTAGGAAAAATGTCTTATATCAGCAGGGAATGCAAGGTGAGGCTTCAAAAGGTGATAATAGAAAATCCCTCCATGTGAAAGGTGCACTTTGGAATGGGGACTTTGCTGCCCTTGGAGTTCAGAAAATCTCTAGGGCATTTTAAATCACAACCTGAATGAGAAATATCAGCATCGCTTTTACGCATTGCGAGAACATCTGTGTTAGAAGGACTCTTTTTAAAAAAAATAAGGTTTTTGAGAAAGGATAGAAGCTGCTATGTTTGAAAGCATGAATTATCATGACAGAGGCAAGGAGAAACTTCCCACAACAGTCTTCCCCATCCATTACTCCATCATTATTTGTTTGGTTTTTTTTTTAAGAGGTGCAGGATGTAGCCTCTTTCCGTAGTAATACTGTGGATACCTGGGCTGTGGCATTGCATGAGCCAGTCCAGACACCTGAAAAAGTGAAGTGTTCATAAATTATCTTTCAAAATCCTTTCTTTTCGGTCGTGCCCTCCACTATTTTCCAAGGACTTCAGAAGATAAGCCTCTTTTCACAAAACCAGTTCTGCCAATGACATGATGGTGCTGTAGTTACCCACACAGCAGATTAAGCCCCCATCTTATTATCAGGTTTGTTTTCTTTAATATTCATCTTTTTTGTAATTATTTGTTCTGGCTGCTTCTCCCCTCCAGTGGGACAGATGGAGTTGCCTTGTTGTTTTTTTTTCTCTTTCTTTTCCTCCCCTTTTTTTTTTTTTCCTTTGCTAAAGGCAGATAAAGAACGATTTCTTTTCTGTGTGTGCAGAGGTGGAGGCTAATTGCTGGGTTAATTGAGAAGAATGGTGCTTCTGATGTTCTCACAAAGTATCAAATAGCCTCAACATATTTCTCCCCTCTCTCCCTCACTCCACCTAAAGAGACCCATTGAATTTGCACATTACTGTACAGAAGTGATTATAGGTTTAATTGTATTTATTTTGCTTGGTGGGGAGGCCATCATAACAGTGCTTGATTGATTTTTATAAAATCACCCTCAAGGTCATGTGTAGGACTTTGCTTTCCTGTGCAGCCATAACAAACAATTTGAGGGTCACAGCCAAAGGCTCAGTTGAGCAATATTCTTGCTTTCTGCTTTCAGAGGAGAGGTCAAGTGCAATAAAAGAAGGAAGCATAACTTTTATTTTCTTTTTTAAAAAAGGAGAAGACAACCTTGTAAAGCAGCAGCTGTATATTTATTCTGACCCAAGAGAAACCACAGAGATACAGAGGGGGTTAGAGGGACAATATGCAATTGTCAGACGAAAGTATTTGTAAGTTTGGCCAGAGTTTGTTTTACACATAGACTTGATAAATGGTTAAATGAATCCCACCTTTTCTTTACTGTGATGCTGCTCTTCTTTTATCCTCAGTGGCTGAACTTTTTTTCACTTTATTTTCTCCCAAAAACCGAGTGCCTTTTGGATTTGTTCTGGGAGGGCTTCAGAGGGTTTGCAAACATCCAGAGACAACAGCATTATGGTGTGACCACGAGTGTAGCTGATCTCTCCACCTCCTGTGATTATGCTGGGTCTGACTGCTGCTTCTAAGGGAAAGCAAAAGAGTCACATAGAGCAAAACAAGCAATCATAGAATGGTTTGGGTTTGAAGGGACCTTAAAGACCATCTCATTCCACCTTCCTGTCATGGGCAAGGAAACCTTCCACTAGATCAGGGTGAGCTGCTGACTTACCAAAGCCACCTTGTGCAGAAAGGAGCACAGGAGACAGAACTGGTGTCAACACCCATCCCAAAAGCATTAACTGCTGCGGGTCAAACTGCTGCTGTTTTTGCAGGAAGAGGGACTCCAGGTAAGTGCAGGCTGTGTTCTTCTCACTCCTTCCTAGTTTTCCAGACCAAAGCACAGCTCCCTTACGTGCTCTGTTGTGTCTCAGCACTGTTCATGAGGGGAGGAGGATGAACATGCTCTACTGTTTTACCACAGACCCTCTGGAGATGGGCAGAAGGAGACAAATCCCAGACCCTCATGGGAAACAAGCATCTTCCCATGACTACCTCAAGGTGCATTGGAATGGCTGCAAAAAGAAAAGGACACAGGAATCTTACATTCTTCTATCCCTGCCATCCCATGGCAAGGGTTTTTGGGAGGGAATTAATATTTCTAACCTGTCTCGTAGACAGCTTGAAAATTTTGGATAGACAAAATGTGGCTGAAACTTAGGAAAACTTATTTGAGATGTAGCTATGCTTTTCCAATCAAAAGATAGGACAGCTTTGGCCACCAGCCTTCCTGGTGCAGTGGTACAGCATGGCAGCAATTAAAATACTCATTAAAAATTGTATGAAGAGAAGTGGAAACAGAAATGAGTGTATTTCTTTGGGAGCAGGGCATAGGAAGTCAATAAAGACCTTAGGGAAGATGTCTTTTTTATGTTAGGAATGAAATAAATTGCAGTGATTTACAGTTCCATTTATAGATTGTGGTGATAAAATTATTAACACTGCTGCTATAGGGCAAAAGTATTTAATAAATATTTCTGTTCTCAGTATGGGAACGAATAGGATGGTAAATTATATCACAAGAGGAAGATGGACCAGCAGTCCATTGTTACTAAATAATGTTAATAGGATGAATATTTTAAATATTCTTACAAGAATATACAATCTTAAATCAACAGGTCCAATCTCATTCAAGAGCTTTAAAACTTCTGGTAGAGACACTCTGTGGCCCAAAAATCTTAATTTAAGAGTCAATGGGATATTACAGAGGGATAAAGAAGTTCTGATCTTGGTTTGATTCTGATCTTGATCTGATTTACAGGCAGGTAAATGGGAAACATATTGCCTGCCTAGTTTGGTATTAACCAACAGGTCAAAAGAGAAAACTGAGTGAAGTTAAATGTAGGAGATGGTTGAATCCATAAATTACTAACCATGGGATTATACTGAATGACAGAAGAGAAATTTAATGGAATAAAAGGCAGAAAACTTCTGTTAATTTTCTAAGAAAATTATGAATTTGTTTGATAGTTACTTCAATCAAATGTGATAGTGTGGAGACTGAGAGTCACCTGCCAAGACATGACAGCTGGCACGTGCGAAATGGACTAACTCAAAAAGTAAATTTTTAGTGGGGAAACCATTTTCATGACTACTTGGTTCCCACTGCACATCACTGATTATTGATGGATCACTGATGATCTGAGAGGAAGCGGAGATCACATTGTGAGAACGTCCTTTAAACCAAACGCAGATTTACACAGCTGAGAAAAGAGCTGGGTGGGAAGCAATTCAGCATGAAATTCATGGTTGCACAAAAAGGGACCTTGTCAGGTAAAGCCAAGATCATGGAAAGGATCGGAAGTCAGTGTGGCCCAAGGATACCAAGATTGAGGCCAGGTTGGATGAGGCTTGGAGCAACCTGGTCTAGTGGAAGGTGTCCCTGCCCGTGGCATGGTGTTGGAACTGGATGAGCTTTAAGGTTCCTTCCAACCCAAACCATGCCATGATTCTATGATTCTATATCCACCTGATCTCCCAGTTTAATGAAGAAGCAAAAAGGCTGCAGTATTAATTTTTCCTGGGAAAAGTAAGAGGCAGGGGGTGAGAAGAAGCAGTTTTGCCTCTATAGGCAGCGTCAAGAATAATAAAGGAACGGAAGAATTATAAGATTTGGCTTTGCAAATTCAGGAGCACTGGACTGCGTGAGAGGCTGCACAGCTCCGTGAGCTGGAGATGATTCCTTCCAAATAGAGTCTTAATCAGTCTGAAGGAGGGCTGAGATTTGATTTTACCTGTGAGTACTTTCACAGACAATGTTGTTTGCTGCACCTCTCCACAGTGCAGTGCAGGAGGGTACAGAGCACTCTGAAAGCTCATCCTTGGCAAGTTATGCCTGGAAATAAAGCATAAACTGTGAATAGTGAGAGAAATTAGCTGTTGGAAAAGATGGCAAATGGTAGAGTGATGTTCTCAGGTCTCTTTATTGACTCAGCAGTCAAACACAGACAACTTGACTTCCTCCAGTTTTTCAATAGCCTGATGTACACAGGCCATCAGGAGATATGATCTAATGGTACCTTCAGTCTCCAAATAATACCGTCTCAATTATTGTCTCAATTTCACCACAGTGCATTTCTTATTAAGACTATTTCATTTTTCTAGAAGTCTCAGATGTATCTCAGAATAACAGTCAAATATCTGGGTTTTTTCATGAAACAAGCTGAAATTTGTGCTGTTTTATCACAATGTATGCAGAATAGTTTGTAAAAACATTATATAGAAGCTTAACAGAAATACATTTTTATATAGAAAAGTATGTCTAGGGAAAGAGACAATTTACACATAGGGGAGCTGGTTTTTTTGAGAGGAAACCCATGGTTCCCAGTGAATATAAGCAAGAAAACTAAGCATATTCTATAAAAATGCATATGGAAAGCACTGAAATTTGGAAATAAAATATTTAATGGGTAGTCCTTATTCAAATACTGACTTTGTTATAAGCCTAGGAAATGAGAACTAAGTTATAAGACTTTATTGTAAGATTAAGAAATCAATGAAGCAATGAAAGCTCCTCCATGCAAGAATAAACAAAGGGATCAGGATGAGAAGAATGTGTTCAGCAGGAGTGGAGGGAACTGAGTGGGGAAGGTACATGAGTGCTGTGCTTCTCCTTTATCATTGAGAGCAGCAGGACCTGGTCAAAGAGGAGCGATAATTAAGGTAGATTTAATCTGATTTTTATATTAAAACTTCTTCCTTCCTTCTTTTAGTCTCAATACTGAAATTAAACCAGGGGTTCGATCTCCCTTATCCTTATTCTAAGGATTGGTATAATCTTTATAGAATTATACAATCACTCAACAATTTGGGTTAGAAGGGACCTTAAAGATAATCTTGTTCCATGCACAAGGACACCTTCCCCTACACCAGGTTGGTGCAGCCTGGTCTTGGACACTTCCAGGGATGGGGCAGCCACAGCTTCTCTGGGAAACTTGTGCCAGGACCTCACCACCCTCTCAGGGAAGAACTTGTGGGGAAGGAAAGCCAACTGTGTGGTAGATATGGATATCACCATTGACAACTGCTAACATCAGGAGAGAGCTGGTCATGGTATGAGAAATCAGAGTTCTCAGCTACTTTACACAAAGGGGGGGGGTGAGGTATCCAGACTTTTAGATTTTCCCTACTAGCTCCTGGGAAACAGAGCTTGACCTAGGAAGACATATCCCATCTGCAGTGTGATAAGATGTCTGAGAGTCCATTCTGTCCAAATGCATTGTAAAGATAGAGACAATGTCATTTATAGGAGAGGAAATATGAAAGGAGATAATGGAATAAACCATTCTGAGGTGACAGACTGGGATTGCCAGCTCAGACATGGAAAGAATAAGGGTGGTATTTGACAGAACTGAAAAGTTTGAGTCAAAACAGAGTTAGAAATGGCTTTTCATGCACTCTGTACTTAGACCACAGAATTCATTGCTTCAAGAAATCGTTGAGACTAAAAATCACAAAGACTTGAAGGATCAGTTCTATATTACTGACAAATCTTATCCAGTTATACTAATAGATGGTAAAAGGAAAATGTTGGCAAGGGGACGAAACCTTATGCTTTGAGGCAAAGCTAACCTCTAATTAGGGATTGAAATGGGTTTTTTATGGGATGGGGAGATCAACTCACATCCAGCTAAGAGGAAGACATTTCTTATGCTGTATTTGGAAGCATCTGGTTTTGAACAGCAGCTGGAAGAATTTGCAGGATTAAATCAACCACTGATCTAAACAAGTTGCCAGTTCTTATGTTCCAAAGCCAGTTTCCCCTCGCCTCTCCCTGTCAAATGTAGTTTGTAATCTAAAAAGTAACATAATACAAATTAAATAGAAATATTCCTTTTCAACATTTAGTGAGTGAGTCAGTTAAAATTGGGATTTTCCAACCCAGCTCCCTTGCACTGGAATTTGAGAGATTTTGATGTTTGCCCAGGCTGACTGGCCTTGCTCAAGTCTAGAAAGGCAGACTGTTGTAGAATCAAAAAATGGACTGAATTAATCAGGTCTGTAAAGAACTGATAAATCCATAAAGAGAAGTACAAGGAAAGTTGGAAATTTGGCAGGACACAATAGTATTTTAGCTTTAATCTCCTAATTTTATGACAGATCCTTTTGTTACCCACCTCTTACAGCTCCTTTGGCTGTGAAATAACGACTGGCTATTCCATCTGTGGTTGTATTTTGTTCTTCTCTTGTCTTCAGGTGGCAAACTCCTATTTACTGGGCCAGGACCTGTAGAACTACATGCTCATTACATCCTGGTATCTGATGGAGGAGAGCTCCAGGTGGGATCCTCTGAGGCCCCTTTCCCTCACAGAGCACATATCTATCTCTATGGAAGCATCCATTCTCCACCATTATTTCCATATGGAGTCAAGTTCCTGGCAGTGAGGAATGGGACACTTTCCATTCATGGTGAGTGCATTTTCTTCTCATCAAAAGCAGAGCACAAATGAACAACAGAAAACAAAAAAAGCAAAAAAAAAAAAAAAAAAAAAAAAAAAAAAAAAAAAAAAAAAAAGGAAAAAGAGAAAAACAGGTTTTTGGAGGAAAAATAA
>NW_016690219.1:6359185-6362427 GCF_001604755.1 Lepidothrix coronata | reverse complement strand
GACCTTACCAAGGTACAACCATGAATTTCTTCTAAACCTGCCCTCTGTCAGTTTGAAGCCCCTTGTCTTGTCCCTCCAGGCCCTTGTCCCAAGTCCCTCTCCAGCTCTCTTGGGGCCCCTTTAGGCACTGGAAGGGGCTCTCAGATCCCCATGGAGCCTTCTCTTCTCCAGGTGAACACCCCCAGCTCTCCCAGACTGTTTCTGGAGCAGAGGGGCTCCAGCCCTTGGAGCATGTCCATGGCCTCCTCTGGACTCACTCCAACAGCTCCACATCCTTCATATATTGTAGCATGGAATAATTTAGATACAGAGCTTTTTTTTTGGAAGGCTATGAAATACAGGTATAAAATACCCATTTCTTGATTCAGTAGGTTGGATATGGAATTCAGGTTCAAACTGAGGATGAATGAGAACATTAGTGCTGTGCATTCATGTCAAACTCTTAACTACTGGGCTGGTTTTAAAGCCTCTTTGTGTCACAGGGGAGAGGAAAAAAAAATAACAATGCATGTCTCATCTCCCTTCCTCATGTTCTTCTGTGTCAAACTTTGTGTTGGTAGGCGTTCGTACCCTCCAGCAGGGCTTGAACTTACACCCTCTGTCCTACAGGCAGAAATGTTGCTGTCTGAGCATCACTGACACGTGTGGCTCTGGGTCAGAAATGATGTCAGACACCAAGGGGGACAATCTGAGCACAGACAGGGAGGGAGCTGTGCCACTGTTCTGTGATTCTGTCAGCTCACAGGAGCCAGCAATGTCAGGAGAGCTTGGGCGTTGGAGGGGAGTCAGTGAACAGATGTTTTTTTGAAGCAGGAGAGATGAGCAGAGGGTGGGGAAGGTGCTCTTGATAGAGGCAGGGGAGCTGGGCTGGCAGGTTCTCTCGACCACTTCTTTGAGACATGGCAAGGCTAAATCATTTAGGCTTTAATAATTCCTGTAAACTGGCTTTGCAGAAGGTTTCTATCCTATTTCCTGGAGGATATCCTTGAGAAGGGCTATTAGACAATCCAGGCTGAATTGAGTGTCCGTCACTGCACACTGAATTTCACACAGTTATCCCAGCCCTGAGTTCAGTAACTCCTGTTAAATTAAAGCATGCCTTCCAGAAAGGCTTGGTCTTTGAGGATATCAAGGGAGACAGAAGCCAGCTTTTTCCGTGGAGGCTTGTTCCAGGGGATTAATTTGGTTAATCATCCATTTTTTTTTTCTTTTTAGAGAAAAGTATTGAAGTGTCTGATTTGAATTTGCCCGATAATAGCTTTTGCTGCTTCACTTTCTATGTCTTCTGCTACTTTAAAATATTCTTCTTTTCTTGGTTTGACCCCTGTAAGTCAGGATTTTGTCCTTAAATTGTCAGCACTTTATAGCACGTGCCTTCACTACTTCACGCTGTTTTGTTTTCTGGTAATGTAGGAAAATCCAGTAGCAACTCCTTGCAGCTGTGCCTCTTGTGCTGCTTCTCCTTTCCCTTCTGAGCCTGTATCATCACAGACTTGTTGACTCTATCACCCATAAAATTAAAGACAAACAGAGCAGAAGTACATTTTGCAGTCTTACCTTGGCAACATGATGGAGGGATGTAAACCCAAGTGTCCACATCAGTACCTTTGGGGTCTTTTCTAACTGACATTTCATATGTTTCACTCAGTGCCATAATTCCCAGTGATTCTTCATTTCTAGGAAACCAAAAAGGTGAGGTCTGCAACACAGGTATTACCTGGTTGGAGGTATGTGGAGCCACATGTGGCTTGACCCATTAGTGGAAACATCTCCTGGTTTCAATTTCTTATCAATTATTGAATTATTGAATAGTTTGAGTTGGAAGGGATCGTAAAGCCCACCTCTGCCATGGCCAGGGACACCTTCCACTATCCCAGGTTGCTCCAAGCCCTGTCCAACCTGGCCTTGAATGCTTCCAGGGATGGGGCAGCCACAGCTTCTCTGGACAATGTGTGCCAGGGCCTCACCACCCTTACAGGAAAGAAATTCTTCCCAATATCCCATCTAACCCTCCCCTCTTGTCCTGGCACTCCATCCCTTGTCCTAAGTCCCTCTCCATCTCTCTTGGAGTCCTTTTGGGCACTGGAAAGGTTCTCTAAGGTCTCCCCAGAGCCTTCTTTTCTTCAGGCTGAACACCCCCAAATCTCTATTATTATTCAGCCCTAATTCTTATTAAAGAATTCTTATCAATTTCTTTTTCAACAAATCCAAACTAACTATGAAATCACTTTTAAGCTCTGCACCACACACAGTCCCAGTGCATGGCTACAATTAAGGTTCATTCAAACCATGTAATATGCAATTTAACATTGAAGCAGTAGAAGCCTGTTAGAAAACAAGACAAAAAATGGTCTGATCTTTTGCTAGGCTGATATTGCTTACATGGAAAAAAATCTGCTGTTCTGTCTCCAATTTAGCACCAGTCTGGCCTGTGGTATAGAATAAATTGTTGAGCATGACAGCCCTTTCATATATACGTGAGAGAGCCTGACATGCTCAGCAATATACATTTGTGAGATACATTTATAAACACGAATATATATGTTATCTCAGATCAAAATCATTAAATAAGCAGGTTTTCCAAATTCTCAGCTGTCTTGGTGAAGACAGGACTGCGTGCATTTTAATTTCTTTTCTCTTTCAGCCAGGGAAAGCTGGGGGATGCTCTGGTTGAGTTCAGATTGTTTAGTAAGCGCTGTCAGCTCCTCACTTTGATATGTTAATATGACTCAGGGTTTCCCACAATTCCCTCATGAGTGGCAGTCCTTTGCTCCGGTAGTTGTAGCAGACTGGGAAATTTCACTGTTGCCTTTGGCTTTAGCCAACTCCCCTGCCAGTCAGAGCGTGCCACCCATAAACTGCCTGTCAATCACACGTCAGGTTTAGAGGGGGTTTCAGTCAGCCAGGGCAACTTGACTTTTTGACAATGTAATTATGGCCCTTGCATCCGCGGTAGGGGCCTGAGAGGGGCTGAGAGAATTTTATTGATTGTTCAGAAGGGAAATTTATCACTGTCTCCAGCTCCATTTGTACTTTATTCCCTGAGAAACTCTCTTGACAAGCTGCAGGAGAGAAGTTTAGCATGGTGGCCTTGGCTGTTCTTGCATCTTTGTCCTTTGCAGGGAAACCGGACTGGAGGCACCGGCAGATGCTGAGGCGGGGGCAGAGACTGGGTGAAAAGGCAGAGGAATTGGAGTTGATACCTCAACAGCTGAGGACAGACCACCCCTTCTTTGTGACAG
>NW_016690219.1:6300216-6355635 GCF_001604755.1 Lepidothrix coronata | reverse complement strand
GCACTGGAAGGGGCTCTAAGATCTCATTGGAGCCTTCTCTTTTCTGGGCTGAACAGCCTCAACTCTGTCAGCCTGTCTCCATAGCAGAGGTATTGATACATATGGAAAAACTTTAAAGGCCTTTTCCATTCAGTTCCATTTTTTGCAGTCCTAAAATGGTATAGATGATCTCATTATTCCATTGTGTCCCCTCGAAAGAGATTGTACCTGTTCCCAAAAGAAGAACAGTACTTTTGCTGTATATTGATCTGAAACTTTGTGCCAACACTGTGATGATACAGGGCATGAGCTCTGAGCAACCTGGTCGAGTGAAGGTGTCTCTGCCCATGGCAGGGGGTTGGAATTGGATGAACTTTAAGGTCCCTTCAAACCCAAACCATCCTGTGGTTCTATGATTCTATGAGCCTGTTCCCTGCATTTTGACTCATAACGTGTATCTCTCCAACTAGATGGAAGATCCTACACTTGGGATTTAATAATATACTACATTCACTTTATCCAGACTGTGAAAGGTGTGTGGTAAAGAAAAAGCAATGTCCGGAGAGTTTTGGTTTAATAACATACCTATTGATAATCAGAACATTTAAAACAGAGGTGTCAGTGGTCACTTCAGTCCTCTAAAATCATGGCTAGTTCTGCTACAAAGAATGTCCCTGCATTTTCAGTGGATGCTGGCTGGTGAAGATGACATAACAGAGGCAATTCTGCACCACTTCTATCCCTGATTTCTCTTCAACCAAAGCAGTCTGACACTCTTTTAGGGTTAGCTCAGGAAAAAAAGTATTTTTTTATCAGTTGAACCAATTATTAATTTTAATCGCTTTTAATCAATAATAAAACACAAAATATTTGTGAGCTGTGCACTGTGCTCTGCAGAGCCTGTGCATTCCTCCAGAGATCAAACATTTAATCAAATGCCTCTTGCTTTCCCTCCATAAAGCAGTGTTATGTATCTGTGCTGAGTTTGAGATTGAGAGATCATAGGCGACATGAGAGAATTTGTTCTGCTTTACTCACATATTAAAAAGAAAAGCTTCCCAGGGGAAAAAAAATAAGAAAAAAAAATCTGTAGCATGGGAATTCAAGATAGGGTGCAGAGATCTGTTAGAAAAAAAGCTGTGCTTTTTTACTTTGTTGAAATGCTCTTCAATAGATGTTATTTTTCACCATCTGAACCCCCTGATTTGCCCACTCCTGTTACACTGTGAGTTCAGATCCTTTTTCCCTTTCAGGATTCACTTCTATGGGTTAGTTTTCCATAGATGTGTGGTGGTTGCAGGAGGGTTTTTGCCTTCTGTGACAGTGTTTTTCCTTTCAAGACCTTGACTTTAACATGATGCATTAAAGCAGATGGCTCTGGAACAGAAGGCTGAGCTGCCTTGAATCCCCTCATGTTCACCAGGGGTAAGAAACTGCACTTAGGCACTTCCCATGGAGTAACTAATGTACAATGACTTGTTCCTTCACTTTCTTATTCACAAAAATAAGATGACCATTAGATTTTAAAGACCTAGCAGATGGGGACAAAAAAAAGAGAGCTGAGTTCAGGAAAAGCTGCTGTGTCTTTCACAGTTTGCCCTTCTTTCTAGCAGAAATGCATCTATCATCTTTGATTTAAGGTTAAATCAGTTGATTTGTATGTTGGCGCCGATCTTAATGAGGAAAACATGGGCTGTGAAGGAGACTGAGAAGTGGGAACTAATATATATAGTATAATAGAGATAAATAAAGATAAATAAGCTAATAAAGATAGCAATGTAATATCATACAATATAATACATTTCATTCTATATATTATACACTGGAATGAAGTGGAATGGAATAGAATAGAATAGAATAGAATAGAATAGAATAGAATAGAATAGAATAGAATAGAATAGAATAGCTAAACAGACTATAGCTAATATATTAACTTGTGATTCTTGACAGAGTTCAGGCGTGTGTATCACTACAAATGTGGAGGTGTTTTATGGATTAAGTAGTTGCCTCTTTCAAGCTTTTGAATATAAAATCAATAAATTCCTTCCACTTCTGGCCCCAACTAAAACAAGGATGTTGCCTGAAGGAAGAGAATAACCAGCAGCAAAATCAGGGTTAATTTCTATCCCAGAGAGCAGAAAGCCTGCAAAGTTTGGGCTGCCCAGGGAGGTGGTGGAGTCTCCATTCCTGGAGGTGTCCAAGGAACACCTGGACGTGGCACTCAGTGCTCTGGGCTGAGTGACAAGGTGGGGATCAGTCACAGGTTGGACTGGATGATCTTGAAGGTCTTTTCTGACCTAAATGATTCTTTGATTCTGTGAAGTTTGGCAAACGGAGAAGCCTGGCCCCAGCCCTCTGCACAGGTCTTCAGGCTGAGCCAGGCAGGGACCCTCTATTTGGGCTCATCTTCACTTTTCCCAGTGTCGAATTCTCCTTCACCACGTTCTGGGGATGCAGGAAATGGATCTTTGCTTGGAAATGGCCGTGCTGCCCTGCATTCCCACTCCTGCAGGGAGATATCCCCTGCCTCGTTCCACAGCAGCACAAGAGATGAACTGGCAATGACACAGAATGTTAACAGCTGTCTGCAGCTCCCTGCAGGGTCTGAGCTCCGTGGCTGCCACAGTTGGAGCCGTTTGTTCCTGGGGTCAGGTTAAAGATATTTTCCTGCCTGGCATCTTTGGTTGTGAGCTTTTCCTAGGGTTTGGTTTCTTTGATGGCATTACAGGAGCTGACAAAATCTTTCCCCTTGCTTTCAGGACTGATGTAACTTAACAAAGTGACTGGGAGATCTCTGATTAAAGGGAACATTTGGAAATGTTCATATTTATGGGATAGCACAAAGGGAAGGTATTTTGTCTGCAAGGCAAAGTGTCAGACCAAGTGAAGCAATGAGAGTTTCCACAGACCTGTTTAATCATAAAGCTCTTCCCATCCTAAGTAGGATCATAGAATCATGGAATGGTTTGTGTTGGAAGAGTTCATAAAACTCATCTCATTCCAACCCCATGCCATGGGTAGGGATGCCTTCCACTAGAACAGGTTGCTCAGAGTCCCACACTTCCAGGGAAGGGGCATGATTTTCCTTGCTTTCTCCAAGGTGCTCTGAAAAGACATTTCGGTGGAAATACTTTAAATGAAAACTGCAATTTCATGAATAGGAAACATTCAGCAGGACTAGGTCACTTTCAAGTATATTACTCAGTGGAGAAAATAAAAGTTATTCAATTTGTCCTCTTGCTCAGATGATGTGAGATTTTTTTTTTTTTTTTGCTCACTGGGAGAAGGAAAATGTGTTTAATTCTATAATTTTGGTTTTAGCTGGGCTTTAATAATATTATTTTTAAATGCTGTATTTCATATCAACATTTCTACACTAGTGAAATGCAATGCTTTTACAGAACAAAAGATCAAATTCCATAAACTTCCAAACTGATGTCAGACAAAAAAGGGAGTTGGTCCCAAAAGGAGTTTCTTTTCTGAAATTTTTATTCTGTGAAGGATGTGGAAGGTTTGGCCTGTTTTGAATTTGGAGTGAAATCAAATTTGACTAGTTGTAGGCTTGGATTTCATCCTCCAAATCTGCCTTATAAGGGGGGAAACATCAGCCCTATTTCACATAGGAGGTTGAAGATGTCAGAGAGAAACTGAAGCTGTGTCTACTGACACAAAGGGACTGAGCAGGTCTAAATATCCTGTCTCAGCCTGCACAGTTTTGCACAGTTTTTTGTGCAAAACTTGTGCCTGATGCTGGGTTTGGTTCCACATGATGAGGTCATCAGGCAAGTGTGACCAGCAGGTTGAGGGAGGGGATTCTCCTCCTCTTCTCTGCTCTGGTGAGACCCAGCTGGAGTGCTGTGTCCCCAACATCAGAAGGATGTGGACCTGCTGGAGGAAGTTCAGAGGAGGGCAGAAAGATGCTTTGAGGACTGGAGCCCCTCTGCTCTGGAGACAGGCTGGGAGAGCTACGGATGTTCACCTGGAGAAGAGAAGGCTCCAGGGATACTTTAGAGCCCCTTCCAGAGCCTAAAGGGGCTCCAAGAGAGCTGGAGAGGGACTTGGGACAAGGGCAGAGAGTGACAGGACAAGGGAAATGGCTTCAAAATGACAGTGAGAAGGTTTAGTTTGGATATAAAGAAGAATGTTTTCATGATAAGGGTGGTAATACAGTGGCACGAGTTTCCCAGAAAAACTGTGGCTGCCCCACCACTGTAAACTTTCAAAGTCAGGTTGTATGGGCTCTGAGAAACCTGGTCTAGCTGAAGATGTCCCTCCTCATTGCAGGGGGGTTGGACTAGGTGACCTTTAAAGGTCCTTTCCAACCCACACCATTCTCTGACTCTGATTCTAAGCTACAATTTGAGCCCGCACTCGAATCCAATCCAAAATACCCAGTGTGGTCCTGAGCACCCAGCACCAAAGCTGCTGCAGCTTTCCATCAAAGAGCTGATGAGTTCTGGTTTGTCCTAAGGAGTTAATGAGCAGTTATACACAAGAAAGGGTTTTTTACCTCGGGGTAGGAATGAAGAGCTCTGTGTACTGGCTGTGGCAGGAGGGAGTAGGAAATCTCTCTGCATCTTTCCAGGAGCTGCTCATACACAGCAGGGTGTCCTGCAGGACTGCACGGGGGGTGGAAAGACATCTCCCAGTTCCAGGCAGAGGCATTCCTGTCTTTCTAGAAGGAAAAGCCCAAACTCCTCTCATTGCAAAACAAGCTAAAAATGTGCAAATGCTTGGGAAACATACCCGAGACTGGAATTAGCAGGGAGCAGAAATAAGCTGGAAACTTTCAAGTCCAGAGGGTTGAGGGCTCATGGTTCAGGACTTTTTTTTTTAACACATATGAAAATTTAAGGAAGGAGCTCTCATTCTTCTTTTCTGGTTCCTTGCACTTCCTGACCAATGACTGGACTAATCACTGCAAGATCTGAGGTAGCAGTGACAATTTTTTAAAGAATTTTCATCAAATCTAAATTTCTGAAATACTTTTTCCAAGTCCTTCATTGAGGATCTGGCACTTGAAGATCCATTTGACCATAGAGAGCTGGAGCAGCACAGCTGTGTGCTATCCTGACTAAGGAGGCTTTCTGGAAAAGATTTCCTATTCTTTTTAACTTAGGGCATTTTATTCATTATTATTTTTGTGGTTTGTTTTATTAACTAAAGCAACAGTGGCAAAAAGTCTCTGTCCTGGACCTAAAAATATATTTAAAAAAAACCCGCTTCTTTTCTGAAGCACCAATTTCCAGTGGCTGTTCTGCTATTTATCACTTTGGCATTTGAAAATTTTAGGAATGACCAAGTTAAGTTTGACTAGGAAGTGCAATTTGGACAAGAAAAAGTGAAAAATAAGGGATTATGACAGTGGAGAGTAAACTGGATTGCTTAGGTAGTCTGACACCTCAAATGCTTGAGTAAAGTGTGTTATATTTTATTACCAAAGACAATCATATAATCACAGAATGGTTCTGGTTGGAAGGTACCTTAAAGATCTTCTAATTCCAATCCCCTGCCATAGTTGTTGTGGTTTGGTGTTTGTTTTTTTTTGTTTGTTTGTTTTTGGTTTTGCTTTTTGCTTTTGGTTTTGGTTTTTGGTTTGTGTGTTTTTTGTTTTTTTTTTTTTTTTTTTTGTTGTTGTTTTTTTTTGTTTTGTTTTTTTTTTGTTTTTTTTTTTAAATTACAGTTATAGTCCATTATATTATATTATTACCTTCTCTTGCAGAATTCTTTTTTGGGGGGAGGATAAATGGCTTGTTTCTTTTCACTTTGTTCCTGGGAATTGAAAGCTCTTATTCCCGTTTACACTAAAGATTTACAATATAAATGCAACAGACTGACATCTTATCTGAAGTAACTTGTACATTCCCAGTAACTAAATTGTGTGTATGAGCCCTGCAGTTCTCATAAATTCCTTTTGTGGTACAAAAGGATCTCATTACCTCATCTTTAAAACACCAATAAACAGTCAGAAGGTGTAAAAGAGCTTTATAGTTTGTCAACACTATGAACAAACTGTGTGTTCACAACTGAGTTAATTAATTTGTAGTAAATAGAAGAGAAGGTGAGAGACCAGCAGGATCCTGGGAGTCAGAGGAGAAAGGTTCAAAGCCTGTTATCCCATGACAAAAAGGGAAGGGTTTTTAAAACATTTAAACAATTTTTGGGAGAAAGACCACAGCAGGCTTAGGGATGGAACCAGTCCTCCTAAGACCCATTTAAAGAATCTTGTTTCTACCAACATTTACTTGCTTTCCAGCTCTTACCAACTGGATGTGGCTCCCACTGGTTTCTGTTAGGCTTGGTTAGGTAGTTCCCAGGGTGTCTAAAGGTAGGTAACAACATCTACTCCAAAAAGTTTTCAAGTCATGGGCATCTGTTTTCCACCTAAGCAACATGTCATCTTGTCATGTAAATTCTTAGAACTGCGCCATCCCATAGATTTAAGGTGAAATTCATGTAACTAAATAGAAAT
Source organism: Lepidothrix coronata (assembly GCF_001604755.1). Classification (NCBI taxonomy): domain Eukaryota; kingdom Metazoa; phylum Chordata; class Aves; order Passeriformes; family Pipridae; genus Lepidothrix; species Lepidothrix coronata. The sequence continues at coordinate 6,349,184 of NW_016690219.1, read as the reverse complement.
GTGTGAAAGACAGAAGTTCCTTTCAGAAGGAAGTGTGCAGGCTGTGACTCTTGGAGGCTGAAAACGGGCTGGATTATAATGGATCATGCTCAGCTAAAAGAGGAGTGTGGAAAGTTATTCCCTGGAGCATGGGACACTGGTAATTTGCGGTAACTGTGATATCAGCAGATATCCCATTGAATATAGGACTTGTCTCCTAATTAATTAGTTTGCAGCTGCCTCTCCTTACCCCGTAGCAATTTTTTTCAAAACCCTCTATAGTGTTTCCAACTGTAGCAGCTTCTGCTTTCAAAGCTGGGTGACCAGAAGTACCCTGTCAAACACCCAGTTTGAATTCTCTGTACCCAGTGAGTCACTCAGTGTACACCTGGAAGAGGAAATGACATTCACATCTTTTGTAATCAAAGGATTATAAATATAGACTTTATTTATCTAAAATTACAGCACTCAGTACAGTTCACACTTTGCTTAACTAAAGACAGACTTTCCTGTAACCCTGGAGGCAAATCTGCCCTGACACACCTGACTGAGTTTGCTGAGGTTTGATGTGATTCTGGCATCTTTCTGTAACGATTGAATTCATGTCTCCTGTTGAACTAGAAATCATGGAATGGGTTGGGTTAGAAAGGACACTAAACACCATCTCGTTCCAACCCCCTGCCATGGGCAGGGACACCTTGCACTATCCCAGGCTGCTCCAAGCCCCATCCAACCTGGCCTTGAACACTTACAGGGATGGGGCAGCCACAGCTTCTCTGGGCAACCTGTGCCAGGGCATCACCACCCTCTGAATTAAGCATTTCTTCCTACTGTCTGATAGAAATCACTTCTCTTTTAGTTTAAAACCATTTCCTTTTGTCTTATCACTATCAGTATCCTATCACTACTTAGGATTGGGCAAAACCAATTAGTGAAGCGAAATATCATCCTACATGGATTTATAAAATACTTTATGTTAGGGGCCATAAGAAATTAAATTTATACTATTTTTCTTCTTCTGTGCTTGAAATTAAAAAAAAAAAAGAGTGGAATTGTACACACTAAAATTGCCTCATTCTTAATAATTTTGCCTTATCCATACAAAACTGCATCTTCATATCACGCTTCCAACAGGAAGCACAAACCTGGGTCCTGGTGCCAAGATGTTCCCAGTGTTAAATTTGTGATTAATTCATTTGGAATTAATTTTCAAGCCTCTTGTATTTCTGCACTGATAACACCATTCTGCTCTGCTCTGTATTTCAGGGTGTTCTATCAAGTAATTTAGTAAAGAGTTCAATTCTTGCTTTGCCTGGAACAACATTTCGAGTCTAAAGGCTCTGTCCTGTTCCTTTAGCATGAAGTCACTTCTGCTTTGGATCTCAAGATGTGTTTCTTTTTCCAATCCGTGCTAAGTTAATTATTAAAAATCAGTTCAATAATTAAGGAGTTGTACAGATTCATCCATTTTTTAGCACTTTTGAGTGTTTCTGCTTGCAGTATTTTTTGAGGGAAAGAAATAATTTAAATATACCACAGCTGTTGATCTGTTAAACCTTTTCTTGTCAAACAGGTAATTTGTTTACCTGTGGCACAGCCCAGTGCCAGACACTGAAGATTATTTTATGAGCTTTTCACATTTTATCTGAATTAGGGTTTGTTTGCAAGGGGAAAGAAGAAAGAGGGCTCTGTGCCTCCAAAGGGTGGCCGAGGAACAAGGGTTTTGTTCCATGGAACCACCTTTAGCTGTTCATGATCTTTGTAGAGAGTCTGTTGGTTCTTTGAAGGAGAGAAACTGGAGAAGATCTCTGGGAAAGGAATCATGAAATCACAGAATGGGTCAGGTTGGAAGGGACCACAGTGGGTCATCTTGTCCCACCTCCCTGTTCCAGCAGGGTCATCCCAGAGCACATGGCATAGGATGGTGTCCAGAAGGTTCTGGAATATCTCCAGTGAGGGAGATTCCACACCCTCTCTGGGCAGCCTGTTCCAGTGCTCAGTCACTGCAGAGGAAAGAAGTTCTTGATCATGGTCAGGTGGAACTTCCTGGGCATCAGTTTCTGCCCCTGGCTTCTTGTCCTGTCACTCAACCCCACTGAGCAGAGCCTGATCCATCCTCTGACCCCTCCCTACAGACACTGTTGGACATGGAATGTTGTCTCCCAGCTATTTCAAGTACCCAAAATCGTATCCAAGGGATCTATGTGGGTCTGGCAGAGAGGACACAGGACTTACATCAGAGCAATCTGTCTAGAACAGCAGCTAGAGACCAAATATCCATCTAAAATCACATGTTTAAGAACCTGAAACAAACTCACATTCCCCAAACTAAGTGAAATCAACTGGGTGTATGATGGGCTCCCACCAAAACCACAGTGCTGGGAATATTTATAATTAAGGCAAAGAAGCCTCAGTTATGGTCCCTCCTTGGCACCAGGAAAATATCATTGACCATATCTATGTGTCACTCATGCTGCTTAGAGTAGAGGACAACTAGACCTGCAGGTGTTGCTTGATGTGGGAATATAAATGGGAAGCAAGGAAATGTGTAGATGTGGTGCTTAGGGACATGGTTAAGTGGCAGACCTGGCAGTGATGGGTTAATGGTTGGACTTGATGGTCTTAGAGGTCTTTTCCAACCTTAATATTTTTATGACTCTATGATTTTATGGAAGTGGAATCTGCTAAATTTGTTTGTTTCTTTTTCCTTAATGAAAATACAGTAAATGTATTGGAAATGGGAAGTAGATTTTGAACAAACAGAGAAATATCCCACCCCACCTAAGTCATCAGGAAAAAGGTAAAACAAACTGTGGAATGCGAAACAGGGAGATGAGCACAGTAAGAAGTGAAAAAAAAATAAAAAGGAAAAAAAGAAATGGGGGAACGTTTGGATGCCTGGAATATTCTCCTTTTAGAAGAAAAAAAAAAAAAAACAAACAATTGAGAAGGTTTTCCTTTAAAATTTTGTGTCAGAGCTTGGAAGTGGGAAAAAAGCCTGAAACAAGACTTTTCCACTAGAGCATGTTTTGAATGCGAAACGGTTTCACACCTCTCAACAACAAGAGTTGTTGCCCAGCAGTGTTGCTGTAGTATGTGTGTGACAGATGTACTCAACGGGAGTCGGTTGTGTCTGAACACAGATGCACATGAAAACACATTAACCCAGGCACACAAATCAGGACTATAAACAAAATGTCCAGAGCTGAAGAAAAATTGTGCACTGCTCAACGTGCACAGGCTGCTGCCAGTCGCTGGCTTTTATGCCAGCCCTAAAAATTCACGAGAACCACTCAGTGGAAAAAGGTAAATGAATAAAAATTATGAGATTGCTGCTAGTAAAAGAATGCACATGGGTTGATGTGCATTCATGGGGGTTTTTTTGAGCTGGATAAAGCTGTGTTGAGGATGAGGTTTTGGTGTCTGAGAATGAATGGTGCAAGGTGGGTTTTGGCTTTGTCTGCATTAGAAAACTGTGTGGCCAAATAGAAGCTGAACTGTAAAGTGAATGATGCAGGTGCTGAGGATGCAGGGTCCACACTGTACATGTTTTGGGACTACAACAGAGTCATTCTAGTTTAGTTCCCTCAGAGTCTAAAGTGTATTTTATGTCCTATTGCACTACAGCTTCTGCATTAGTTTCACAGAATCACAGGATGGGTCAGGTTGGGAGGGACCACAGTGGGTCACCTGGTCCAACCTCCCTGCTCAAGCAGGGCAATCCCAGAGCACATGGTACAGGATTTTGCCCAGATGGCTCTGGAACATTCCAGTGAGGGAGACCCCACAACTACGCTGGGCAATCTGTTCAGTGCTCGGTCACTGCACAGGTAAAAAGGTCTTGCTTATGTTCAGGTGGAACTTCCTGGGCATCACTTTGTGCCCGTGGCCTCTCGTCCCATTGCTGGGCACCCCCAAGCAGAGCCTGGTCCATCCTCTGCCCCCTTCCTGCAGACACTGACAGACATGGATGAGGTCCCCTCTCAGTGTCTCTTCTTGAGGCTGAACAGCCCCAGCTCCCTCAGCCTTTCCTCCTAAGAGAGATGCTCCAGTCCTTTCAGCATCTTTGTTTCCTTCTGCTGGACCTGTTCCAGGAGCTCCATGTCTCTCTTGTCCTGAGGGGCCCAGAACTGGACACAGCACTCCAGATGTACCTCACCAGGGCTGAGCAGAGGGAGACCTGTTTGATGCTTTCCAAAACAACTCATAGCATGAAATGAAGCACCTGAAGCACAGGATGTCTGGAAGATTTTCTTTGACAAATTTCAAGTTTGATTTAAGAAAAATAAAAATGCAATAAGCCAGAAGTATCTCAGGTAGATTTAGATGGCCTTTGTTGACACACAGAGCAGGTGCTCCAATATACTTCAAGATGACAGAGTATAAAGACTTGATTCTTCCTTCTCTGATTCTGCAGTGAATTTATTGACTTGGAGGCACTACTTCTTACTCCTGACTTCATTAAGGAAAGAATTGGGACAATAAAATATAAGCAATGAGGGCACTATAGCATAAGGAACAAGAAAGTGAAACAAGATATGGAGAGAGAAAAGTTTGCTTAAAATAATTTGAAAATGATTTATTGGATGCAACCTCTACCCTCCGTGATTTCTGGTGTTATTACTTTTCTATAGTACAACCAGGGAGGACAGTAACTTGCTGTGGGCTAGAGGTAAATTATGATCTATTGCAAGGGAGGGAAGGAAAAGTATACTAAAGGTGGGTGTATGAGGCACATACTCTCCCCTGATGGTGCTCAGTGTGTTGGATCTCAATGGACCAATCTGTTCCAAAGCCTGCTAGGGAAAAAGAAATGTCAAACTTCATGAAGTGAAGAAGAGAGGGTTAAAGTGCAAGATTTTTCATTGCTGGGGCTTTTTGTACACAGACTGCATAGAATAATTGAATTATTGAATGGTTTTGACTGTAAGAAACCTTAAAGCTCATCTTGTTCCACCCCCCTGCCATGGGCAGGGACACCTTCCACTAGACCAGGTTGGTCCAAGCCCATTTCAACCTGGCCTTGAACACTTGCAGGGATGGGGCAGCCATAGTTTTTCGGAGCAATGTGTGCCAGGGCCTCACCACCCTCACAGCCAAGAATTCCTTCCCAATTTCCCATCTAACCCTGCCTTCAGTCACTGTGAAGCCATTTCCCCTTGTCCTGACCCTCCAGACCCTCATCCAAAGTCCCTCTCCAGCTCTCTTGGAGACCCTTTAGGCACTGGAAGGGGCTCCAAGGTCTCCCTGGATCCTTCGTCTTCTCCAGGTGAACACGTCCAGCTCTCCCAGCCTGTCTCCTCATAAGACTTGTTCTTTAGGCTTTTCACCAGCTCCATTGTCTTTATTTGAACAGAAGAACGTTTTTCTAAATGCCAGTTATTTGCAGGTCTAGATTCCCTGTATGTAATTTTGAACTGGAGAACTGAAAACTCAAAATGGTTTTTGCACCCAGAGGACGATGGTCCCTGCAGAGTGGGCTTTTCTCAGTTGGTTACAAAGGGTGATTAAGAATAGAAGATTTTGCATAGAGGTAAGTTACTTTGGGGGAATGAAATTGAACCTCATCTCCCACTGCTTCTTGAACAAACTTCTCACCAGCATGATTTTTCCAGTTTTTCTGGGATCAGAAAAGACAAAAGATATGAACTGAAGATGTTGTTTGGAATTTACTGCATTTCTGATCCAAGCAGATGTGCACAAATCCTCTTTTGTAGCATTAATTCCCTTTCTCCTACATGGCATCAGGAGGAAATGAATGATGGTGGGATGATCTAAGTGAGACAGTGTTTTCTAACCATAGAAGCATCATAGAATCAGAGAATGATTTGGTTGGGAAGGGACCTTAAAAATCATCTCATTCCAACCCCTTGCCATGGCTAGGGACACCTCTCACTAGACCAGGTTGCCTAGAGCCCCAACCAGCCTGGCCTTGAACCAGAATCACGTTGCTCCTGTTTTATTTTGTTCTTTTAGAGTTGACTGACTCGCTTTTTAAAATTCTTTCTAAATTTTTTTTCGTATTCTTTTCAGGTTGGATGCCCAAAGTAGTTTTCACACACTTGAAATCATCAGCTCGTGCTAACGACACACGATTAATGCTCCAGGAACCTGTTGACTGGGAATCTGGTGATGAAATCGTGGTGGGAAGGACAGGCCTTGGAGATGCCCAGCAGCAGGAAGAAGTGGCTGTTATCGAGTCTGTGAACAACACAGAGCTGCACCTTAGATCACCACTCAGGTATCCTTTCAAGAGCCGAGGGGATTTTTACATCAGAGAGCTAAACAAGGAGAAAATTTGATCAAAGTCAGGATTTGCTGTTTCCTGTGGGACATAATAACTATATAAATCCCTTTAACAAAGGTGGTGAGAGATATTTCACTTCCTCACTCTCCCTAAAGCCAGTGGACATTCAATGCTGAATGTTTCTGACTGTGTTTAAGTTCTGTATCATTCCCATGAATTCAGAAAACCTTTGAAGCAGAAAACAGTCATGGCCAGTAGAGTCCAGTGGCCTCAGTATAGGAATGAAAAAGAAATTTCCTGCATAGTTAATTTCTTGAGAAAGTGCATCTTTTTCACAAAAAGTGTCTGACTTCTGTAAAAAATAATTTTTGACTGATTTACTTAAGGAATACACTTAAATTGAATTGTTTTATTTGGAAATATTGCTTCCATATTTCCAGTGAGTGGTAATTTCACTACCTTATGCTCTCTTCATCTACTCTGCATGGAGGCCTCGGACAAACTTTACTTCTCATCATCTCCAGTGTTGAAACATGTTATCTGTTTAGAAGTCAACCCAACTCCAATGCCCAGGAAGCTCAATGGTATCATTTTCAGAAATTATTGGGGCTGGAGGACGAAAGTACTGATGATTTTCACTCAAATATGTTTTGGGAAGAGAATTCAAAGGCTAAAGTGTTTTGCTGTAAATATCATAGAATCATAAAACATCCTGAGTTGGAAGGGACACACAAGGATTACTGAATCCAACTCCTGGGCCTGCACAGGACACCCCAACAATCCCACCATGTCCCTGAGAGCCTTGTCCAAACACTCCTTGAGCTCTGGCAGCCTTGGGGCCATGACCACTGTCCTGGGGAGCCTGTTCAGTGCCCAGCCACCCTCTGGGTGAAAAGCCTTTTCCTGATAATATAATAATATATTATATATGTAATCTAAGGGACGTTTGTGAGCTTGAGAGATAAAAAGATGAAAACAAACATTAGACAAGGAAAAATCTATTTAACCTGTATACAGAGATACACTGGATGAGCCACACTATGTGCCCATAGAAAAGGACTGAAACCAGCTCTGAATTTGGGCTATCTAGGTCATAAACATAAGTAACAATAATTCATAAACATAATTCTTGCCATCTTGCAGGTGCAGATGATTTTATGTCTTTTCTGTGTTTTTCTTTAGGTACTCCCACAGTGTTGGAGAGGGATGGGGCAATGGCCAAGGTCAGCCTTTGAGTGCTGTGGTGGCACTGATCAGCAGAAGGGTTGTTGTTCAGGGAAATGTCACCCTGGAGAGAATGTCCCACCTCAGAGAGTGTGCAAAAGCAGGTGTTACAAAAGGTGAGGAGACCTTTTCTCACAGAAATATACTGAGCAGTAAAGCTGCTCCATTGAAATCCCCTTGTGGCATCGCCGTGTATCAGAACTGTTCCTTCACAGGATAACTTTGAGACACACCAATGCCAGGGAAGCGAGTTTGTCTTTCCAAACATTGTTTGACATTGAAATGTGAAGTCTTGGGAGTTGAACTGCATTTCATTGTAATATCTCAGATGTATTATTTTCACATTGTTGTTTCAAGCCATCTTGGGAAAGACCCTTTAGTTTTGCCTGAGCCTAAGGGTGTAGAAAAGAAAGTATCTTCTGAAAACATGTTTCAGTGTACATAATATATTAAATTTTTAATTGTGTTTACTATTTAGTCACTTTAAGAAGAAGGAAAAACAAAACAGCCCAATGCTGTTTGTACTCCTTAGTGTAAAATATTGAGACATTGTTTAGCGATTTGGGATGCCAAGAGAAAAATAACAGGTGATGCACATAGTATCACTGCTGAAAAAATGTTAAATATCTGTTCTCCTTTAGTTTTACCTGTAGGAAACACCATGAAGCCTAACAGGTGGCTTCCTGATTTACACCATCTATTGAGGAAGCAGAATTGGCCACAGTGATTATAATTTGAGGAGAGTTAGGTTATCTGGCAACCCAGGTGTGAGGTTTCCTTTAAAAATAAAATGCCTTGGGCTTTCAGACTGTGACACAAGACTTCATTTGATATCCAGCAGCCAACTGCTTATATTACTCATGGATTTATGGTCCATTTTCTGTGGAACTCATAAATACAGTCTCTGAAATGTGCTAACCATTTGAGGTTTTTATTTGAGTTAAAGGATAGGAGGATTTCTCAGAGAAGTCACCAGAAGATGAGTAAGCAGTGTTTTTTTGTGGTTAATCTAACTTCTTAAAAAGAAAAATGAGCATTACTGAGCATAAGCAGGCAGTACTGGAATTTGAGATCCCCTCTGCACCTCCACTGAACAAGCCCAAGTAACACATTCATAGCCTGATTCTCCTCATACCAAAATATCCTGAGCACAGACTCACGGAAGGGTGTCTTTCAGGAATTTTCCCCAGCCCTATGATTTACTTACCTTGTCATATAATGGAATTACAAAATTGTTGGAGTGGAAAAAGAAATTAAAGATTAACTACCTCCAAACCCCTGCCACTAGTCCAGGTTGCTTCAAGCCCCATCCAGCTTGGCCTTGAACACTCCCAGGGATGGGGCAGCCACAGCTTCTCTGGGCAAACTGCGCCAGGGCCTCACCATCCTCACAGCCAAGAATTTCTTCCTAATCTCTAATCTTGTCTTCCAGTTCTGGGTAGTAACAGCTCCCCATCCATCTGCAGGGAGAGTCAGGAGAGCAGAGTTTTAAAAAAATTCAAAATGTCTTGTTTCAATTTAGTTCCATATATCCGAGCCCAACCTCCTTCTCAAGAACCTCACCCCAGGGAAATCAAAGTCAAATCCATCTTCCTCATGCATAGGACCATCTGTCATTAAACGCAAGAAACTTCCCAAGACGTAAAACTACAACAGCTTCCTGCTAGTTTTGATATATTTTCCCCTAAAAATGTCCAGGCTTTTAGGGAAGAAAACACGAGGCAATTTAGAGGGAACATCAGAAATGTTTGCCTGTGGATATTTGTGTTTGGGCCCAGTGGGTCTCACCCTACACGTCCCATGGTCACCATGGAGAAGTGACTCTCACAGCTCCCACTGGGTTTTATTTTAGGCAGCTCCAGGTGTCTGTACAAGCGAAGTGAGAGGCAGCTGGGGGCTCGGGACCTGGGAGCCATCGTGGTTGTGGAGGCTTTCCAGGGAGAGGCGAGTCGGCTCCAGTTGGAGGGTGTCCAATTCCACCATGTTGGCCAAATATTTCGTCACCACTGCAGTGCCCTGACTGTTACTGGCAACACGTGGATGGCAGGTGAGTTGGCTGTACTGGAGGTGGGCTTGAATGATCTCAAATGTTCACCTTCTCACGCCCAAAGCTGGGGCAGGTGCTCTCGAAACCTGCTTAGCTCTGGAGTCAGCGGACACATTGGATTGCTAAATGTGAGGAAACCTCACCCGTGGTCCAAGACTCAGTTATGGAGTTGTTTCAGCTGCTTCTTCCTAAAACAATATTTTGGTTTTATGCTACACTGCTGTGTTGGTGTGCTGCTTCTAGTTCTGGAAATGAATGCACTGATACACTATGAGGGAGCCCAAAGGTGTCTCAGGGCTGTCTGCTAAGTAGAGTCCAAAATTTAATTTTATCACCCAGAGGGTAAGAAACATATTCAGTTCTTTTTACTTTGTCACTGGTAAGTGCCAAATTCAGTTCTGTGGAAGTGGCAATGATGGCTCTGAAGACTGGCAGTGACAGGAGCAAGTTAGGTGGGCTCAAAGAATATTTTAAGGGTACTGGATGGGACTTTCCCCTCCAGCTAAGCTACACCTATGCCTCTCACAGAATCATAGAATCATTGAATGGTTTGGTTTGGAAGGAACCTCAAAGATCATCTAGTTTCAATCCCCTTGCCAAGGACAGGGCACCTATTTCTTAAGCCATCTTCAGCACTGAGTGAGGATCCAGGCTTCCTGGTGGCAGAAGGCAGCACTGGTCATGATCCAGATGGAGGGCAGGTCACTATGCCTGGCTAGAGAAGAGGTACAAGATACCTGCCCTGTCCTCACTGCCCTTCTGAAAGGTTCTTCCTCCCCTTCAAACCCACTTCAATCGTCAAACTACCTGAGCTCATAACATACTTCCCTCTCGGGATCTTACTGGATCCTTCCTCTGGATCTCCTCCGTCTTCCTCACAATAGTGGAAGACCTCCCATTTCTGTGCTCAGGCCCTCTCCTTCCTCCTGTTCCTTCCTCAGCAATACCCGCCTGCGATTAAAAACCTGCCAGGTGAGTAAGGGTGGGCAGTTGCAACCACACAGTCCCACAGGATCAAAAGATTAATTGCACAGCATTGAAGGATGAGGAGCTAATATAAAACTCTCCCAACCTTCAAGCTGCAGAGTGAATTTTTTATCACAGGCCTCTTTTCTTTCCAGACTCTTTTATTCATGGCTGTTGTGTTTTGAACTCCTTTGGCCAAGGACTCCGACTGACTGGGATCTCAAACCTCAGTGTGGACAGCAATGTTTTCTATAACATTTCAGGCCATGGGCTTGTACTGGGTAAGTGAAGCAGCAAAATATCTATCCAACATGTGCTGATTCCCATTTGCATGAAAATGGAAAGAATGCAGATCCTTAACTGCCTTCTGAGAACTTTAATCACATCTTCTGCATTTTCTTGTGTCAGTGAATTTGGAATAAAGCTCCAACGATTCTACAAACAACTCCTAGAAACTACTTCCATTTGACCATATGCTCTGTCTCTTCAGGACAGTCTTCACTTGATCAGCATCCCTTGTTTTTAAGTGAACAAGGAGAAGTAGAATTCTTTTAGGGGATTGATTAATCCATCTTTAGAAGAGCGTCATTATGCAATATTTAAGATTCCAGCTTAGTGAAGCATTTAAGAGCATACTTACCTTTAGCTCCACTCATTTGACATCAAAGATAATGGAGTGAAAGCATATGTTAAAAGTTAAGCAGAGGATTTAGCACTTAAATAAATTGGAGCTTGGAGCAACAAAAATGTTAAACAACAAAATATTTCTCCTAACTAACCATCAGGAGACTGACTTCCAGCATCTTCTGCTGGGATCTCATGTCGCCTGAATACCTAAAGATAGAGCTCGATTTTCATTTTCCATAAGAGATTTGAAAAAATGACCAATTTTAAGATAAACAGAGGAGGGAAAAAAAGCCTTTAGTCCTGATCCTGCAGTTCCACGCACACAGCGAGTCCCTGTGGTGGGTGCTGTGTATAAACATAATGAGAAGCCATAGATCACAATTTAAACAGAGGAGGCTATAAACTGAGAGTGATTATACACGTCTTGCAGATGAAGAGAGCTGGTTCAGAGATGCTCAAGGTGATGTACAGAATCCTTGCAGCCGTGGGGAAGCAGAACAAGATCTCCAACCTGCTGGCATCCCTTGGCTCACTCATGCTGGGACATGTGTTGGAGTTAAAGGACTCTGGGCTGAGCTGAAGTTTCAGCCTGAATACACTTTATCCCCAAGATCTCTCTAATGACTTCACTGTCAGCAGCTCCGGAGGGTCTGATGGATGAATTTATGTATCATTTTGTTGCCTGTGAAGGAATATTTATTATAGCTGCCTCTTTACAGGTCCTGAACTGGACTCCCTCACTGATTTCATTTAAAACCCTTATTTTCAGGGGGTTTGCAAGACAGTCATAAAAAGTCGCTCTGGGCTTAAAATTATTGACACACCAGGTCTCAGCTTGAAAGCCAAAACCTTTTAAGGCACCTCAAAAACTTGTATGGGTGTCAAAAGAACTGCTTTATGCTGTTCATGCTCTGGTAGTGAGATGGTTTGTGGTAAATAGAGCCTGGAAAAGAGATATTTCCTGAATAGGTCCTGTTCCAAAAAGTTGAGAAAGGCTCAAAAGACTGAGGGAAGGCTAAAAGTGATTAGTGCCATCCCCAAAAACAAAGGATGTAGATATTCCTGTGAAGTGGCTTATGTTAGGGGTAGTAATCATTGGGGAATGGATCTGTATTTGGAACAGAACTTGAGCAGATATAGATGAAAATAATAGTTTATGTTTACTAATAAACTAAATAGATGTAATTTGTTCCTAGTGTGACACAAATAGAGATGTTCCATTTCATATTCTTATTCCAAAAGACCAGAACAGGAGATCATATGCTGATCATAGAATTATAGAACCATTAAGACTGGAAAAGACCTTTAACATCCAGTCCAAATATTACCCCAGCACTGCCAAGTCCACAACTAAATCTTTCCCCAAGTGCCACATCCACATGTTTTTTGAACACCTCCAGGAATGGTGACTCCACCACTTCCCTGGGCAGCCCATTCCAATATTTGAACCACCCTTTCAGTGAAGAAATTAATCTTAATATCCAATCTAAACCTCCCCTGGTGCAACTTGAGTCCATTTTCTCTTATCCTATTGATGTGTTCTGTGATTATGTGATTCTATCCTTACTTGGACTTGACTTGTCCAAAGTCTGTCCAAGATTTGTCAAAGTCTTGTCTTGTCAAAGACTGTCCACTTTTTGCTGTTGGGTGGCCCATTTCCTTAAGGTGTAGTTCAAAAACATATTTCTTTTGTTTTCTTTTTCCTACTTCAATACTGTTACTAGATCTGAGGCACCCCACGAGTCTGAGTTGTCTGATCAATTGGGTGATTGATTTCTCCCTCTTTCTTCTCATTCTCCATTGCTTAGGGGGGCAATGCTCCACTTTTGTGTAGAGTTTCACCAGGTGTTTTTAAGTATATTTAAAATTTTCTTACATGTAAGTAGGGGAGTGAATGGAGACACAGGAGATAGAGCAGACTTTGAGCCCTAGTACTGCCAGGAGCATGCCTGTGCAGAGGTGAGCCCCTTTCCCACTCTGAATCTCTCTTTTTCCCAGCTGTAAATCTGCTTTATAACATATATATTATTTGTTTTCAGCATAAGCTTGCAATACAGTAGGCATGGCTGGTGATATATTCACATATAACACCTAGTGTGGTAAATATATGTGAATGTAACACCTGGACCTGTGTGTACTGAAATGCAGAATCATGACAATAGGGAGGTTCCAGCTATATGTACATTTATGTTAATTTTTTCTTTTTTTTTTTCTTGTTTTTCCTTTATTTTTCTTCTTTACTTTCTTTATCTTTTTTCCCTTCTTTTTTTTTTTTTTTCCTTTTAAAGGTGAGGGACTGGAAGAAGGGAACAGAGTCAGTAACAACATAGTGATTGGCCTTTCTGGAACTGATGGTTTATCCAACATCGAGACACTGTCACCAGCAGGGATTTATATCAGGGCTCCTGCCAATTGCATTAAGGTGAGAAGTTCAGGTACAAGGCAGAACATTTCCCTTCTAATCAAAGATATCAGAAAGATGCAGAGCTTCATTTATCTGGGAGATCATATACACAATATTTGCTTCGTGGCTGAGCTGTCAGAACCTGTGCTTCTGATGGGATATTGAAACAAGTGCAGATTACAATATAAATTATGTTCATGGGCAAAGTTATTACTCAAAATTTTTCTGCATTTGCATGGAATGAAATATTACAGTGAGATCATTCATATTGAGATACTTTAAAAAGTTGTTTATTTTCTAATACGGATTCAGAAAACTTGGAAAAAAGTGTAGGCTCAGCTTCTTGAGAATTGTTTCCTATTTCTGTCATTATATATATAAAAAAATCTCAATTTTAATAGACTGATGACAAACACACTAAAATGCAGCAATATCAAATGTATCTCTGTCTGGATTTAAAATTACAATGTACGTATATTTGCATTCGAGGGTGAGAAGAATGTATTCCCTGTCCTATGAAAATGACATTGATTTTAAAAGAAATGAACCTTCTCTATTCAACAGTAATAAAACACTGAACTTTTAAAGAGCTAACAGAGTAACAGCTCTCATATCAAAAAGCTGAGCTCAGTAAAAATCTTTTTATTGACTAATTCTCTGATGCTTTCTCTTAGTTTATACTTTTTTTTGGTCTTGCATTTTAGAATAAAGAGTTACTTTTAAGTCTTCCACGGAAGAAAAAATTTAATTTTCAGAAACTTCAAACCACTTTTCCTTCCCAACTATTTTTAAACCTGGAATTTCACTGAAACTGACCTTTCTTACCACACTTTCAGTAGTGACAAATGCATATTTTAATTTTAAAAACTATCCTGACCTGTTCCATTGTTAACCTCCAGTAACCAAACCAAATACTAACTGTATGTGAAGACCTAATCACCCCCTGGGCTTCTGCTCCACGGGGAAAGAGTTGCACCTAAATTTGAAGGTGAAAAAGAGACCAACACATTTCCTATGTTATTATAAGGACAGCAGTAGTTATGAAGAAGGAGAGGACTTTTCTGCAATTCCCTCAAGGGCATATTTATCATTTTTAAGACCATCAGATGTGGCTAAAAAGTACAACAACTAGGCAGGATCTTATGAATTTCACCTTCATTAAGCACAGTTTTGTACTGTCACGCACTGACTTACCCTGGAGCGTTGACTCCATTGCCAGTGGCTCAGCTTTTGAAAAGGTTTGCTGCAATTGCCTCTGTGGGGACGTGTGAACTGACTGTGGTGGATTTTCAGCACATTTATTTAGCCCTCCCAGTTCTCGTGTCTTCACAGAGGTGCCCAAAGCCGCGTCTGTTTGGGCTGTGTACCCAAATATCAGGGGGTTCAGTCTGCTCTCCAGAGCTGTGGTGCTCAAGGTGGAGCAGCAGATGGCCCTGGAAGGGTTGTTGATAACCCTTGTCATAAACAGTCTCTTAGAGTGGGATATTTGAGGTGTTGCAGCAGCAAAAGGAAAATAGGAAGTCGCCCAGCTTAAAATTGTTATCAGCTGCACTTCCTGTGTGACAGAACCAAGCAGAGCTCTGGAAGACATAGAAGTACACAGATATTAAGAGAAAAAGTCACATTTCTCCCAAGCAAAACAACTGTGGACTTTTCCTTAGCACAATAATAATCACTAAATTCAGGGGATGGTGGTCCAGCACAAGCATCTTGATGTTTCAGCACCTTTTATCTGATTAAATGACTCAAGAACAGGATAGTGCCTTTTAGGTATTTGTAATCTTAATTTAATGGGGAAATCTGAAGAATGTCATGGGAAAGACTCATCTTCCTGCTGCCTGATTTCCAGGCCAGGACATGAAAAGTTTCCCCTTTTAGATTTTAATTCTAGGTATTTGTCAGTCTTTGTGTTTCTTGGTGGTTTTTTTCGTTTGTTTGTTGTTGGTGGTGGTGGTGGTGTGGTTTGTTTTTTTTTTTTTTAATCTTCAGATTTCCATCTTTCAATTACTGGTTTTAAATTTGGGGGCTGCAATCCTTAAGGCAAAGACTACAGCTAAGATAAACAGGGAGCTCTAGGCCTACAGTGTTACATCATCTGTGCATGATGGGTTAAGCCTTTCCACAGTGAGACCTGCAATAATATTTTCATAACTACTCAATTTACTTGGGAGCCTAAATTTGCATCGGTGGCTGAAGAGCTTAAATTTCCTTGAAAATCAGTGGTGTCCTAAACGGTGTGGAAATTGGGACAGAGCAGTCACTCAAACCTGAGCCTACAAAGACATTTGGAGACCCAAATCCCTCTGGTTTCCATTTGACTTAAGCTCTTAAGTGCATTGCTGAATCAGGCTGTTAGATAAAATTTTATACTTGGACAGTATGAGTGCAAAGTGATTATTACAACGTTAGTATAATATTTTTTTAAATACAGTGTGTGAGCCCAGGTTATCACTTTTTAGTGTCATTGACAATTTCATTAACAGTTTGTTTCTTTTCTTTTAAATGCTGTCAGCACAAGGAACTGAAGATGCCCCTCTGGGATATCGCCTCTTTTGTCACTGAAACTTCTGCCCTATGTCCCTAGTTTTGTTTTTGTGTGCAGGAAAAGCAACTTTAAAAGTAGGTTTATGTTTTTTTCTCTTGGGTCTCCTGGGCCCAGTGAGTCTTAGACTTTTTGTAGTAAATCTCAATAAATATTTTCAATGCCCTGAAATCCTAGAGCCAGCATGGAGAGCTCATGCATAACAAGGTATTCAGCAGGATCCTCCCTTTCCTTTCTTACCCTGATGTTGAGGAGTGGGAAACAGCTCCAGTGAATGAGCAGGGTGGAGCTCAGCCCCTGTCTCCGTGTCAGAGGAGTGACTGATGGTCACTGTTGGTAAAAGTGACTGATTTCACTGCTGGCGAATGCATTTGTTCCCCAGTGTCACCCCACCCAGCCATTCTCCACCATACCATTGTTTTTCACCATCTCATCCCAACTGAGACCTTTTCCAAAACGTTTCCTGCTAGGTGGGTGCACGCTGGGCCCGCTGCCAGGTTCTTAAACCGGGGTAGCAGTGCTGGGCCCGCTGTCCAGAGCTTTAATTTTAATCTTTAAAGTCAACAGTTTGAGTCCCAGCTATCTGAAAGAAATTCATGAAATATTTACACCAGCAGAGTTGTGAGGTTAAGAGACACTTAAAACGTCAGCCACTCGATTTTACTGACTTGCCGTGCACAGCTCCAGGTGTTTGCCATGCTCGGGGAGGTAATTTCTCTCTGGAATTTTGGTTGCACGGACATTCGTAATATACTGACTTCCACAAAGAATTGATTTCCACACAAAATTCCCTGCTTGCCTAAAACCCCTGCCCTCCAGCCACTGGCTGGCTGAATAAATATGCAGGGCTTTTTTTTTTTTTTTCCTTCTCCTTATGAATCATGTGTAGAACGCACGATTGGAGTCTCAAGTAAAAAATCCTGGGGATGATGTGACCGGACTGCAGAAGTATTTTGTTAAAGGGTCTGTGGCTGCACTTTTCAGAGAGAGCAGCAGTTGTACCTGGGGATAGAGAAAGCAGAGCTTTGGGTCTCGGTACTTTGTTCCTTGACAGATGTCAGGGATCAGGACTGCAGGGAACACACTTGGATGGGTCAGAAGAAAGTAATTGGTATATGGAGGGTTTCACCTCAAGGTCGCCAGGCTCAGCTTTGATTTGGACCATCAGGGACTAAAAAGTCATTAGTGTTTTAACAGTGTCCAGTGACCTATGAATGGTAGTGGTGGGTGTCAGTCCTGATCTTAGAGAACAAGCTCCTCTTACAGCTGCAAGAAAGGTTATCTTAGTGAGCAAGACACCTCCAGAGAGCAATTAATCTTGTCTGAGGATAGGAGAGTTGCCTTCTGGACATGTCTATGCCTTATTTTTTTCTAAGAAAGGGAGTCTAAGTTTACCAGGGTAGACTTCAACATCAAATTTTTACACATGCAAGGCGGGTGAGAGGGATTCTGCACAGGTGCACACATGAAAACATTGTTATATGGACACCATCCATAACCAGCTGGGTTTGGCTGATCTCCAAACTAAACAGGCAAAAGCAGGTTTTTTTGCCCTAGAGTAGAAAAGCTCAGAACCCACTAAATATAACCCACACAACCCACTTGCTACACAATCTGTAAATACCACACTCCTAATTTTAAGGCCAGTTGGACCTTATGTTCACTCATTTTTACCCCTTGCAATAATATAAAAATGCAACTCTTTAATTTCTTAATTAAGAGATATTAAATAACAACTTACAGCACATCTTCCCATGGTTATTCACTTACCCTGTTAAAAATAATTCAAACCACATAATTTACCACAAGTGTAACCAAGTTTAATTGTTCAGCCACTGACATATCCTGATGGTCTCTGCTTTCTCTTGACTTTTAGTAGCATCTCTTTTTCAATGCAGATATTTCCTTATCCTGTGTTTGCTTTGTGAGACAGGAGAAAGATTCAGATCGAGAAGGAAATCAATAAACTGAATAGTTTGTGATTTACCTTTCCTTCATGACATTTTCATCTTTTATAGAAAGGAATTTTTAAGTATAAGTTTTCCATCCATTTTATTCTTACCTACTTCTTCAAGAATTGTGACAACACCTTTTTTCTGTCATTTATCTCTGTTGCTTGGCCAACCCTTGTTGTTTGGCTTAAAACAGCTTTTTTTAAGACTTTTACCAGCCATGCTTACCAGAATTTGAATGGACTTCAGCTGAGATTTTAATTTAGGATTTTTTAGGCTGATTTTTTTTTTCCAGAAATCTGTGGTAATATATTTTCAGAGTTACATATTCTTCTCTACAGGGCAACACAGTGTGTGGTGCTGGGTATGGCTATTTCTTTCATCTGTCACCTGAGGGACCATCCGAAGTGCCTCTCCTGTCCTTCAGTGAGAACACAGCTCACTCCTGCACGAGGTACTTGGTACTTTAACCCTTTTTTGGTTAAGGAGGTTTTCCTTCAGTGAATGGTTGTGACAACTAAAATTGCAGTGGTGGGCAGAAAATGCCTTGCCCCTCTTTTCAGAACTTTTCCCCCAGTTTTGCTCCCTTTCAGGTCCTCCTCCCTTGTAAGCAGAGTTATCTGCAGCAGGGTAGGATCACTGTTTGTCGGGGATGTGCTTGGGGCTGTTTTTCTGGTTTCCTTTTAGTTTAAATACAGTCATAGAATCATAGAATGGTTTGGGTTGGAAGATGCTTAAAGAGCATCTGGTTCCAACCCCCTGCCATGGACAGAGACACCTTCCACTAGACCAGGTTGCTCCGAGCCCCATCCAACGTGGCCTTGGACGCTTCCAGGGACCGGACAGCCACTTCTTTCCTTTGCTTCCTTGTCTTTTCTTCATCATTCACAAGCCCTGTTTGTTAATTTGCAGGAATTCCCTGTGCTGTTAACAAGCTCCTCTGCTTTACCCCCTTGTTTAACTAATCCCAAGGTAATTTAAGGTGCCACATTTAACACATTTCCTCATCAACAGCAACGTACTGAAGCATTAGATGATGTGTGGAATTGAAAGCTCACTTTCTAAGTCTACCAGGAATTTTGAGAAGAGGGTGGCTGCAGGAGAACAGATACACAATTTCTTTCTTACACACTTAGATTTAGATTAGATATCAGGAAGAATTTCTTCCCTGTGAGAGTGGAGAGGCCCTGGCACAGGTTTCCCAGAGAAACTGTGGCTGCCCCACCCCTGGAAGTGTTCCAGGCCAGGTTGGATGGGGCTCGGAGCAACCTGGGATAGTGGAAGGTGTCCCTGCCCATGGCAGGGGGTTGGCACCATGTGATTTTTAAGGTCCCTTCCAACCCAAACCATACTGTGATTCCATGATTCTATGACATTTCATGTGACAACTGTTCCTGTAGTATGCAGGAATGACTATTCAAAAGAGCTTTTGCCTGTACTTCCCTAAAACAGAAACTATATTAAAAAATATTATACTGAAAATCAGTGGATGGAGTGACCTGAATTTTGAGGAAATCTGGATATTAATCTGGATTTAAAATCTCTGAGAAAGTCAAACCAAGGGCAGGATTCAGGAACATGTACATTTGGGCTGTACTCCAAGTTGACTGAATACAAGATAAGGAAAAGCCTTATCTCTCCAAACTCATATCAGGCTTGTCTGAAGGTGATGCTGAAAACTCATGAACAAGGTGGAGATGTCATCTTTCAGTGACACTGCACACTTGTTAGCCCTGCTGTGGCTAATTCTGAAAATGCAAGAAAAAAAAAAATTAAATATGCTCACTGGCATGATTAGATGCTTAAAATAAGTAGTGTTATCTACCAATCTGTGATTTGGGGTTAAATGATAAAGTCTCATGAGAGAACTGTTACAGATTTAAGATTTTAGATATCTAAATGATGAATAGAAAAATCTGCTCACCAATACATGCACTGTAAAAAATCAGTCTCCATTGCTTTCGTTCCTAAATAGGTATGGGTTGCTGGTGTACCCAGAATATCTGCCAGACAGCTTAAACAGACCTGTTCAGTTCAACAACTTCACAGCTTGGAGCTGCCAAGGGGGAGCACAGGTATGTTTGTCCTGACTGTCCTCTGGGATGCTCAGGATCTTTCCAGGTATCTCACCTCTACACTGACTTCACCTTTGAGGTTGCAAATAAGTCACAGTCACAGTAAAGCTCTTGTACCTGTATGTTCAAGTTTCTCATCTGGAGGCTCCTGTTTTAATGAAAAAGTCAGAAATATGATTTGTGTGAATTCTTTTTACAGCTTCAGTCCTCCTTTCACCAGCAGCTGGTGCTCTCTGTAACCATCTAACATCTGTCTGCCACTATAACCATGGAACCATAGAATGGTTTGGGTTGGGAGGGACCTTAAAGGCCATCTAGTTCCAACCCCCCTGCCTTGGGCAGGGACACCTTTCATTAGATCATTTTGCCAAAAAAAACATTCTGAGTGGATCTGAGCTATTCTTGAAGACTGCAGTTGGTAAAAGATCTGATACCTTCATAGGCCTGATGGTTTCCAGGGGATTTTTTTTTCATTCTTATTAAAAATTTGCACTTTTCATTTATTTGAATTTGTCTAAAATCATTCTCCAGCTATTATAGCTCATTATTAATTAATCTGATTACAAAAACCCCACATCACCCATTATTATCTGATGCTTTCTTCCCACACATACAATTTAGATCTCGTGATCCTCTTAAGCCCCTGTCTGATGACCTGAACAGTTTGTATGTGTTTCTCTGTAAGTCATGTTTTTTCGCTTCACCCATCCTATCACTCTGAAGGTGTGCTGTTTTTCAGTGTGATTTTTTTTTAATTAGTGTATCTTCTTTCTGGAAAAACTTGTTAGTATAAAAAAAAACAACCCAGAACTAAAAGGTTGTTTTGCAGGAGTTTTTTATTTGTTTAGTTTCTCTGCCAAACCTGTAATTTCTTAGTATGTGACTGATTGAGAATACATGGATAATTAAGTTTATCCTGCATCTTTCGATGGGCTCCCTCCAGAAACAGTTTTCTTTCTTTTAGGTGCCCCATCTCTGGAAATGTTCAAGGCCACGTTGGATGGGGCTTGGAGCAACCTGAGATAGTAGAAGGTGTCCCTGCCCATGGCAGGGGGTTGGAACCAGAGGATTTTTCATGTCCCTTCCAACATAAACCATTCTATGATTTGATGATGATGATTATTCCTTTATTTTCCTTTTATATAGATTTTCAGTAGCAGGAATCTTGAACTCCAACATTTCTGGGTTTCTTCTTGCAAAGACTTTGGCATTGACATCGTGGAGAGCCTGGGAAACACCTCTGTGTCTGACAGTGTTTTAATTGGACACACTGGGCAAAAGGTGAGATCTACAGGAATGATTTCAATGTTCCCTTCAAATGGGAATCTGGAGAAATAAGAAAAGGCTGCAGAACAGCCCATGCTCCATGGCAGCCTTGGTAAATCTTGGGTTTTAAATAGGTTGTATGTAAATATAATAGATGTAAATAAATGTATGTAAATAGAATAGACTGTGGTGTTGGTGTCTTCTCCTAAGTAACAAGAGACAGAACAAGTGGAAATGGCCTCAAGTTGTGCCAGGGAAGGTTTAAATTGGATATTAGGGAAAATTTTTTCACTGAAAAGGTTATCAAACATTGGAACAGGCTGCTCAGGGCAGTGGTGGAGTCCTCATCCCTGGAGGGATTTAAAAGATGTGCAGATGTGGCACTTGGGGACATGGGTTAGTGGTGGCCTTGGCAGTGCTGGGGGAATGGTTGGACTTTAAGACCTTGGAGGTTTTTTCCAACCTAAACAATTCAATGGTTGTATGATTTTTTCCCCAAACATCTTTTTGTTTCATTATGGATGTTTTGAAGAATTTTTTAAAACAAATTTGAAACAAGGACTCTGATTTTTCTATTTTAATTTAGAACTATTTAAAAATTCACATTGTAATGTATGATTCTGTATATTCTTTATAAAACAACATTCAAAAATAAAAACAAAATCACAAAACCAAGAAGCTGAAGGATATTAGTAAGACAAGAGCTAATTTTTCTCCTCCTTATATTTTTTTCCAAGATTGGCACGCTCTCAGAAAAACCCTGGAACTTCACAGAACATGAATTTTTGAGAAAAATCACAATTTTTGTTTAATCAAAGGTTTTTAACAGAAATTCCTATATATTCCCATATATTCCTGTATTCTTTTTGCTGGAATAAACAGACAGCATTTAACCACACACAACGGGGTTTAGTTTAGTGATTTGAGAATTATGAGGGGGAACACCAGATTTGGTTTCTATCCTGGTCAACACTTTGTTTTCCTCTGCTGTCTTGTAGCATCATTGGTCCACCTGGAACACAGAGTGTTACTTGTTTTGCTTGAGAGTGAAAAATGTAATTTTATTTATGCAGTAAATATGATCTTCTTCCATTATTTCTTTAGGCAGCTGGACGAAGTCCTTTGGGTGCTACCAGGTTGTTAACAGATTAATAACATGGATAACAATGGAATTTTAGTTACAGCTGGCCACAGCTGCTTGTTCATGATTTTGAGGTCTTTTTATTTTTCCTTGCTCAGTTCTCTATTGCTGTTTATTAAATTAATTTTCCTTTTGACTGGCAGAAAAAGGGCTTTAAATGAGTTTTCTTCAGAAGCTCACAGAAGGAAACCTCTATAGCAGGTCTGTTGTAGATATGTAGTGCAGATAAAATCCTGGCTTCACCTGTCCAACCTTGCAGTGTCCCAATGCATTTGTCTCAGGCACCAAAGGGTGGGTGTCTTTGTTTTTTGCTTTGCAGGATCTATGGAAGGACTCCAGTGTTGTACTTGTTAAGAGATTTAGAGGCGCTCAGCTGTGCCTTGTTTCTCAAGTACCCCAGGGGGGTGATTATCTTTGATTATCTCATGATAAGAGCCTCCTTGTCATAATTTACATCTTAATGTATGTAATTCTCCCTTTAATAATGATGTCTCTTTAATATCAATTAAAACTTTATGACATTAATTTAATGGGAACCTTGGATATTCCTCTCTGCTATAGCCCTTCCACTTTTTGACAGCAGGGCTTCAAAACAAGACTGTTTTCTGGAGACACCAGGGCATTTAAAAACTGGGGCTTGGACCAATTAAAACATTAGTGGCAGGGCTAAATCCAGGGCCAAGGGAAAGATTTTTGCTGACTTCCTAGACATCCAGCAAGCCTCTTCCATGCTTTCATAAAGCAACTCATTGTCCTTGTGGAGCCATTTCAGGAGAAGCATTTCTTCATGGGAAAAGCAGGAGTTCTGAGACAGGTGACACACACTAGAGAGGAATTATTGTCTCACACCATTCTATTTGCTATTTACCTAAATAAAACCAATTAATAAAAAATATAGAAAGGTAGGTGTGATGGAAGAACCAGAATTGTGAACAAAAAAACAAATAAGAGATTTTCTAAGCGATTTGTTACCAGAAGTCAGGGGTTTCTGCTTAGCAGTGGTTTGGAAAAAGATGTTCCAAGGACCAAAACCATCACTCCAGATGTTTTAGGCTCAGAATAAAAAAACCTGATGGAGTTACTGTGTCTTAAAGAAACTAAATGAAGTAATAATCTATTTATAAAAGTCCATTTCATTCTACATTTTCAGTTGAAGAGGATGTTTCCACATAGGGTGGATTTTTTGACTGATTCTCTTATACAGCTTTTGAGAGTTATTCTACAAGTCTTTTACTACAAACACCCAAAAATCTAGTTTGTCCATTACGTTTCTCACCACTTGTGGGTTTTGCTCTTCCTTTCCAGTTCTTGTAGCTCTGATGGATCCTGAAGTCAACCAGAGCTTTGCTGAGAGCCTGGCTTAAGTGCTTCCTCCATCCCAAACCACAAAAAAGGCTTTTGAATCTCAGCTCTCAGATTTTTCTTAGAACAGAAATTAGATATGATTAGTTTTGTAAAGCAGAGAAAATTCCTAATTGCTGGACAAGAAAGGGTAAAGTAAAAGAGGCTGTAAAAATCTGCTCTCTGTGCCTTTTAGGTGGATTCTTTCTTCCCAGGGAATGTGCAATTTCCATTCTCTTCAAATGTCCAACTTTATCTACTATGCAACAACCCAGACAAAGGGCAACGATCCGCCTTGAATGTGATGTTATCACATGTTGTAAATGGTGATTTAAACAGGTGTTAATTATCAGAATTTGCAAAACAACAGCTTATATCTGTCCTTCAAACCCCTCAGCCGTTGCAATCACATTCTTGCATCCCAGCCATCCCTGGAAGTGTTCAAGGCCAGGCTGGACGAGGCTTGGAGCAGATCCACTGGAAGGTGTCCCTGCCCGTGGCAGGGGGTTGGAATGAGATAATATTTACGGTCTCTTCCGACTCAAAGAATTCTAATATTCTGTGATTCACACGGTGATGTTTCCCAGCTCTCTTCATTCCCTCATTTCAGGAGAGAACCTGTATGTCAGCAGGACTAAAAACTCCCAGAAGATACCAACTCCTCATCTCCAACACAGCTTTCAGGAACTTTGATGTGAACACCTGCACAGCAATTGAGACTTGCTCTGGCTGCTACCAAGGGCAGGGTGAGTCTGATTTACATTTATTTAGCAGGATTTCCACAGTCCCTGGATTCCTCCCATTACAGATTCACACGTTTGGAAGTTCGGTCAACCATTGATAACTTCTCTACTCTCCACGGGTTGAGGTTTCAGGTTTTCTCCAATCTCCCTTCATCACTTAGTTGAAGCCACATATTACATATATTCTAAGACAAATGTAGCTTTACTTCTGCCCTGATTTAATTTTCTCAGTCAAAAGTGTTTTTATACACTGCCTTGTTTCTGCATCTTCGTTTTGGGAGGTAAAATTTCAAGAGTGATGATTTCTTTAATAGCTATGACCAAACTCACAGAATTTCACCAAGATCCTACCTCAGGCCAGCTTAAACCTTAGGTGAATTTGCCTGAGATAATGTGTAAACTAAGCATCCTTTTGAGCTTTGAAGAGGTACTCAAAGGCTCTTTGAAGAATATTCCAACTGCAATTACCTCTTAAATATATTTATATATAAATGAACACTGCCCTACCATAACATAGCAGAGAAAAAGTCTTCAGGAGGTGAGATCAAAGGACAGGAGGAATAGTAAAATCTGGCTTAGAGAGGTTACAACTGAGAATAGAACGGTTAGATAGTAACCCATGTGGTGTATGAACACTCAAGCCTAAGCTGACTTGTTATGGTCCATGGGGCAATTATATTCTGACATTTCTGTAAATATTAGTGTGTTCAAAAACTTCCTGTGCTTTAGCCCACATAAATATTCATCCTTTTTGCAGCTACCTGTGTTTCAGTAGTGAAAAAATCCTCCAGACTCACTTTTCAGCCAAGGATTTATTCTACCCAGTGTTGTGCATATGCACAGGAGTCAAGTATATTTACACACCCATAAAGAGTCCTCCTCTTTAAAAAATTTGCCTTCAGGAAAAGGCAGAAGTGATCTATCAAAATCACTGTTTTGTGGTCTGTAACTTTTGGCAGTGGGGTCTGTTTGGAGGAGGTGCAGGTAGGACCAGGAGCAGCAGCTGGATCAGGCAAGTCTGTAAGCACAAGTTACAGGGAGGGCACTGGGCAGGTTGGGCCTGGCCATGGCACAGCAATAGCCATCCTTGCAACCGTCTCTATTTATTTTTCTGAATCTCTTCATCTCGTTGACTCATCAGGCATTTTTCCAAAGTGAAGGTGGAATGAAGTTTGTCTCTTTTCCTCCAGAGATGTCTTCAGGCCCATTACATGAAGTGACCATTCTCTTTTCCTGAAATGTTGCTTGTTGCCCACAGGTGGGTTTACAGTGAGAGCTGAACGTCTGACCTTTATCAACTCACCTTTCCAAGTGTCCTTCCCCTTCCCTCACTCTGCCATCCTTGAGGATCTCGACGGCTCCATCACAGGACGGGAAAGAAGTCACCTCCTGCCTTCCACAGATATCCTTGGGGCATCTTGCACAGCCAGTGCCAACTTCAGTCAAGCTTCTGGTGGCAGTGTTTGTGGCAGTGACATTGTTTTCCACCGTATGGCCCTTCATTTGTAAGTAATTATTCCAATTCCAAAAAGTTGTCATGAGTGTTGCTTGCTGTGTTTGATACTGAGATTTCTTCAGGGTCTGAACTTAGTCCCAGGACTCCTCCCTCTCTGCTAGGTCCTAAACTGGGCCTAAAGCCTGAGCAGTGGCATCCATTGGTCCGTGCTTTTTGTCCATGTGGTCTCTGTCACTGTTTTTGTTCTGTCTTCTTGTTCTCATCCGCATATTCTCAGGCATGGTTTGAGAGATAGCAGAAGAACTATTCCCAACTGGTCATTTGGATGTAGGCACTGTGTTTTTGAGAGGGAACTTGTGTGAAATTGCGTGGAATAGTTTCCAGGAAAGAACCTTTGGTTTATTTTATTTGCTAAGTTATAGATGATCTTTCCAAGTTTGATTATTTTCTGATGTTCTCAGCAAGCCGCTTATCTTGCTTTCCTTGGTGTCCTATTTATAGTTCCTGTCCAGAGGCAATCCTGGCAGTGCTAAGTGGGCCTTTAAGAGGAGGCTGTTGTGTATTGCTATTTTGTCACTCTTCAAGCTACCAGGAGGATAGAAATGGACCTTTGTCAAAATAAGAATTCAGGTCGAGCTGGGGATTGATGCTCAAAGTGAGATCAATAGCAAACCCTCAGACAGTCAGAGATTCAGTGGACAAACAGAAAATTTGCCATGATTTTCTGAGTGGTGACCTATAAAATGTGAATGAAACCTCTCAGCTGACAGTGAGATAGAGTCTTAAAAAAAATAAAGTTTTAATTAGACTTTAAGTCTAATTAAGTATTACCTTTTATGCTTACTCTGAGAGATTTCCTCAAATACTCCCAAAGAATGAGAGGTCACAGAATCATAGAATGGTTTGGGTTGGAACAGACCTTAAAGATCATCTAATTCCAATCCCCTTCAAGTCTTAACCAGAAAGTCTTTGCCATCTGATTTCACTGCTATATGAGTTTTAAAATCTATCAGATTCATGTATTATATTTTCTAGTAAAAATGGATTAATCATTTTACGGTTTCGCAGATGCAGCTCTCATGCAATAAACAACTATATTGTACAGAAGATATAAAAAAGTTGTGATGTATTTCACTGAAAGAAAACTTTCCAGTGGATCTGTTTCTGCCACTCTCTTGCAGCCATGCCTTTCTTACCCACTTCATTAGGACTTTCTGATCTTTCATTTTGCTGTTTTTTGCTTGCTGCAAGTTAAATTTAGTCAATTCAGATCATTAAAATTTATGAAGACTGACTCAGACTCACAACCAAAGCAATCTGCTTCAATCTATAGAGTTTTGGTTTCCCACCAACATGATGGGATCAGACAGTGGTACAAGGGAGACTTGAAACTCAAGAATAAACTTTTGTTATTGTGAGTGGCAGAACTATTTTAACAACTAGGTAGTTGCTTTTCCAGATTTGAGATGCCAGTTTTCACTTGATTTCAAGAGGCTGGGATAGATACTATCAGTGTTTGTAAATGGAAACCATCGAATCACAGAATGGATTGGGTTGGAAGGGACTTTAAAAATCATCTATTTCCAATCCCCCTGCCATGGGCAAGGACACCTTCCCCTAGACCAGATTGCTCAGTGCTCCATTTAACGTGGCCTTGAACACCTCCAGGGAAGTGATGAATGAGAACCCATTTGTTTGTTGTCTTAATCATGACAGAGGAACACAACGAATAAATGAACAAATTACTTTTTGGGTGAAAGGGACTGCAGTAAATCTGTGACATAGCTCTCAGAGCTTACTCAGCAGTGAAAAATTATTGGGAAGATTTGTAAAGTGAGCGAGAGACTTAATATAAGTGAATTCAAATCAGATTGAAGACATAAGAAGTTAGATATTGGCCTGAAGAACATGTGTGGTCACCACGTAGACACTGGCAATATGTCCCATCACAGCTGATGGAAACCTGGATCCTTGATTTGTTTGCCCATGGAGAGATGTCCAGTGCCATTTAAAATGTCCTGTGCTATCTCCCATTGCTTGTCACTCCATGGCAGAAGGACAAGGACCTCCTGGAGATGCTGTGTCAGATCTGACATCTCACACCAAAGTATTTGATTGCTTGGGAAATTTGGAGCAGTCCACTGTCTCCCCAAGCTGGGCTTGCTCCTGCCTTGGAGCAGCTGGTAGCTACCAAGGGAGGACACTTGCAAATTCCTGATGTAAGAAAAAAGGTGAAAAAGACTTTCAGTGATCCAAACACCACTCCTCCTTTTCTCCCCCTGCTCATCTTCCCTTCCCAGTTCCCTGCTCAGCTTTTCACTTCCTTTTCGAAGTACAAGTCTGAACCATTATCCATTTTTTTTTGCTGTTTCAGGTTCATAGCATACAGGCAGGAATGCTGAAGTGCTCTGTCAGAGGGCTGTTAATTATTCATGTCTGCCTCATAATTCATGTTTTAGAAGAAGGAGGAAAAAAAACCTCTTCCCAGATAGGAAAAAAAATAAAATCACTTGTTCCATTGAAGGAGAAAACTGTAAGGCTTTCAGCTACCTGCAGGCTTTGCATGTGATTACTCTTTCTTATAATGAAAACAAAACTCTGCAACAAATTAAGAGCTGGGAGTCATTCTGATTTAACAAAAAGGATATACTGGGTAGAAGGCAAAATAAAACTGTACTAGATGTTTTTCTGGACTAGTTAGCCATGAGGTCTTAGGGAAATCAATTCCCTTTCAAGTCTGTGTTTACCCTGATGAAATGGACTACCAGTCTTTGGGTCGATGCTGAGTGGTAGATGGAGTTTCTCACAACATTGCCTGTAGAATGATTTGAGTCCTTTTGGATACTGCAACTATGTAAAAATTTACGATAGTTCCTGTATTCAATGCACCTTGTTTCTCTGGTGTCTAAAGATGGGTGAGGAGTGAGTACAAGTAGGAGTTCATCTGCACCATTGCTGTTAATTCTGGAAGAGTTAACCTGATCTAAATTTTGTCTTCCTAGTAAATTGCATAAGAGTTTCCCTGGAAGTGTTCAAGGCCACGTTGGATGGGGCTCTGAGCAAGCTGGTCTACTGGAAGGTGACCCTGCCCTTGGCAGGGAGGTGGAACGAGGTGAACTTTCAGGTCCCTTCCAGCCTAAACCATTCTATGATTAATCATACTGATGACTTATCAATCAAGGTTTTATTTGAAGTAAGTATCCTTTATTTCCCTTCTTTATTATTCATCTGCATAAACTGGGAATCGACTTACATCAAAGATATTTGGCAGTGTGAGTAGCAGAAGCCAGCTGTTAGTCTGTCCTCCTGAGGACTCTGTGCTTAACAGAATAACCCAAGAGACCATGAGCATCCTCTCTGTGCTGCTTCCAGATCCTCTCTCCTGAGTAGCTCCCAGCAGCCAAATCACTATCATATTAAGTTGAAAGACTGTCAGCAGGCAGCTAAATAAGCGTGGTGAGTCAGGGGGACTGCTCAGTGCTCCAAAATGGACCTGGTAAAGGACCAGAATGGGAATAAAATGAGCTGGGGGGAATGAAGAGTGAAAGTCAATTAATAAAATATCCACAGCACGACCAGAGGATGTGGGGGTGGGAGAAGAAGGAGAATCAGTGAATTTTATCCAGATGTATTTGAAGAGTGTTTGCAATAAAAAGGGAATATTTTTTTAGGATTAATACAGCAAAACATGACTAGGAGCAATTGGCAGAGGCTGAGCAGAGAGAATAAAGACAGGTGGGTGACAGGAAAAAATTCCTAACAGTACAGTTTCTTGGATTCATCTCATCTCAGTAAAAGGATAAAAGTACTGTTGCTTGGCTTTCTTTATTTTCTGATAAGAAAAGAATTAAAAACCACTCTGGAAGAAATCCCTTTGTTGTGCTCTGTAGTCCCTGGAATATGTGACCTGTAAGATCTGCACTTTGCTGGTTGTACTTACCACTCATCATAAGCTCTGTGGTCAGTAAAAGTGGAGTGCTACCAAACCAGGGGTGAAAAACAGATTACAAACCCCTGAGCCCAAGACTTAAGGACTGAACCCATGATCATCTGGCCAAAGCGAAGACACAAGAGCATCCTCATTTTGGTAGGAAGTTACTCTGTAAAAGGAAAATGTCCCAGGCAACAGCAGTAAAACAGTCTCATCTCCTGTGCTCTCTCCCTTGGTCCAGAGTGGTGCAATTCTCTGTGCTGCTCAATAAAAAGCATGAGAAGCTTGAGATAGTGTGTTTTTTCTTCCTCTGAGTTTCAGGGATGGACTCCAGCTCCAAAAATCCTAAAGGTTGAAGAAAGCAATGGGTTTTGAGAGGGTAGTCCTGGCATGACAACCTCTATTGCAGCAACCTCAGATCACTCCCTGACCCTGAGGGCAATGGGCCAAGCTTGACCATGGCCATGTTATTAACTTTCTCAGCCTCCAAGACAGAGTGAATGTTGTATCAGGACTAACTTTTAGGAAAGATCCCCTGCCTGGGAGCTGGCTGGGATAGGGCTGGTTGGTGCAAGTTAAAAGCTTGTCTGAGACCACTTTAATTATCTGAGTTTACAATGTGGGCAATTAACTCTTTACCTTTGTGCTCTTTAATTTACCGGAATGCACATAGTTTATTAACAGTTTTTCCCCCCGGAACATATGTTTGGGGGGAATAAAAGGGTTTGTTCAAGAAAAACACTAGAAGTCTATATTTAAATTTAAGAAAACTACTGTCTTGAACCTTTTGTCACTCTCTGTCCTGAACTGCTTCACCCATCAACTTCCAGGGAAACGTGGGTCCATCTCCAAGCTTGCACTGCTGTAACAAAACCCTTCTTCACAAAGTCCAGTTGAAAGTTAAACTAACGTGTCACGTAAGCACCCTTTAAAGAGGGTTTTTATGTCTTTTAAAAACGTAATTGGAGCTTATAAAAGTCTTTATAAATTTATATGTGGGAAAGTTATTGAGTAGTCTGAAGCACAGCTTATGTTATGGCACAGCACAGCATGGCTGCAGGCAAGATACGGCTGCTCCAAATGCCACCGCCACCCATATTATCATGAAACTATGAATCTCTATTAATATTAAAACAAATTTTCATTAAAAAATTGTCATAACATGATTAAGTGACTTTCAAAGTTTCTTCACATTATGCATAATTTTCACAAGAGGAGAGCATTAGAATAATCTGCAGCCAGGCAGCACCTTGCGGCAAAGGGGACTCCAAACACTCGGCACACCAGGAGGAAGTTTTCCTCTTGGTCCCTTTTCATTTGCTTTCCATTTCTCACCGTGGAAACCTGGGACTTGCTCAGCACCAGTCTTGTAGTTCAAGCCTTTTATTGCTTCCCTCTTCTCTGGTCTGCTGTGGAGGAAAAGATTAGCTTTCTTCTTTACAGCCTGAATTCTTAAATCTGGTCTAACAGCCTCTCCTGTCGTGTGTGCTTTGAGTTGATGCAAACCAGCCGCTGCTTTGGTGAGGAAGAAATGGTGTAGCCCCTACCTCTGTGGCTTTGAGTTCTGAAGACACTTCAAATGGCTGCTCCAGCTTTGCTTTTCCTTTGGTATTTACTTGCTGTGGTGCCTTCAGACGAACACCCACCTGCTATGAAACACCCTGACAACCACCCTTCTTCTCTCAATGTGCACTCGCTCATTTGTTCTCTGTTCCTGTGTCCTCCCTGTGTACATGACTGTGCTCACACATGGGCAGGTTACACACTCACTTGCCCTCATAACCCAGCCCTTTCAGGGCTCCTGTGCCATAACATGGGAGGCAAATACTAAATTGTTTACTCTTGGCTGTTCACTTACCAACTCATCAGCTCAGCTTCAGAGGTTCAGGTCTTACTGTGCTGTATTTCTGTCATCTCAGACATCTCACCAAAACAGACAAGAGGAATTTGGTTCCCACTGGAGGAACCCTTTCCATTTACCCCACAGACATGTATGGGAAACAAAGCCAGATCCTGCACAGGCTCATGAGTATACAAAACAAGATGTTTCCTCAAGACCTCCCCCTCAACTTGACCATAACCTGGGGTGTTTCTGGGTGCAGGGAGATAAATTTACCATTGAGGCAACATTTGATAGCCCTACACTTTCTTTACTTGGAAGGAGAAATCTGGCAAGTTCGTTGGATGTTTCTCATGGTCTGGATAGATCTGAGTCAGATACATCGGCTGGGACTCCTTGTCATTACCTAACACGTTATTAATCCTAAAAACATAGATTCATAGAATCATTGAAGGGCTTGGGTTGAAAGGGACCTTAAATATGATCTTGTTCCAATCCCCCTCCCATGGGCAGGGATACCTTCCACTATCCCAGGTTCCAATCCCCCTGTCATGGGCAGGGACACCTTCCACTATCCCAGGTTGCTCCAAGCCCCGTCCAACCTGACCTTGAACATTTCCCGGGATGGCGCAGCCACAGCTTCTCTGGACAACCTGTACCAGGGCCTCTCCACTCTCACAGGGAAGAATTTCTTCCTAATATCTAATCTAACTCTGCCCTCAGTCACTGAGAAGCCATTCCCCCTTGTCCTGTCACTCCTGGCCCTTGTCAAAAATCTCTCTCCATCTTCCCCGTGGGCTCCTTTCAGGTGCTGGAAGGCCACAGTTAGGTCACCCTGGAATTTCCTCCAGGCTGAACAATCACGGTTCTCTCAGCTTTCCCTCACTGGAGAGTTGCTCCATCGCTCTGATCATCTTGGTGGCCTCCTCTGGACTCATTCTGCCAGTCTCTGTCCTTCCTGTGCTGTGGACCCCAGGGCTGGATGCAGCATTGCAGGTGTTATTAACTGGTGGAGGACTGCAAGTGAGTAATGGAGGTACAGTAAAAGCATTCCCAGAGCACCTGTGTCTGGATTTTTTTCAGATCCACTTCAAATTCTTCTGAGCTCTGCCCGATGTGGGAAAAGCAGAGTGACCAACTGGTCCTCCTTTAGTCTTTACTATGCTTGCACTGCAGAAATATTTGGGCTGTTTGTTGATGAGCTGCTTTCCAGCTCAAAATT
Source organism: Lepidothrix coronata (assembly GCF_001604755.1). NCBI lineage: Eukaryota > Metazoa > Chordata > Aves > Passeriformes > Pipridae > Lepidothrix > Lepidothrix coronata. The sequence continues at coordinate 6,316,181 of NW_016690219.1, read as the reverse complement.
TCTATCTGATTTTAATTGTCCTGAAAAGACCAGCCTGTAAACTACAGGAGCTGGGGAACTCATATAAGAACAAGAGGAGTTAGGAAGTCAAGGGTAGCAAACTGAGATGCTACTCTGAATGAAGCTGCCTTGGCTTGTCAGTCACAACTGTTTCTATTTCTGAGATACTATCTCAATTCTTATTTTATTTCAAATTCAGACCATGGCGGTTTCTCAAATATCTGGTTATTTCCAAAAAGATCCATGCATGAAAAAACATCACTGCTGGTAAGGGTTCATAACGCAAGGCAGATTTGAATCATGAGCTTGGTATCTCAGCAAAGATACACACACTTACTGAAAACAGCTGAAAATCCTTAGTTCTTGGCAATTAAAATAAACTGAACTGGTTTGGGGCCCAACATTAAACCTGTAAAGTGTTTGGTATGGTCATAATTTGGAATTAGCCTCCCTTTGGCCAGCAATAAATCTGGACCATTGATATAAACATTTGGTGTCCCATTTGAAGTTCAATGCTATATTGTTTCCTGTTTTTTGAAGAGGGATAAACATAATGGATTATTACACAAACAGAAAGTATTTAGAGCTAAACACGGAACCTGCCTTCATACACACAGATATGGACCCTCAGGATAAATAAGTTAATGGTAAACATAAACAGGAGAGTTAATATTTGTTCTACTCCATGTTGTTGATTGGTTTAACAAATCCTTTGTGGCTCATCTCTGTCGAGCAGTTCTGCACAATGCACTTGAGCTAAATTACATAACAGTTTATACAGTCACAACTGGTAAATTGTGGCTCAGACTGTAAAGCCCTATCCAGTAATCCTGCCATATTTCTAAAGCAAATTGCTCCTTAATTGAAACCTGCTTCGATATAAAAATACAGCCTTTTCAGTGAGTCATCCTTTTTTTTCCCCTTACAGTTTGTAAAGGCTTCCAGCAGTTTAAAGCGAGGGTTAATTTTGCATTAAGACCATTGCCTCCTAGTTTCTTTCAAATAAAGCCAGAGGAAGTTCAGGGGAAGGCTCTTTCCTCTGATAATGAAGCTCTCCATGCTAATGATGCGTGCCGGCTCCCTCGGATCCTCTGAATTAGAAATACTCGTGTGCCAGCGCTACTCTGCTTCATTAGCATTAAAGAGAGGTAGATTGGTGGCTATTTAGGGCACAGCGAAATCGCTGGCTATTTAGGGCAAATGGAAATGGTGCTAATTGTGGCTGGCAATTCCATTAGTAGGGTACTTCCATTTTGGTGTCTGTTTGGCATATAGGTGACAAAACAAGCACACTGACATCCTTTCCAGGGGAGTGCTTTTCCAGGGGCAAAGTTTTCCAGGTTCCCCAAATTTTTGTTGTGGTGTTCTGAGCAGTCTGTGAGGAGTAGGGTAAGTGTTTGTAGGTGACAACACCTCGAGCAAGGTATGCAGAAGACAAGGACCAGCATTCCAGGTCAAGAAAACCCCAGAGATTTCAGGCCATAAAATATCTCCTGCTCCCTTTCCTTCCTGAGTCAGGAGCAAACTTCCAGGTGAAGGTCAGGGAAGCCAGACTATCATGGTATGATAACACATAAAATTTTCTTACTCAGAAAGGTTTTCTGGCATAAAAAATGACATTTTCAAATTAAAAGTTCTCTGTGTCCCCATCCTAAAGAGGGAGGAAAATTAACTGAAAAGTAAAGTTGAGAGTGTCTGAAGCAGTCAAAAGTCTATCCTAGCTTTGGAATCTAGGGAGAGAGGAGAAGATCCGGAAGATTCCCTGTCCTGTCTCTGCCTGACTGAACACAGTGACATAAGTGAAGGGTTCAAAAAACATGTGACTGTGGCACCTGGGGACATAGTTTAGTGATGGGCTTGGCAGTGCTGGGTTAGTGGATGGACTCGATGAACTCAGAGGTCTTTCCAAACTAAATGGTTCTGTGATTCTATGCCTTGTCTGTTATAAGTAGGCACGCAGGGAAAGATGTATTTCACTTAACTGTAGCCATCTGGAAGGCAGCTGTCTGGTTTAAGATGTTTATTTAGGGTCTTCTCAGCATTGGACTCCAACATAACTGTATTCACAGTTAATTCACTAGCTAGTGAATTCACATTCCCATTCATTAGCTAGTGAATCCACATGGCTAGTGTGGAATTGTATCCTAACTTTCTGACAGATCAGTCAGGTGTCTTGCATCCCAGCAGGATTGTCCCTTCCAGGCTTTCTTCTCTGTCTTTACTTTTCTTGGAAGTACTGGGGAGGGTCCCCTGATAAAAGTGATTCCAAGTGTCTCATCAGACTTCTCCAGCAATGAAAAGTAAAATGAGTAAAGAGCAAGACCACATGGATTTATGTTGCAGAGAGGGTGTCTCTGAGTCTCTGTCGCTTGCTGTGGTGTTGGGCACCTTTGTAACTCAATAAGGCAATTTCTGATGTGCAGGAGAGTTTAATTTTTCTCAACATTACGTGTGTTGTGCTTCTGCTGCTGGAAATGTTTTCCTGAATACCTGTGCAGGTGCTGATAACTGTGGCAATAATGTGCTTGTTGTCGTTTACTTGCTTAATTAGCAGCCTAATATCCTGGTCCAGTTAATGCCTATAAGAGGAGGTTTATTAGTAGTACAAAAGCTGTTTAAGCCTTATAAACTCCTTACAGCCAGTTTCATTGGTCTGCCAATATCTTCTGGTTGAGTGATTCTTTGCTGATTCATGCTTCTCTTTGCCACTGCTGCTTCTCTGCTGAATGTTTCTGGGTAACCAGAAAGCCCTTTACCAAAGTGACACTAGAATAACAAAATTTTTAAAAAAAAATAATCTCAGAACTGGTTAAAAAAAAAAAAGAAAAATATCTGCAAGATGACTTTTATTGTAATATTATATTGCCTCCAAAGCACTAAGGGGGAAAAAAAAAACCCAGCCAAAACCTGCAAATACAGACAGGCAAATTGCAGGATGACATGAGTTTTAGCAATATCTGCCCTGGATAAATAAGGAAGGTCTGGAAGTTTGGGAAATAGGATGAGATGTGTAGTTGAAGGGTAATACTCCAAATAATGAGAAATAGCATTTTAGGTATGCTTAAGAGAGGAGATTTTTCAGGCTTAGTATCAGCTCAAATGCCAAAACTGAGAAGAGTCTCCAGAGGCCTTAAATCAAAAGGGCTCATGGCCACTTCTGATATCATTACTACTGTTGATGTGTTCAGTGAGGGTACTTTTCTCTGACTAGATTTGACAAAATTTGTGCAAAGTCCTAACAAAAAAGGGGTTGAGTTCTCATTCAGATGCTCAGAAGAACTTCTGCACTATAACCTCATCCAGTCTGTGATGACTTTCGTAGTCTGTGGCAGCCCCAGCTTCGTAGTGCAGACAAAGAGCAGATTGTTGAATTACACAAGATTTTGGCACCTTCAGCCTCAGTGAAACTTTCGATCACTCGAATATGAGTGAGGAATCACAGCATGGTTTGGGTTGGAAGGGACCTTAAAGACCATCCAGCCCAACCCCTCTTGCTGTGGGCAGGGACACCTTCCACTAGATCAGGTTGCTTAGACCCCCATTCAGCTTGGGATGAGGCTAACCAGAGAACTCTGTCAAATGTCATGAAAATCCTAAAAGCTGAACCCGAGGCCCATGAATCTGATGGATGTGGAAATACTCTGACAGTGTAGGAGTCTGTACCCTGACTGTTGCCATTGCTCTGCTTTGCTCCTCTCTGACTTTATTCCTCCAACCTGTGTCTCTCTTTTTCTCTTTCTTTTTTTACAGCACTTGAAACAGAGATTATTTCTTATGGTATTTATAAAGAATTACACAAATAAAGTCACATTCTGAGACAGATCCTACATAACTATTGTAATTCAAATAAAAATAGAACGGCAAAGGCTGCAAAATGACAGCGTTCAGTGTAAAAATGTAGGTTTTGGTTTTTTGTTGGTTTGTTTGTTTGTTTTCTGCAGAAAAGAGGCTCCAGACATTCCCTATAATTTAACTGTGACTGACAGTAGGAATAAGACAACCACAGTCAATTATGTCCCTGATACTTTATCAAACCTGTATGGCTGGGTGGCTCTCCTTTTGGATAAAGAGACCTACACATTGACATTTGACAACCCTTTGGTCAGCAAACAGCTCCAGGTAACACCAGAATGTTTTATAATTTCAAAATTGTATCTGGAAGAGATAATCGTGCTTTTGTATTTTTGGGTGAGCAGAGAGAAGAAAAAATTTGTTAAATGCACTGAGAAAGTCTCTCTCTATTTATAGGCTTAGATAAGATGACCTGAAGCTCTCAGTAGTAAATTGGAGCAGGAAGATCACAGAATCACAGAATGGGTTGGGTTGCAGGGGACTTTAAAGACCATCTAGTTCCAACTCTCCTACCATGGGCAGGGACACCTTCCACTAGACAGGTTGCTCCAAACCCTGTCCTGCCTGGCCTTGAACTCTTAATGATTTCAGATATCCTAGGTGAAAGTTCAGTGTGGTGCTTAGGAATCATGGAGATTTTTACTGCATTAACACATGTTGAAGTATGGTTTTCACAAGACATTGTTCCTCTGCACCAGGGGAGTTGATTTTTTCTGCATTTACCATCATCTTCTGCTTAATTTTATGTTGCTCTTCTTGTTTTCAACACATATTTTGCAAAAGAATATGTTGCCTGTGAGGAGCACTATCCTCTTTACCCCTTTATACTGCACTCCATGGAGCTTTAATCACAGACTCAGGTGTGTTTATTTTGGTTCCCTCTTCTTTAGTATTCAGTGACATTTAGCAGCTTCAAGACTGGGAATTACTTGCTGGTGGAACACCAGGATCTTCCTGCCCATCTTGAGGTCGTGGTGTCCTGTGGGACAAGGACTGGAGAGCCACTCCAATCTCTGCCTTCATATGGACAACACAGGAGCTGTGATTGGTACCTTGACAGCAGACTGGGGAAGTTGACCTATTTGGGTAAGTGCAATACAAGGATTGCAATGCCCCTTTTTATTCAAGAATGGTCACAGAGCTGATGCTTTTTTAATTTGAACTCCAGATATACAAAAGGCCATCTTTCAATGGCCTTTCAATTGGTGAGAGTTCCTCCAAAGTGTTAATCAAATAGATAAATGCACATCAGGTCCATCCCTAACTGATCAATCTGATGCCTGATCTGTCAACAAAAGGAATGTATCACAAAGAGTGGATGATGTGATATCAGTTGTATTGGAATTGGGGTTTTTTGAGAGGTAAATGCATCAAATTCCACTAATGACCTCTGATGTCAGCTGGTCCTATGTCACATGTATCAATAAATCATGGGCAATCTAAATAAGCTGAGCCCACTGAAGGCAATAGAATTACTGGGAGAGAATTTTTCCTAGGACTGGAAAGTGCCAAAGACATCTAGATCTTTGCATTTGAATATGTTGACTTTGTATGCTAGATCATGAAGAGTGGTGGTCATTTTTTTAAAAAAAATCAGATATTTTACTGGCACTTATTCAAGTTTCATTTATTCTTTTAAATTTTGGACATTTTCCACAATTTCCATTCTCAGGCAAATAATTTTATAAGGGTCTAAGCTCTGTATGTCAAAAGCAAGGCAATGATTGTTGCTTTTATTAGTAATAGTAGAACCCAGAATCACAAAAATATTTTCGTGTCTTTGAGAAGCAGAGCTTGTCCTTCAAGACAAGGGAAGGTAAAGGGAAAGTAAAGATGATGATTTTTACAGTAAGAAAATTTTTCACTCATCTAATCCATTAGAATTGACCTTGATTTGCACTAATGAGATGGCACGTAAATTACTTAAATTAGGATCTCTGTTGAGCAACTAGAACAATCACTGGGACAATGAAGAAGAAAACACGGCTGGAATGAGGGCAGGCAAACCCCTGAGCTTGGGAACAATGAAAATCATCCTGTGTACTTTTCTGGAGAAATGGGAAGCCCACACCCTAACCTGAGTCTGAGGATCACACACCCTGCATCCACCTCTCGTCCTGCAGCCAGCTGCCACTGCACAGCTTGTGTCCATGCAGCTGAACATTTTAGCTCTCAAAGCAGGCTAGATACATCCAAGCTTCAAACTGGGAAAGATCTCTGTCCTGTGCTAACTCCAAAACCATACTGGTCACCATCTGGGACTTTGGGCTGAAGCTCTGCCAGGAACTTGGCCAGCAATATAACCATGTAGTATATTGGGGCCCAGGTCCTAGTTCTGTGTCCCAGCCCTGTTTAGATATAGTAGTTATATACACTATAAATTTAGCTGTTGAGTCTAAGCCTTGCCCAAGTTCATAACAAGTATCTACTGAAAGGAGAAAAAAGTTTTATTATTTCAGTTTACTAAATGTGTAAATTTGTTCTTTCAAATATAAAAGTTGACTGCTTCTCAGTTTGCATATCCTGAATTGCACTGTCAGGGAAGCCTGGGAAAGCTCAGAAGATGACATCTGTATCTTGGCCTCAGCTGTTGAAAATAGAGGAGATGACAGTCTTGGGAAGACTGGGATATGTCACTCTTGCATCACTGATACTTTCTTGTCCTTCTCTCTCCTTTCTTCTTGATTTTTATTATTTGAAGAGCTTGTTGTTGTTTCTCATTTTAATAGAGAAACAATCATCCAAAGTACACGAGGGGAAAATTATGAAAACACCTAATATGTATAATTCATGCTGTGAACATTTTCAGCGAGGGCTTTTATAGGAGCGAGATCAATAATTCAGTGTTGGGTACCTCATATCTATACTGTTGGTGTAGGGTGAAAGTCTGAAACAAAGTGAGTGGATTCCCAGCCCTGGTGTGCTATTTCATTTCCCTTCCAGCCTCCACTGTGCAGGCTGAGAGGGTGAGGATAATTAGCCAGCAGAGCAGACTCATGGCATGTGGTGGGCTTTCCATCACTCAGGGTCCTTAGATGATGCTTGGCCATCTTTTCAGAGAAATATGCTCCAGCTCTGAGAGAAGCTATTAGGAACCTCAGGAGGAGAGATTCATGCTCTGTAGGAGGTCAAGCCACAATAGTCCCTTCTGGCCTTAAAAAACCCACCAGTCCACCCACCTACCCAGAGAGGACAATACTTGAAGGTCTGGCCTTCACACCATCTTCCTGCCTAACTCTTCAAGCTGGGGTTTTTTTTGTGGTGTTTTTAAACATTTTCTTTACATTTAGCTATATGAAATAATTAGCCAACTAATTAATCCCGTTTACAAGCTTTGTCGGATTCTTCAGCTGTCAGTCATGCCCGAGCCCCGGGCCGGCGCGGAGTCTTAGCTCCCTCCTTCATCAGCCTTGGTCTCCATGGCTACAGGCTGCATCTGCTGACACCCCACTCTCTATTTACTGCTTAATTAAGAATTTCACGCTCAGCCCTTATCTGCTGCTAAGAACAAGAACACACTGTTAAGAAACTCCAAATTTAGGCTGCTGCACAAGGAAAGCCTTTCTTGTTGTCCTGCCTGCGTGGAGCCTCTTTAACTACCCTCTTGGCAACCGCGCTGCCACCCTTCAATCAAAAATCATTAAATGGGGCAGAGATAATGAGCATGTAGCATATCAAAAGGAGGATGTTTGCTCGGGCTAAGGAGGAAAAGCTGTAAGGGCCTATAAGCAGCCGCCACTTCAAAGGGAGAAGGGGCTGATAAAGAGTCATTTGTTCCTGTTTGACTTATGTAAAAGGTCTGGTATGTCGGAGTCCCGTCTAGCAGACGCGGGTCCCCCCTCTCCGCGCTCGTGTGTCAGCGGTCGGGCAGCTGGGCGCAAACAGCATCAGCCCAAGCATATAATCACTTGACTCTGCGCCCACAATGGGCACTTGTAGGGGGTGGCCGAGGGACAATGGGAAGACAATTATTGCAGCTGCTCGGGAGGGCCATAATTCTTCCTGCCCGAAGTCGCGGGCTCTCGCAGGGCGGAGGGGAGCGCTCCAGCCTATTAGTCATCCCCGCGACTTTTGGAAGCTCCTCGCCGTGCCGGTGGGGTTTCGACAGCTGCTGGTGTTACCACCTCTTTGCAATAATTGTACATTCTGGCAGGGGTCAACTTACTTTTGACCCGCCTCTTTTGTGCCTGTCAGAAAGCCTTTTAGGGCAAACTGTGGGGAAGTGGCAGGGGTGCATTACATCCAAAATTAACGTCGGTAAATACGGATCAGATGCCGGCTCATTCACAAGCAGGCTCCTGAATTCACACAGCCTTTTACTCACGTCTGCATGGGGAGAAAAGGGGGGAGAAGAGGAGGGAAAACCCGGTGACTGAGAAGATATTGTTATTCAAACGAAGTGGGCAGCTGAATGAAGCCACCTTGGCCAGCAGTTCTCGTTTGGGCTCGGGCTTTCTCCATGCCCTTTCCATCCGAAATTGCCTGGCGTCATGCAAGTGTTTGTTTATCTTTGGGGGAGGCAAAAAGGTCTCTCTAACACAAAAGGCGAGAAAATAGACCGTATGGAGGGGATTAAAGGAGTTAAGTTGCACTGATGCTCAGAGTTTTGCAAATTAGGCTTGGGCACTGGAGAATGCAGAGGGTGCTGAATGGGGCGAAATAATAATAATGGAGAATGTTTCTGTTATGTGGGTAATGATCCTATTAACAAAGGAGTCACTGCTACCTACGCACATGAAACTGTTAACCAGCCCATAAGTCCCTTTGAAAATCGTCTTTTCAGACCATTTTAAAGGATTTGCTACTGAAGACATATAACCCCATGTCCCTGCTGGATGCTGGATGAAGGGGAGACAAGGAAGATTGAGGGATCCCGTGCCAGTCATTTTTACATCATCAGCTTTGCTTTGACATGGGTCAGCCTTCATAGCATCACTCTGATTTTCTCTGAGGCACCCATTGCCTTAAGAAACCTTCCTCAAAGGTCACTGGTGGGCCTTGAAATTGTGTGTGACTCTCCAAAACACTGATGGGTTATGGCTCAACCATGTTTGAGGAGCGTGAAACATGATGTGACCATACTGCATCAAAAAAAGACTACTTATTGTAACAAGAATGGTGAAAAGAAACATCACACTGGGACATTTGGGATAGTTTTGGGAGAAATATCCTGTGTAAATTGCAACGATAACATTATCAGCTTTTTTAAGTCTGTTACAAATTTCAGCATATGGTGCCACAGTGTGGTACTGCTCCTTGGTTAAGGTCTCTGGGCAATACTGGAACTGGCTAAAAACCAGAGGGATGTTGATTCTCTCTTGTTCACTTTTGAAACGATTGAACCAATTTCTTTTGGAATGAAACAAAGAGTTGGCTTCCTGAACGTCCAGATTTCTCTTGGCTTTTTCTAATTTTTTCTAAAATGAAGGGCTGAACACAAACATTATTGAAAACATCACTGAAAGGATTATCAAACTTTTTATTTACCCCAAGAACATTTTTCAGTAGACACAACTTTTATGGAGATGGGTCATCCCGTTGACTGCTCAAGTAATTCATGTGTGAATTGTTAAGAGGGCCTGAGGCTCAACGTCATATTACTGCTGTGTCAGAAGCAGGTTTACAGTTCTCATAGTTCTTAAAAAATAATTTGATTATACTTATTGTCTGTTCTAGATTCCTAAAGAATGATCTCACTTCCATTAGACTCTGTGGGTTTCTGTAATTGCTTTGTATAGGAGGAAAAGAAGGTCCTTAAGAATGTTTGTTTCTAATATTAAAATACAGAAAACAAATAAACACAGATATTTTCTGCAGCCTTATTGCTTGGGGGTAAAGGAGAATCCAAGGTTAAAGACCTAAAGAATGGAGTTAATTCTTTACAGAGGACTGGTTGTGCAGGGATGGGTCTTTTCTTCCAGCCAGATAAAACTCACCCCATATCAGTTGTTTCAAGGGCCAGTTGACCAGATGTGGGCTGCTCAGTGGCCTCCATGGAATGAAATGTCAGTTCTTGGTAAAGACATGCCCTTTGTAATCACAAAATCACAGAATCATTTAGGTCAGAAAAGACCTCCAAGATCATCGAGTCCAACCTTTGACTGATCCCCGCCTTGTCAACCAGACCAGAGCACTGAGTGCCAAGTCTTTCCTTAAACACCTCCAGGGATGGGGACTCCACCACCTCCTGGGCAGCTCTTTCCAATGCTTGATCAGCCTTTCAGTGAGGAAATTCTTCCTGATGTTCAACCTGAACCTCCCCTGATGTAGCTTGAGGCCATTTTGTCTTGTCTTGTTGCAAGTTGCTTGGGAGAAGAGGCCAACTCCCACCTGACTACAACCTCCTTCCAGGTAGTTGTAGAAGCAATATGGTCCCCCCTGAGATCCCTTTCCTCCAGGCTAAACACCCTCAGTTGCTCAATTTTTGCAATAGACACACAGAGAAAAAACAACCTTCTCCTGGTGGGCGAGCTCCTGCCCTTCTGGCATGGAAGCAGAGAGACCAGAGAACGTAGCAGTTAGAGAAATAAGATGATGAAATACCCTTACAATCCTGTCAGGGATGCTATTTTGACCATGTGATGTCTGCAGGAGGAATTTCATGCCTTCACCTCTGCCTCTGCAAATATCAATCTGCTGTAAGCAAGAATCTATGTCCATTAGCCCAAGTGTATATGTGTGTATATATATACATACATATATATACATACATACATATATACGTATATATATAATTTTTTTAAAATCTCTTCTCACTTTGCTGTACCCATTATACCATATTTCTGGGTATCTCCTGTAACAGATCCTCACAGAGGATGACAAAACACCGTCTCCCTGGTTCTCCAGTTTCTAGAGGTGTGTCTCACTGTGTGGTTGATTGTGCTGTCTAAAAAGTTTTGATTTCCCAGTGATGGATGTTAGCCCAATTGATGTTAAATAGCATGGAGCTGCTTGTTATTTGTAAGTCAGGCTATTGGAGCCATTTATCCTCGTTTCAGCCCTTCCTAATATCCACAGGCAAAATTCCGAGTCACTGCAAAGCTGATAAAAGACTGAGTTGCTCCTCCTTCATGTTCACTCAAGGAGCCCTGAACCAGGAGAAAGTTACCAGGACTATCATCCAGAAGGCCTATATTTATGATTCACAGCCCAAACATCCAGGAGGAGCTGTAATAAGGCAGAAAATTGATGAGCCTTATAAAGGTTTTATACAACTAAACCCTGGAGCCTTATAACTGCATTTTGAGAAGAGTCACCTTAATTCAATGTTTACTAATGATGTCCTTCATCTGTATTGCCTCTATCTCTTCCTGTCCTGTAAAACCCAGTGATAACGGACTCAGGAGCAAAACAAAACAAGCAGAAGGACTATACCACTGTAGTCTTGATTAATCCCAAGGCCTTTATCTTTTCTGGTCAGTTTTTAGGAGTATTTGTGGGAAATGGCAACAAAACATGACTGATTTACAACCTTTGTACTTTGCACCCCATTGATATAATTAATTGTTGCAAGTTACAAGGCTGTGAAGAATTCTGTGGAATATTCTGGCCCCAATTCCTGCGCTCATAGAGAGTATAAATGACTTAAAATGGTTTGAATTTTTATACTCTGTGGTGGGATGACACTTCCAATATGAGAAATTTTTGCCGTTACCCTGACTCTGGATAGGACTGAGTTAAGTCTTAATGGTTCTTTTCTTCACTATGATTGAAAGGGGATTGAACCTCTTTACGAGGTCTATATACCATATTGATCGTATTTTATGTCTCCTCAGGATTTAGTTAGAACAGCTTTTCTCTGAACAATACAAATATCCTTAATTAGATAATTTCAATCTAATGCCTGCAAAAGTAAGAAAAAAAACCCCCAACAAACCTGACAAAATATATTTAGCCAAAAAAGGACAATGTCAGGTCTTGGTTCTCTCCCTTTTCCAAAGGCTGATGTACCAGCTTTGACTCCTGTAACCATAAAAGTGCACAGAGATGTATTGTCTGAAAGCCACATGAGCTGTGCCAAAGACACTAAATTAGTCTTCATGTCATTCTTTCTCCTCAAAGGTTCACTTTGTGGCCACATGATGGACATGATGCTGTTCATTGTGAGCTCTGTGTGATGATTTGGGGCAGATTGGCTTGACTGATGTATGGATCAGATCCCAGCTACCATTGGGAGAGAAGGTGTCACTGAAGAACAGGGCTGAGGCACCTGATTACTAATTAATCAGACATGAGAAAAACCTCATGGAATCACTTTCTATTTAATTATGGAAGCCTCATTTGGCATAGCAGCATATGCTGCTAACTCAATCGAGTGCTTTCAACTGACATCAAATAGTAATTATCAGAAAGAATCAAGTTTTTTGATTATTCATACTAATTTATTGAACAGTTAAAATTAATGAATCTCAGTTATTTTAAATTTGCTCAGTTGCACTGGGAGAAAAGGAGGGAGGTGGGGAAGGACGGGGTTCTCAATTTAAAAGTGCAGAGACTTGTTTAAAGATAAAGTAAGTAAATTACAATATGGCATGAAATCCCCCCGGTGGGTTGATACACACACAGGAAAGTTCCTGGCATGTTCTAGAATGGAGGGAAGTTCTGACAATGGCTTCATTGATACAATTCTTCTACATCCCACCAAAAAATCTTCCAACAACATTTTAGGGTCACCATAAGGGGTTGGGCAGAGGACAGGAGATTTATTTGTTTGTCAGAGTGTTTCTATTTTAACCTATGGTTGTTCCAGTCTGGTGACTGAAAGGAAGTGCCTTTATATGCCACTGGAGATGAAGAGGAGTTAGGATTTGAGCTGGGTCTGAAGCAGCTTTCTCCTGCTCCTCTTTGATTTGCATTATCCTGGCCCTTCTCCTGCTGACAATACTCGGGCACAAAGGTTACAACTGTGATAATTGCTTCTGACCCCTTTTCACGGCAGAGAACACAGGGGCCCTGTCTCCAGTCTATAAAGTCTGACTAATTAAAGCATCTCTTTCAGATACCAGATTTTGGGGGCAAAAAAAAAATCAAAACCTGACTACAAAACAAAAGCTGTAATTCGCTTCTTGAGCCAGTTAATACATTATGCATTCAGTGGTGTGATATTGCCTGTGTTGGTAGAACTGCTGTGGATTTATAGTGGGATAAATGAGATTCCAGTTCCAGCCTAGAATTTCTGATTGTTGAATGTTTTCTTTTAGCTATTTCTAATGAGTTGTCTTGAGACCCTCCATATCTGTAAATTAAAATGTGTTTGTTTAATCCTTTCTCAAAGCACAAAAAAAAGGACAAAAAATGCTTAGAAAACATGTGTAGTAGCTCTTAAAAAAGTGTTTCTGTAAGAAATGGATAATGATGTCAGGAATTCATGTGTAGCAATTTATTGAGTATGATTTTTTTGTGTCTGTTCATTTGTAACTCCCTAAAATTCTCTGTGTTCAGTCACAGGAGCTGACTTAATTCAGGTCACACTGAAAGAGAAGGAAACAGTGGCTTTACCTACCCCAGGTGGGTGACAGTCTGTGTCAGAAAGGCTTGATGTGGGAGTCACACCATTTCTTTTTTTATGGCTTTTTCAGGAATAAATTGCTGTTTTTTACTTCAATATTTTGCACATCTATCAACACAAGAGAGATTCTTGGTATTCATTTAAGCATTTCATTGAGCCATATCTACCATTGCTCAAGATAAATGTGTGATTCCACAATATAAAAGACTATAAAGTTTTACTAAGAAATACCATGGCAGATCAGAAAGGTCATGGAGAATGTAAGACTACAGACTATTTTAGTGCTTCATGGTCTGACATTACTGCAAAGTTTCATGTTGAGTCAGACAGAAAAATACACCAGAGGCAAGGGAAAACTCCAAATTTTGGTATTAATTGCATAGCTGCCTTGCTGTGTATTAATAACAATAGTATTTTAAGTGAATTTAGAGATATTTTTGCAGAGTATTTCCCCCAGAAAAAACAAGGGATGGAAAAACAGACCCAGCCTTAAGGAACTCCGTAACGATTTAATTTCTCTGCATTTCCCCCTGTTGGCAATGGTTGTTTTTTCTACTCCACAGTGTTATTGAGCTGGGTCCAGCCTCCAACACTTAGGCATGAGCTTGCTCCTGTGTTTTCAATACCCAATTAAGCCTTCCTCAATGAAAAAAATGCCAAAATTCCCTTTACAGTGGTAGGACAGAAGTAGGTGCTTGTAGAGGCCTCCAGAGGGAGGCCCTGCCTGCATTACTTTAGGATTTACTAAACTTAGTGTGCAAGATTTCCCCTTAAAGGCTTTCCTTCCTCTCTTGGTGGCAGAACAAACTTAGGGGCAATAAATTTATGAAGCCTGGATTGTTAGCTCTCTAAAACAGAAGTGCAAGTCAAGCACCTGGCATTTTGTAAACTTAATTTATTCCAATATTTTCCTAAGGCTCAGGAGTTCCCTTTGGATTTAACTGAAAAAGAAATCTTTGGGGAATGAGCTGGAGTTGCCACGTGCCTTGGTCAAGCTTCTTTTCCAAGGCAGCTCTTAGTCACCCCTTGGAATGGGAAGACTCCTGCTTTTCTGAGTGCTAACAAGCTTGTAAGAGTTGATCACTCATTTTAAAAAATCTTTCATACTTTGGGAACTTGTGGAAATTCCCATGCCCTGGGAATTCAATCAAGCATCTTTCTTTAAGCAGGGAACATAACAAAGAGCAGTTAATGTTGCTTCATCAGTGACAGGAGGATGATAGTGTCACAGATGCTCGATTATCAAAGAAATGGTAATTCTTCCAGCTACTGAATATTATAACTCTCTCCTTGTATTTCCTGTTTTGTAGATCCTTCTGATGCTGTCTTGAAGTGGTCACACACAGAGACATGGCACGACGTGGGAAAAGGCTGGGGTGGATCCAACTGCAGCATCCCAGGCCCTGGGGAAGATGTCATCATCCTGCCTAGTACGTAAGGAAGGAAGGGTGTTCAATTCCTGTAGAAGGGCTGGGCTCTGTCTACATTAGGAAGTATATTTGTGTTGTAACATGGACTCCTTGGCACTAGTGGGCATTCAAGTGTGTGCAGGACACCACACTTGTTCCTTGTTGCATGGAAATCTTGACTACAGTACAAAAATGTAAGTTTTGGAAGAGAATAATACTTCTTTTCCATTTACATACACACAAATACACACACAGTCATTCATTCAAGCTGAAGTATGTTCATGAACCTTATTTGAGGAGCAGAGAATTTGCAAGGCCCAGAACCATCAAGTCACAAGGAGCTTATCTCGACCCACCTCTCTGTGTTTTGAGCAGGGATCATATTTTACATTTCCACAATGGTACCACCTTCCAGTTTATTTTCCTGTTGTAATTCCCACTATCAGTGATAATCTCTCAAACCATTTGCCGTGGATGCCTCCAAGATGTTTTAGGTCATGTCTTTATTTCAACTTGAGTTACATGTAAATCCCAGCTCAGCTTACATTACTGCAGGAAAACTGAATTCTGGTGAATACATTAGGCAATTTGCAATGAAATCTGGAGTAAACATCTTGTGGTAACCATTTTATATAAGAGCTGACCCTGCTCTGATGAGGAAGTTGGACTAGATGAGGTCTTGAGGTCTCTTCCAGATACAATGATTATATGATCCTATGAATATTGTGTGGTTGGTATCTGACATGTTCTAGGACCTGGTACTGACTCCTCCTCGGTGGTTTGAAACCAGGCAAGTCACTCTACCTAGCACAGCTCCACTTCTGGAAATGGGGATAACACTGCCCCACGTCTATTCCTCTTCACCTCTTTTTGGCTCGTGGCCTTTGCGGAAGGCAGTGTTTGGTTTGGTATTTTTGTGTGGAACCTCATTCATGGTTAGGGCTTCTCGGATCTATGTCATTAAAATAATAGATATATATATTTTCAGGTTACATTAAGAATTATGATCAACCTTCAGTGAATACTTAGTTTAATCTTTGATTTTCTGGTTAATATGAAAAAAAACACCAAAACCCCTGTGTACTTTTTTAAAAAATGCTTTTCTTCACTTCTGGGGTGAAGTCACATTGAACTGAAGAGTAGATAATTTATATTTTCTGATTAAATCCATTTTTCCTGAAAAAAAAACCAAACCA
>NW_016690219.1:6192919-6300206 GCF_001604755.1 Lepidothrix coronata | reverse complement strand
CTTGCAAAACAAGCTGCAGGAGTTTAGTCATGCCCTTCCAGCAGCCAGCAGTGGCATTAGCTTCCCAAAGCTCTTGGATTTTCAGGGCTTTGGTTTATGGTTTTCAGTGTGACACACTCCTGATGCAGTGTGCTCTGGGTGGAAGGAGAATGTGTTATAATTCCAAGCAAAGGAATGCTGTTTTGAAGGCTATTGACATGATATCATGTAGCCTCCGGCAATTTCTTTCTCCTTTTTTTTTTTTTTTTCTTTTTTTTTTTTTTTTTTTTTTTTTTTCTCCAGTGGTGGAATTCACTCTGTTCTTCATTTTCTGATTTTGATTTTCTTTGAAGTTTTCTGTTTGAAGAGATGAATGCTGGAGTACTGTATCTCATATAATAGCTCTCTGTTGTGCCTGATTTCCATTCAATGGCATGCTATGGTGTTTTATACAGCAATGCTGTTGATCAAAGGCATTTTGTGTCATTGCTGGAGTCATTAGTGACTTCTCAGCATTGTATGCCTGCACATTAAAACTCTGCCATACCTGTGAGCTTTTTGTCTGAAGAAAATATATGTACAATGAAATGTAGCCCTGTTTTCAGACTCAAACTATGGTTTGCTGAAAGTGGTTGCTTGCCACTATAGAAATATCTTCATGGGGGAAAAGCAACTCTGGTTTGTCTTTCTCTGAAAGTAAATCCCTAGAGCTCAGTGACCTAAAGTTTATTATTTTAACTGCTTAGTCATGACCTCCCCCATGAGATAAATGAGCGCATTCTATAAGGACCATGTAAGGAAGTTGTATTTGAATTTGTTTGCTTTTCTCCTCAAGTGCAGAAGGACTTTTTTTCCCCCCTCAAA
Organism: Lepidothrix coronata; assembly: GCF_001604755.1. Taxonomy (NCBI): domain Eukaryota; kingdom Metazoa; phylum Chordata; class Aves; order Passeriformes; family Pipridae; genus Lepidothrix; species Lepidothrix coronata. Next base: position 6,299,363 of record NW_016690219.1, on the reverse strand, counting down.
GGAGTGTTCTGTTGTTTCTGCAGAGCAACATTTCGCCATCTGAGGACTTCACACCCCAAGCATCACATCCCAGAGTGTTGTCCTTTTAAACTGAGGAAACTATAGGTTTGCAGAGATATCTCCTAATGGGGAAATTTCTCACTCCTGTGTTTCAAGGCTCACACATGATTACAGAGCAGTTACAGAGCAGTCAGCATTTCCTTTATAAAACCTTTTTTAGAAAGATGTGCAACTCAGCAAAAATATCTGTTCTAGACTGAAATGTGACATATAAATGGCATGCCTGGGAGCGCTGCTTCTTTTCCTTGTAAAAATGTTTCAGCCCGTGTTTGATGAATATACTTATGGCCTTTGTCAACTGCAGCTTTTTGCCACATTCTTGAGCTGTGATTTCACAAACTAGATTCTCCCCTTCTGTCTGAGAGATAGCATTCTAACAACACCTCCCCCCCATTCTCCTCTCTGTTTCATATCCTCACATACTGTGCCTTCCCTTCACAGCTCTGCAGGGCATGGGACTCTACCTGTCCTGTAAAAAGATTGTAGACAGGAGTTCCTTCATGCCTGTAAAAACATATTAAGTACAAATACTATAAGATTTAGGGGGAAAAAAGAAAAAAAACCCACTTGCTCCCTAGAGACTTATTACATCTGAATGCTGTGAAAATTTTACATGCTTGAAAGATTTTTTTAGCCCAAGGATGCAGGGAATCTTTTTTGGGATGAGGGGTTCAGAGTAACCATGGGTGGCTGCACTACTTGGTATAGTCCTTGAGAACAGAGGTCCTGGGCTTTCAGGGTGTCCCTTGCTGATGTCCAGAGAGAAAGAATAAAAAAAGGGGGGCAAAAGGAAGAGCTGGGATGATTGGGTTACAGGGATCAAGTAGGAACATGTATGTAGGAGACCAACAAATCTGTAAGCAGAGCCAGGACCCCAGACCTGAAAACAGAACCTGAAACAGAAATTTCCTTTCTCTGGAAGCTCTTTCAGGGTTGCAAAACTAAGAAGCCAAAAAACTAGGAAATGCTATTATTGAAGGCAGCCTACTTATATTTTCTTTCAGTCCACTTGTTAGTGTGCTTCATGGGTTTTCATAGAGTCATATTGATTATGCTTACTGCAAACAGGGCTCGGGAATGTTTTTAAATCTTTGTGCTAAATAGTTTGAGTCAGCCCCTAATTACTTATTTTGGGGAAAGGACTTTCCCTGTGCTACCCACTGTGTGGTCATTTGTGTCTTCATGCAAAGCAGTTGTTTATGGCTGCAGGCAGAAGAGAAACTGTGAAGTAGCTGATCCACTTCCCAAGACACTTTGGCTTTTCTTATGTTCCACACCAAAATGATTTTCAAATGGCCCATTCTTACCAATCTGTCAAAATCCATTGGAAAATTTGTGTGTTCCTAAATTTCTTCCATTTTGTGTATCTGTGTCTCATAATTAATGCATGTGAGATCAGTGAAAATCACAGAAAATCTCTGGGTAGGGTAGGATCAGCTGTCATCATGTTGAAGATTTTCATTTTCTGCAAGCTATTTCTGTGAAAGTCTCGATTAGATCATGTCATTGAACCCCTTGCTAGGGAAATACCTTGTTTTTCATTCTTCCAGGAACACCCATTGACTCAGAGATGCACCATACCTGGAAACTGTTACTGTTGTCAGTAACAAAGGGGGATGGAAACCACAATTTCAAGGCCTGAGCTGTTTTCCAGAGCAACCGAGAAGCTCTTAGTGACATCAAAGACCATTAGATAGGCCCTGAGGGTGGAATTCACCTCTGTGCAATGGGGTGCCTCTAAAAATACACCATTTACATCCTTCCTCATGTCCTACTTGGAAAGCCTAAGTGGTATTTAAAAGGTTCCCAAGTGCAGATTTGCAGCTTTAGGAGGCAGCAACGATGCTGTCATTGGGCTCAACCCACAACAGCCCCCACTCTGTTCTGCAATATAAAAATATCCTCCTTGCTTTCTCCTTAAGGATCTGAGGGAATGGTACTTCCCCTGATCACTGTTAACTGATTTATTAGAGGAGAATGAGCGATCCTATGAACACAGAGTGGAAGAACTCATGGTGAACCTGGTGATTGGTTGAACTTGGTGATCTCAGAGGTCTTTTCCAACCTTAATGATTCCATGAACTCTGGCTTCTCATAGGCTGTGTTGGTGTAAGCATCCTCCTGAATGGTGAGGAAGAGGTGGGATTTTATACACCAAACCTGAGAGAGCAAAGCCAGGCTGCAGAGAGGGAAAAGCAGTGACAGGGTGTCACTGTAGGGAGGTTATGGTGTGTGACTACATCTTGTCAACCTGTTGACAAGGTGGGGACTTTCAGACTCTTTGCACCATGAAGCACGTATTTGATACTGCTGGATTTTTTCACTTCCGTCAATCCCAGAATCCCAGGATGGTTTGGCTTGGAAGGGACCTTAAAGATCATCTAGTCCCAACCCTCCTGTCACGGGCTGGGACACCTTCCACTTGACCAAGTTGCTCAAAGTCCCATCTAACCTGGCCATGAACACTTTCAGGGATGGGGCATTTTGTTCTTGGCTTTTTCAAGAGAACTCTCATATTTTTTTCAATACTGTGGTGTTTAAACACAGCTTAACTTAGTCCTGGTTCATTGCATTGGGTGCTCAAGTCTTACTTTCATAAACAAAGACAGATTTGCCCAGTGAGACTAATATGTCTCTAACTTGCTGCCCTCTTAATTTTTAAAGGTTTAAGAATCATATGATGAGATTTAAGCATGGAACAATGTCTCTGTAAATATGACTATTTATTCATTGGTGAGATTACAGTCACCCCATGGAACCTCAGCTGTAGATGAAGCTCTGGTTGTGGATGCTACAAACCCATAAACCCTGCTCTGGCAGTTCTAACCAGCCTGTCCAGAGGAGGCTAAGAAGTTGATTAAAGGGATGGAGCACCTCTGCTATGAGGAAAGGCTGAGAGAATTGGGATTGTTCAGCCTGGAGAAGAGAAGGCTTTGGGGTGACCCAACTGCAGCCTTTGAGAACCTAAACACAGCCAACAAGAAAGATGGAGAAAGGCTGTTTACAAGGGTCTGGAATGACAGGACAAGTGGGAATGGCTTCAAACTGAAAGAAGCCATTTAGATTGAATATTAGGAAGAAATATTTTTACTGTGAGGCATTGGCACAGGTTGTCCAGAGAAGTTGTGGCTGCCCCCTCCCTAAAAATACTCCAAGGCCAGACTGTATAGAACTCTGAGAAGCCTGGTCTAGTGGAAGGTGTTCCTGTCCATGGCAGGAAGCTTGGAATAAGATGATCTTTAAGGTCCCTTCCAACCCAGGCCATTACATGATTCTATGAAAACCAACTTAAATAAAACAAAACTGAAGCCAAGCTGACATTTTTCACCACCATGCCACACTTTTTGACAAGTACTGTTGGTAGGCTGCCATTGACCTTAACAGCCCTCTGCTTTGTTCCTCAGACCGGACCATCCTGGTGGATACAGCTCTTCCCCCTCTGAGAGGACTCTACATCCTGGGGACCCTCGAGTTCCCCAGCAACTCCAGCAATGTCCTGAGTGTTGCCTGTGTCGTCGTGCTCGGGGGTGCTCTGAGAGTGGGTAAGTGAAGAACAGCTGTTTTTCTGGATGCCTGGGGTTTATTTCTGCTATTGATAGGAAAAAAAAGTGTGAAGAAAGACTGTAGAGTGTTGTTGTGAGCATGCTGTCCAACCTGATGCCCTGTAGATATCTGGATATCTGCAATGCAGACACCCAAAATCCACATTAAGCACGACGATTATCCACTGGAGCTAATTACCTATTAATAGCAACACATTACAAATACTGCAGTCTTCACCTCACTCCTGTTTTCACTGTGGCAGAGATTTTATCTGATACATGTAAAAGTCCTCCCTACTACCTGGGGGTTGGTTTATGAGACAGTAATTCCTCAGGGCAGGACCTACCCTGGTGTTCAGGCAGTGCCTGGTGTCTGTGGGCATTAGTAGGACACTTTTTGTGACACAGAAATATTTAAAATCAACATAAAAAGAGTCTTGGAGAATCCCCAGAATGCTTGGAAATCACACACTCTGGCATGAAACAGCTGGATTCAGCACATTTGTGTCTCTCATCCCTCTGTGCAGATGAGCACCAGGATCCCAGAAAGATACCACCCTGTCCCTACTTCTTGTGGTTTTCAGAGTCCCCAGAGACACTGGAGTTGTTCCATATTATTTGCAATGGACAGGATCAGTGTTTTTCCATTCAGAAGTAGTTACTCACATAATTGCCTTTAAATATTAAGGTTCCTAAAGGCAGGCATTATATTTACTTACAGGAATCCTTAGGATGCTGGGATCACATTGTTGATCATTGCTTGACCTTTCCCAAGATTGGTTTCATGAACTTTAAAAAGAGAATTTGTTTGTGTAATCACCTCCTGAGGAAGTCTGCTCCAATATTTGTTTGTTGTTAATCTCAAGGGACTGTTTAGTTAATACAGTCCTGGCCAAAAAAGTTATTTTGCTGTCTTGTGCTTTTCTTTAGAAAAAAAAAGGTTGGAAAGCTTAATCTGTGAGGTTAAAATATACATGTATACTTAAAAGAGTGTCAGTCATTTCTTACTTACGCTCCTTTGCACTTTAAATATGGGTTCATATTGGTTTTAAGAAAAAGCATGTGTTCATTGCTAAAAACACTTATTAAAAAAACATTGAGGCACTTTGCTGCACAAACTCCCCTCCAGCACATCTGTGAGTAGTAATGATATTAAAAGCCAAGCAGGTATTTGCAGCTGTTGAGTCATAGTCCAGCATCTTTTGGAGAGCTATCCTTGTTTCAGCTGTTTCAGATGATGGTGGGTAGAGACTCTGCAAGGTTCCCACATCTTATACTGGTTTCTCTGCTTGCTTGTAGAGCTGGGAGTGCATGTGTTTTTTTTTTTTCCCTCCCCTTCTTCTTTCTCTTCCCCTGTGTTCGAGGCCTTAAGGTAACGTCTTGGAGCCCATCTGTCCAATCCTGCCTGTTCCATGCCTGAAGGAAGGGTTTTGAAGCCCATCTGTCCAACTCCACCACACCCTAAAGAAATCCTGACACAAAACAGATAATGAGACAGTTTAGTAAACAGATTTAATAGATGTGGACATCAACATTCAGCGTTGCCTGAGCAGGATCTCAGGTTGGCATCACATGAGCCAAATCCCCGGGTCCTGCCTGTTGTGTAATTTCTCCATGCCCTGTTTTCAGTGTAGCAATCTTTGGCCATGTGCTGTTACTTTTGATTCCATGGCCTGGAATAAAGGCTTTCTGGTAGAGCCCAAGTACTTTTTTTTTTTTCATTTGAACTGCTAGAGAAAAATGATAAGTTTAGAAATACATCTTATTTGGACTTTGGTGTCTTCCAGAGCTCTTGGCATCATATCTGCAGGGAAAAAAATAAAGTCAGAAGGTTAAATTAAGACTATAAGTAGGTAGGGACTGAGTGGTGATGAGAAATATATAACAAATGAAATATCGGTTTAAAATTGGAATTTAAGAAGCACAAGAACCTCACTAGTTTTATTGAAACAATAATTTACAGGCAAACTGGGATGAGAAAGAACAGTATTAGCTGGGAGATCACGATTCTTGCAACACTTTTGACTTTGGAGGGTCAATCATCACTTTCCTCTTTCATGTAATGATCACAATGCAGTGGGAATTATGATCAACAGAATCACTGGGAGGTGTGAGATGATTAAAGATAAAGAATTCTATCAGAGCCCTTGAAAAACCCAAAGTAAAATATGTGGATCTATCTCCACAGTAATTTCTCTGAGTGTTCCTAGGCTTTCATTGTTCTTGGATCCAGGAAGATTTTCTGATTACTTCTACTCTAGTAGTCCAAACTCTCAGATAAGGAGCTTCTCTCTTTGACTTAAACCTTCAAAGTCTTTTATTTGATGGTGATATTTGCAATAAAATTATAGAATTTTAGTAACAGCTTTTACTTCTATTTCTCTGTGTTACCGTGCTGTAAAAAAAAACCAAACAAACAAACAAAAAAAACAAACCAAAAAAACCCCTGGCTATCTTTCCAGTTTGATTAAGGAGAGTTTGAGGTTCAGAGAGATTAAGAGATTTGCTAAATGTCATTAGCACACCTGTGTCAGAATAAGATAAGCAATTTTGAGCTCGACATCTCAGAGTTGTTTTCCATTCTCAGCTAGGATGATACCATTCATTTTAAACCATAGGCATTAAAACATAGATGGTGTCCTGTTCCACTGCTGAAGGTGTCCTGTTCCACTGCAGAAGGTGTCCTGTTCCACTGCTGAACAAAGCCCTCAGCTCTCCATAAAGCTGAAGAAAACACTGAACTTCTCTTGGCACAAATTGATCTTCTGGACTTATCCTGAACAAAACTGCACTCAGCTGCTCTTTGCTGGCAGGCTGGTTTTGCTTTTTACAGTAGAACTTGCCAAGTATTTATCCAGATAGGATTGAATTTCTGTGTTTTAGTTTCAACTTGTCACATTCTTTTTTTCACATATCTCTTGATGGCTGCTTGTCAGTCATGTCACTCATTGGAGGCAAGAAGCCTAAGGTTATCCTTAGCTCATAGCTTGATTGTCTGGAGATGAAACCCCAGACAATTCTGATGCCTCTTATCTTGCTTGTGGTAAGAGCTCTAATACGTATACTCAGCTTCTTTTCTAGGAAGAACCCCCTTATTGACTTCCCAAAGGGTAAATCACTGTATTTCATGAAATGGCCATGTGTTAGTATTGATTAATGCTCAGAATTAGAACAACAATTAGGGCACCAGTGAGCTTCACCAATTTACTGTCTTTTCCAACTTCTCTAGTTCTGTGGGACCCACCTTCTTTGTCTGTGAGCTGAGTCCCATCCTGCAGTCACGTATCACCCCTGCACAGCTGTTCAGCTTGTATGAAGATGGAACACTGCTTGTGTGTTTAAAGCAATTTTTCATCTCTGATAGCAAAAAAAAAAAAAGTTGTTTGAAAAGCTGATTGCATCATCTGAATCCCCTTAAATTAATAGCTCAGCCTCTGGGATTTTGGCTTTTACCTTTTCCAAGTCACTTGGTTTCTTTTAACTGATCATATCATCTAGGGAAGGGATTTAATTCACAAGTTTAGGACACACAAATTTAGATGCAACATGTGGACATCATCATGTGAGCTGCTGTTCCAGTAGAGATCTAACCAATACAGCCAGTGGAGCCCCTGCAGTCAGTGGGACTGTTTCAGACAGGTATCTAGAGCAACTCTCCATTGGAAACATCTGTATCAAGAAAATTAAATGTAGGTATGTGAATCTCCCGGGAAATAATGGTTCACTTGCCAAACTATAAGGATTTTCTATCATTTTGGGCACACTCAGATGTTCCACCAGCAGAAGTCTCTAGCTTCTGCTTAAAAAGCCACTGTTCTTTCATTGATCCCTGTGGTATCCTCACAGAGAGGATCTGGAGTGCACTAGGACTCTCAGATGCCATCCTACGCATCTCACTGCTTATTCCTTGGACATTCATCTCCCACTTCTGGCTGCTGCTGGTTCCTACTCCACAGTTTACTGTCTCTGAATTTTTCTTTTTGTTGGGCAGCACTACTTGTAAGAGGCGACCAAGTGAGGTCTCCTGGTTTTCAGGATGCTTTTCCAGGCTTCTTTGCAGAATGCAGGCTGAACACCTGACCGAAGGAAGTTCCAGAAGAACCAACAGTAGGTGACTATCCAGCTGTGTATTGACCACGAGTAAAATCTCTTCACGCTTCCTGGTGACAGTGTGTCACAGTTCTCAAAATAGCTGGGTGCATAGTGTCCAAGAAGTTTTGGATTCAGGAAACAGAGAGCTGGTATTGGAGATGGTCACAGCAAGATACTTAGCAAAGCCTGTTTGCCAACGGGAGGGAGGAGATCTTATCTCAGAGATTTCCTTGCTCTTATGTACAACAGCTGTTACAGAGTGTTATGTTGTGAAAAAAAGAGAAGGCTAAAAGGGAGGAAACATCCACTGTTCTAGGGAAGAATCGAATGGATTTTGCTATGAAAAAACAAACAAACAAAACAAAACAACACAGCAAAAATCTATCAGGAAGAACATCTGGAATAAAACTGAAATACAAAAACAATGGAAAATACTTTTGAAACTCAACAGCAAACTAGATCCAGACTGCAGTCCAGAATAAGTGAAAATCTGGACAGAAAAAAACACATTTCTATTTTTGTTCTTCTTCTTTTTTTCCCACATATTTTCACACAGTAAGTTTTCTCCTCTCCAGATGTTAGACCTGATTAAGGATTAGGAACCAGCTGCAACCATTGTGCAAACAGATCTGTGCTGCAATCCAGGCAGATGCACCTCACACTTCAGGAAAGTATGGAATCAGTGGTGACTTTATCAACACCACGGGTTGTTTCCTAACACAGGATTATTATATATGTTTGTGGGATTTTTTGCACTGTGTAGTGCAATTGGAAGAACATGTGTTTGAGGAAGGCCTGGCACTGTCTTTAGTGTCTCTTGACCTTTTCTGCAGATCTCACTAGACATTTCCACCGGCTTCTAGTAATTTCCACATTGCAATTACCTATTTTCTCGTTCTCTGCCAGCAGTGCCTTATTATCTCACCTTCTGAGCAACCAAGTTGCTCATCAAATTGTTGACCCTTCCGGTTGTAGTAGGATATGAAGCGGGATACAGCTCTCTGCATCTCTTGTGCAGGATGGGTAACTCAACAGTTTGATGTGGTCTTATGTAGGACTCATTCACCATAGCAAAGGGGGGCAGGAAACCTGAAGTTTCCACATCCAAAGTTCAAAGATGGGCACTTGAAACCCAGATCCTTCACTGATGTGTTACAGAGATCATGATTCCCTTGTTAATGGCAACTTGGTAGTTTCAAGAAAGCTACTTGTTAACTGTGATTTCATATGCCAGTTACTTTGCAAGGTTATAAAACTTATCCAGCACCAGTGACTCAATAATTTTGGATTTATTATTTTGGATTTCCCTATGATTAAACTGACATAGCTGCTGTTTTCATATCCTCATTTTCATGAGCCAGTCTGTAGGGTTGAATTTAGAGTAAGCCAAAGTGTGTATCTGAGACCTTAGTCAGCTTTTCCCTTTGATTTCTTTGTTCTCCCTCCATCCACAGAGAGATCAAGACCTGTTGCCTTGTTATTTTGAACGCCACAGAATCAAAGAATGATTAAGTTTGGAAGGGACAATTGTGGGTCATCTGGTCCAAACTCCCTACTCAAGCAGGGTCACTTATAGCATTCTTCACTTTCTTTCCTAATTCTTCACTTTCAACTTATTCATTATTTACTGTCCCACCTCTTTATTTTTCTTTTCTTCTCCTCCAATTTGTGTCAGCCTCTCTGCTTACTTTCAGTATCTTCACACTACTCTGGGTGACTAATAAAATGTCATATGCCACAGGGCTTGCAAGACCAGACTTGTTTGATTCCATGTCCCTATTCCAGTCACTCAGCCTGTAATTTAGTGTGTGCCATGTTTGTGCTGCACTGGCATAGTGTGTTAATCACAAAGTTTTGTGCTACTAAGCCAAGTGCCTTGGAGAAGCCAATTAAACTATATCAAAGCTATTATCTTTATCAACTAAACCTGTAATCTCATTAGAAGGCGATAACAAGGAAGTTTCACAGGCCCTTTTTTCTACAAAAGCAGGTTGATTGGCATTAATTATATCATCCACCTTTAATGATTTATTAATGGTGCTCAGAGTTGGACATTCCATTTTTATTTATTTTTCCCCTAGAATCAGTGTCAAGTTGACAGGCCTGTAATTACCTGGGGCTCTCACTTTTATCTTTGTTTGAAATATTGGCACAATATTAGCTTTCTTCAAGGGCTCTGAGACATCAAGAGTGATCCCAAACTTACTGAAGAGTCCTCCTTCATAGTCCAATGAGTTTCTGGGTAAACTCTTCAGTAGCACTTACATTCAAGTTACTGAAATCCATTGATTTAAAACCATGGAACTAATAATGACAACAAGCAAGTATTAAGACTATTTTTGTTCTAAGTATACTTATAATAAGTCTAATTTTTCTACTAATGGACCACTCCTGTGTTCTTTTGTGTCATTTACCATTTACAGTTTCCAGAAACTAAAACATTTCTGTGAATATTATCTTCCCTTTTTTATTTTCTTTTTTTCTCACTCTGATTGCATTTTTGGTTGATGTGCTTATTTTTTTGACAAGGGTAACATTCCTTAACATATTTGCTTTTTTGGACTAAAAAAAAAATAAATTAACTAAATGTAGATGTAATTCTTTTCAGAGAATTCCAGTTCAGTCCTATAGAACTCCAATTTCCAAACCTTTGTATGTGATTGTTAAGTCTGGAAGTTTATTTAAAAATGGTATTAAAATTGAGCTGAGAATTGGATATATTACACGGCTGGTTTTAACCAACTTAACTAGAATAGTAAATGTTTTGTAACCAGAAGTAAAATAATAAAACCAATAAACCCAGCAACAGCAATTTATAATTGTAATTCATATTAATCCCTCACTTTAAGGGAGCATCATCATAATCAGGAAACTGTAATTGTGAATAACATGGTAAGATTGACGCAAAGGTCTCCAAACATTTTTACTGAGCCTTTTTTTGGTTTCAGTGTAGCTAATACTTTATCTCACGGGGTATGGATGACCTGAGGATTGGCAAAGGTATGCTCAGGGTGAATATTTTAAATCACAACTTGCTGTGAGGGTGAAGCAGGAAAACAATCACCCTGCGTACAAAAATAGACACAAGTGTCTCCATAACTCTGCTGCTGCTCTAGGTGGGTATTTGTTTAACCTCAGGCATCAGGGGCCAAAGTGTGTATCACTTCGTTCTGTTTTGTGAAAGCATATTTGGATACAGCCCAATTCCCGATTTTCTCCTCTTCACACCACAGTTTTGGGAGTTTAAACAAGAAAGTCAGAGATGGTTTGGTTGGACAATGGACACTGTAAGATAATCCCCTCCACGTCCCCAGAGAAACACGAGCTCACTGGTGTGAGATTTATTAGATGGGGAGCATGCAAGTCTTGTACTCTTTGCCTTTTACCCATTTAAAAGCTGCACAGAAAATTTAAATATCCTCAGATATCACTCAGACGCTGGTGGGGAACAATGAATTGTTTTATTGATTTCACTTAAATAAAAAAAAAATGCTCTTAAAGCAAAGTGTTTCTTTAGGATACAAAATCAGCTCTCTTTTCCAAACTAGTAATTTTTAAATATTAAAAGGACATGACAGGCCAGCTAATTTTGTACAGATATGTATATATTTTTTAGTTCTACATCTGCTGCAGTTTTCTGTTGCATAATTGATTTAATCTCTAATTTTAAAGGAACGCTGAACTCCTTTACTGGACTCCGCATACATTTCTCCAGGGCAAAAACTGTCCTACTTTTTCCTCCTTAGTATCTGTTTAGTGCTAGGCCATTTTCTTCTGAAACTGTAAACTACCTTTGGTGAAATAAATGAAGGCAAAATTGGAATACAATTTACTGTACAGAATTATCACCATCTCACACACCAAAACTTCTTGGGCATTTTCTTCTTCCCTGCTCTTTTCCCTCAATCCTTCCACTGGTCTGGGAAAAAAAAACATTTTTCCCATCCTTGCCATACAAATTACCTGGGAACTGGTGAAATTGTAAAGGAGCAAAAAGGCAAAAATAGGCTGAGAAAGGAAATGCTAATTCAGCCATTTAGATGTTTGTTGAAAATTGGATTTACACAGATTTCCCCCCTAATTCCCCCATTTTCAGCATTACAAAAACCATTGATGCCTCTGTGGTGGATTGATGCTCTTCTGTCTTTATTGCAGGTTCTTTTCAACATCCCCTAGAAAGGGATTTAAAGCTGCTGGTCCTTCTTCGGGCATCTGAAGGGATTTACTGTGATCGTCTGGAGGGTATAAATGTCCACCCAGGGAATATTGGTATGAAACATTGAGTTCTCCTTTCCACAGGAAGCTTATCTTAGCCTGAATAGTCAAATCTGCCACTGTTGAGCCTGTTACTATATTGTACAGGTAAACATCTAACAAAGGTACACACATTTTTTAAGCTGTAATTTAATATTCTCAGATACGTCATCTATAGGAAAAATTTTTATATTTTGAATTTTTGTTCTGGTTTTGGGTCCTTTCCCCCTCAAAAAAAAATATTTTTAAAAAAGGTTTTTCACAGATCACAAAGATTAATAATAGCTGAGTAATTTTTTATATCTTTCATTACTCAATTTTTACTTGATTTGTTTACTTAGATAACTTTTTTTTAATGATGAATACCATTGTTTGCAATTCTAATTTGAGTCAATGAGACTTCTGTGGTACAATCCCCTTTCTTACCTATACATGTGATGGTCATTTTACTTTATTAATGATTTATTGCTAGTTCACTTTGTATTTCGAGTGGAAGCTCTGTGCTGTTTTTACACTTTTCATAAAATATAGAAACATACTTTAATATATATACAGGTTTCCATATATTTAGTTATTGCTTCAGTTCTTCTCAAATCTGTCTTTCCCTTGACCTTTTAACTTCTCCTTCTGCTTTTTTCCAGGGGTTTATGGACAGGTGCAAATTTATAGTGCTTATCCTAAGATGCCTTGGACATATCTGGGAACTGACATTGCCCCTGGCAATGAAAGGTGGTATTTTGCCCAAATATGCTTTCAAATATTAAGTTTTGGCTCATGTTATTATGACTTGTGTTAATGTTCCTATGAGTTGTACTATTCTTTTGCTTTGTGATGGGCTCTGTTTAAACTATGTCTAAATAGAAAAAGAAAAACTATATTACATCTTGCAAGAAAATTGTGCCATGATGGGTAGGTTGAAACTAGATGATCTTTAAGGTCCTTCCAACACAGATTAATTTTAATTCTAAAGAAATCAAAATTCTAGAGATGAATGAAGCTGAGATTTCCTTTCTTTCTTCCTTCCTTCCTCCTTCCCTCCCTCTTCCTTTCTATTTCTTTTTTATAAGAAGATTTATTCTAAAGTGACCAATATCTTGAGGATTATTATGTTAATTTTGTTTTGAGACCTACATTAAAATCTCATCGCTGAATTAAGCAAAACTGGGATATGAACACTGATCTTCAGCATCTTAGATCAATCCTTTACCAAGTAGTTTCTGGATGAACATCTTAATTTCTCTTAGAGTCAATGTTTTTTTGTATATTTAATTAATGTTAATTGGCTGAAAGAGTGTAAAGCTGCCTGTATAGCCTGCAGAGCAAGGTTTCTGTCTGGGCTCTGAGCCTTCCAAGGTATAGAATAATTTTCACTTACCCTTGGAAAAATAGCTTTGAAATGCTACTTTGTCTTCTGATGCTGCCCATCCATAAACTTCCACAGCCCTTGCTGCAGACTCATCTTCATCATCACTTACCTGTGATTTCAGTGTGAAGGCTTGGCCAAAATTATCACCTAGGGCAGGTTAAGTGGAGTTGCCACAGATACTTATTTAGTGATTAGTTGAGAACTTGTCTGCAGAAGGATCTCTCCTGTACATACGCTGACCATTGGGTGGGGTGGCACCTGTGAAGTTCTCCCTGAAGCTCTCACTCCTGATCCCCTGTTGCAAAAAATTGTTATTCCCTTTTGCTGTATTTCTTCCAAGTGCTTCATTTTAAACTGAGAGACGGATATTAAAAAAAAAAAGAAAATCTATCAGTCAGGCCTTACAAAGCCTTGTTGGAAGAGTTCTCATCTGGGTAGCAGTGAAATATCAGCATTTAGGGAAGGAATTATTTGGAAAATGATTGTAGAGTTGGCCAGTGGAAGCACAAAGAGCTCACCAGTAGGATTCATGTGTTGTTAGCACTCACTCAGTTGTGTGTTTAGTGTAGGTTAATTGCTTAGGATTGCTGTATAGCTGATGTATTGCTGACTCTGATTCAAACCATACAATGTTAGAATCACCCTCTGGAAATTCTTCTTTTTCCCTGACTAAGATGAGAGTTCAGAGTAAGCAGATTCTTGACTGAAGTCTGCCAGTTAAACACTGAAACAGATCCAGGCTGGACTTGGGCTGCTGCCCAGAGGTTTTATATGAAATATCATGAGCTGTTAAGATACAAGTGTTTGGAGTTCATTCATACACTCTAAATAGAGCACAAAGAGTTGTTTCAATTCTTGAAGTAAAGGAAAAAAAGCTATTTATCATTAAAAGCCTACTGATAGCCAGCTAAGAATTAATGTGGTTACATACAGGAAATAGGCAAGTCAGTGCTAGAATATGAAAGCTGAAAGAAAATGAAAGCTAGAGGAAGTGGCTTTTTACTGAAGAAGAGAGAGAAGCTGCTATATATATATTTCCAGCATGAATCAGCACTTGAGTTAGGGAAGGACTTATGCTTTCAAAAAGAAAGAGAAAAAAAAAAAAGAAAACTTTTTTACTGAAATGAGTATTTCAATAGATTTAAATCTTAGATTTCTTTTTTCTTACAAGAACCATATGTCTCTTACAAACCATATTTTCTTTTGCTTACCGCTTATTAAACTTCTTCGAAATGCAAGAGTCAGAAGAGTTACACTTGGTTCCACAAGATATAAATTATTATTGGAGTGTGTGCCTAGGACCGGATTTAAGATTCAGCTTCTAGTATGGGTTGCATGTGAACTGTCAAAAATCCCAAATACACGCCACAGTTATTTTTACTTTGTGTGGTTTTGCTTCCTCTTTGCCGGTGCATTTGTCCTTGAACAATACACAGTTCTCTGTCACCTCAGCACTTTCCTGCTATTTCAGAAGATATCCAGTGCTTCCTCTAAACAACAAAGGAAACCTAAATTTTGGTGGATTTCTCCTCTGAATGCTCGCAGGCACCGAAAACTGGAATTACTCACCTGGAGCCTACTCATCTTTGAAAGAAGTTGTGGAAAGAGATTCTGGAAAAACTTGGCAATATCCCCTCAGGACTTTTCTTTCTCTCTGCACTTCTGTCACTCTTGACTGCATGTGGGGCATTCTCTGAGTTCACTGAATCCTCTGAATTCAGTCAGAATTTTCCCAAAAATTACCCAAGGAGTTTAGGTCATCATCTGGCCAGCAGTCACCCTGTAATGGGACAAAATGTTTATCAAACATAGATAAACACTGATCATTATTCATTTTGTTTTCACTAAGTGATTTTATTTTCTTTATGTGAGGTTAAAAATCCCCTGAACTATAAATATAACTTAGAGTATGAAGGGAGATCTTCAGTTCAAGGTTAAAACAGATAAACGTAGGTGTCTGTGCAATGTTTAGAAAGGCACTTCAGCTCCCAGTAGAGCCAGCAAAGTTTTAGGTGCTGGGGCCTAGAAGATATTCAGCTACCAAGGGCAGAATTTGGGTACCTAAACAGAGATTTTGGGCCTATGTGAGATGTCTTTGGGCTCACATGAGTTGCCTTCGAGTCCCCTTCATGGCTTGTACCTGTGTCTCCAGGAATGCTCCATGAACAAGTCCTATCACATCCAGCAGCTGACGTCTTAGATATCCTGGAACGTCTCAGACAGCAAGGGAATCAAATCCCGCTCCATGTGCCCAATTCAGAGAGTTGATTTCCTTCTACCCACTGCTGACTGCACCAACCAACTCCAGTGGAAGCTTCAATGCCAAGTGCACACACCCACACAACCCTACACATGGTTGTTGTCTAAATCCAAAGCTGACTTTCAGCTCTGTAGACTATTGATGGCACCAAAAATGGTCTGATGTGTCTTTGAGAGGCAACTGGAGACCTGAAATTCTGTGCTGGAACTGTACATGTTGTTATCAATGGTGTGAAATAGATGTTTCAGGATTAATTTCCTCCCACGTATCTCAGACATCTGTTTTTGCAGAAAGCCCTGAAGGGGCTTTTTCCTCCAGCATAGCCTGTGGATTTTTATTTTCTGAGATCTGCCTGGGCAAAACTTGTTCATTTTTTAGGACATCTGTGAGCATAACTCTCATAATGACATTAAATTTTTATCTTGGCGTTACAGGATTCTTGTGGAGGATGAAGTAGATTGGGATCATGGTGGAGATATTGTGATCACCTCCTCCTCCTATGAAGCCCACCAAGCTGAATTAGTTACACTTAAAGAAGTCCATGGTCATAGTATAAGAATTCATGAACACCTTCTGCACAGGCACATTGGTAAGGAATTTTAATTTCCATTTGAATTTTCTTCTGAAACATTGACTTTCCATTTCATATCTCACCGAGGGCAATTCTACTTGCTTAAGGTTTCTTCATTTCTTTCTCCATGTGATTTTTTTTCTTACTGTTTCTTACTGAAAACATGATGTTCAGGTTTGCACAGAATAGCTGATTCTAACATTAATTTCTGTGAATGGAATTAATTGAGTGCTGAATCATCTGGGAAACCTTTCTGGTGCTTCAAGTTGAGCTGCTTAACAGAGAGAGAAAGTAAATGATATTGTAAAGGGAAAATAAATGGAGGGGTTTAGGCCTTTTGCACAATGGTATGTCAAAAACTGAAAAATCTTTTTAAAATAAACCCATTTTTCAAATTTCAAAAGAATTAAATTCATGGAGTTTCAAGTGCAAAAATTTATCAATTCCATGGCATGAAACCAATGTACTTTTAATCTAATATGTAAATAAACATAAAATCTGTATATAGCTCTATTTCCCGTGTAGACTGCATGGGGTCTATATTTACTTGGAAAAAGTGATGCAGTGTTGATAATGTATTTACTTTTATTTCAGCTAATAAAGTAAATTTATTACTATCTATTTAAAAAAAGGAAAAGCATTTTATTAAGAGGTCAAATTCCAGAGCTCCAAGACGGGAATTTTTCCTGTGCATAGCAGTATTTTTTCAAATTGATTTTATTCAAGCTTGTAGGATCAGAAATTAGGATGATGGATAAAAAGGTTCAGAAATACCATGTTTAAAATGCCTGGTGTTTAAATGGCTGTGCCAGTAATCAAAGCTTCACTTGGAACTGAACCCTGTTCTGCAATTATCCACAGTGTTAGTCAAAAGTAGCCTCCATGGCACAGTTTCTTATGACAATTGCATTTTTCAAACAAAAAATGCAGTTCAAAGGATAGCAATTCTAGACTCTTTCCATTAGTTTATACATGGCCTTTCCTTTTTTTTCATGAAGGACAAAACCTGCTAGTCAGTCCTGTGGCCAGAGAATTGTTCTTAATCTACTTTCTTAGCTAATGGAGATGTCATAAATGTATCATGAGGTGAAATTATTTCATACACATTGAGCAATTGTTAGATATAGCTAAAAAAACTAGGACTGAGGGGAGAATGATGAGCAAGGTAAATACTGGGATTCACCTGGGCAAATGGAGATACCCACAATAAATATTCACACATGAGTTAGTCACTCTCAGCTCCCTTGATAATTAAACAGAAAAATACATAAAATACATCCTTCTCACTTGTATATCATCTACCCCTAAAGCAGGTGTATAAAATACACAACAAATTCCACTTGAGAATTGCCTATTGCTCTCCATTGTGCATAAAACCAGGTTAGATAACTAAATCATATCTGCAGATGTCTAGAGTCACCTGAGATTAATCCAAGCCAGACAGCTGCATAAACTTGTGCAAAAGTCTCATTTAGAAAGGCACTGAAAAAAGTCTTTGGAAAGACTTTTAGAAAACACACACGAGCAAGTAGTTTTTCAGCATTGGCATTATTCTGATCCTAAGAAGAATTCACAGAGATCAACTCTGCAGTGGGCTAAACAGTAACTCCAGCACACAGAGATTTGAAAAAATGAAGTGTGAGTCTGTTCATTGGTTTGGCACCTGCACACCGCAGGGAAAAGGTTTAGCACCTTCTTTTTCTAAAAATGATATATCTGGGTAAAATATAAGCTCACGGTGAATATTTGATGGGCAGGTGGCCTTTCTGGGTTTGTGTTGCTGCACGTAGATTGTGCTGGAGGAAAAACACACCTGAATGTCAGTGCAGATTCTGCAGAGGAGCTGTGCCTGAGCTGTCAGGCTTTATGTCCCTCAAAGCTCTGGTTTATAGGTATGATAGACACTTATCACATTTTCTCTCCCGACAATCCCCAGGGCGTTCCCATGACACGGAAGACGGGAGACGCATCCCTTTGGCTGCGGAGGTTGGACTCCTAACACGGAATATACAGATCAAGTCAGATGTGCCTTGTGCTGGGAGGATGATGGTGGGACATTTCATAGGCTCCAGTGGGACAGAGTTTGAAGGTAGTGGAGATTCACTTGTCCTTAGCAACCAGACTGTCCAATTCTGCCCAAGAAAGTGCAGTGCAACAACATGTGCTCTGGAATTCTAAGCAAACAGTGACTGTCACAAAGTATGAAAATAATACTAAATAATATGATATACTAGATATAATAATATATAAAATATAATATTATATACAATACTCACTATATTATTATTATATATTACATACATAATAATATAAATTAACTAACTATTAATTTATTAATATAAACCAGTACTACTAATAACTCATAAATATGGAAGATATTTTAGGAGGGATTGCTCTGTGTTTTGTTCGGTTTTACTATGACTTTGTATGTATTCATGAACAATTACCAAATAATACAACACACTGACAAATTATCTGTTATTATAAGTCTGAGTGCTGTTAAAAATGTTTCCCCTTCTTACCAGTTCTTAGGTAGTCTTTTAAGCTTTTATTTCTCTATGTTTAATCTCACTGCAGGTGTCCTTCAACTTTTAAACATTGAATTTTTGAACTTTGGGCCTCCTCAGCTTTCTGCCATTGAATTCAGGAATACATCCCAAGAGTCGTCGGTGGTGTCATCCAGCATTAATGGCAGCTGTGGAACTGGCATTAAAGCAGTCATGAGCAATGGGATCTTGTTGCAGGATAACATGGTGTTCAATACAGTCGGACCTGGCATTGATTTGGAAGGGAAAAATCACTCTCTCATCAGGAACCTTGTTATTCTGAGCAGGCAGCCAGCGGGTTTCTTGCACTGGGTTGCTGGAATCAAGGTGAACCTTGCCATTGGTGCCTCCCTCTGCGGCAATGCTGTGGCAGGTTCTGAAAGAATTGGCTTCCATATCAGGGGCCAAGAGTGTTCACTAGATGGAGAATACTGTAGTGAAAACGTGGCACATTCAAATCTCCACGGTGTTCACCTGTACCAGGAAGATGGATTTCAGACTTGCACTAGAATCACAGGTTTTCTATCCTATAAGAATTATGACTACGGTGTCATGTTTCACCTTGGAAGCAGTGTCATCATGGAAAACATGGTGCTGGTGGACAACACCGTGGGTCTCATGCCAGTGGTGCACTGTCTCTCTGCCAGGCAATGCCACACGGGGAGAAGATTCATAGAACTTAGAAAGTCGGTGTTTGTTGCCACAAGCTCAACTTTTGACTGCCTCAGAGACAGGATCCAGCCTCACTCAGCTGATACAACAGCCAAGGATCGACCCCCACGCTCCCCGCTGAGAGGCCGTGTTGGGATTTTGTGGCCTACGTTTACCACTGTTCCCAGCCGAAGGCCAGAGAACCCTTGGCACAAAACTGGGCATTGTCCAAAAGTTCTGGGACTCGTGAAGCTGAAAGGTTGGTGTTACATGTCCACTGGCCAGACTATTCTGTCACTGTTTTTCCTTCCATTTTTCCCGTTGAAATTGCAGCCTTACACTTCCACAAATGGGCATGGTGGAGAAATTGGAGCCTCAGTGGAATTGACAACAGATTTTTACAATTTGATACAGTTTAACAGAAAATATCATTGGGTATTTTTCACTTTCTGAATCTACTGCAGTATAATTGTTGCCCAGAGAAGCTGTGGCTGCCCCATCCCTGGAAGTGTTCAAGACCAGGTTGGATGGGGCTTGGAGCAACCTGGGATAGTGGAAGGTGTCCCTGCACATGGCAGGGGGTTGAATCGAGATGAGCTTTAAAGTCTCTTCCAACCCAAACCATTCTGTGATTCTATGATTCTATGATAATTATGCCCTGTGCTGATGCATATATTTTACCTCAAACATACCTACCTTCTGTGCTGCTTTTCAAATTGATTCATCTCTGATCTACAGTTACCTCTATCTAAATAAAGACATCAAGTCTAGGAAGTGAATATCACACTTTGGATAGAATTTTCATAGAACATAATAACTACAGCTGCACAGACACACTGACCTTTATTGATATAAGGGATTGCACAAGAGGGTTGAAAGTCAGTTATGTATCCTGTATCTTCTTTTCAAGTGAATTTTTCAGTCCCCAGAGTAATATTTACATATAGCAGAAGCTACTTAGCTGGTTGCAGTGGTGGGATCTAAATACATCACTGTTTTTCATACCTTTATTCCTCACTGCTACTTATTTTTGCAAGAAAATTCATTATCATCTTTTTACTGAAGAATAAGAGAGATAGAGACAGACATCCTGAGAGTCCCACAGCAAACTGATGGCCAAATATGGATTTTGTAGCTGCACGAGAGTTCAGTGCCAGAGCCAAGCAGGTTTCATCAGACCCAGCTCATCTTATATTAAACTCTGGCAAGTGGAAAAACCATGTAAGGCAGGTTGTCATTAAACTGGTTCTTACTAATTCAAATGAAAATTTAATAATTGTTCTTGATTATTTTTTTTCTTTGTCAGTTACTATTTTCTTTGATTTCATTTCCTATGGGCATGTTTTGGTTTGTGTCAACTTAAGATATAACTTGACTATGGAACATTCTAAAGACACGTGAAGATCTATGAACAATTCTATTAGCCTGATTTAAAAATAACTTGTATAGATATGTATGGGAGCAATCTAACATAGATAACATCATACAAAAAACCCTTTCTTATCTCTAGTTCTGGCACTCTTTCAACCAGTTTTTCTTGCTTGATCCTCTCTTAATCCCTGGCAGAAGTCACCTTTACTGGTTTTACAAAGAGCTGCTACAGTGAAGACAGGGATGTTTGCATCATGTCCAATGCTGATCATTTAGGCATCATGCCTCTCATCACGGCTCAGACATCAAGGATGTTACATGTCAGTGAGAAGGACAAGTTCTACTTTCATCCAACAAGGTAATAGGCTTCATTCTAAACTACATTTTTCAATAGTTTGAGCATAAAAAAAACACATACAATTTTGGAACTACCCTCCGCTCATCTCTGCTCTTGTACTGCTCCTTTCTGAGGAAAATGAATGAGCTCAGACATCAAACAAACATGCACAGAAAAACTCAAATCCAGAAAAAAGAGAAATGGAAAAAAACAACCCAAAAAACCAACCCAAATTTAGTTTAAGGCAATCTTTTAAAATGTGAGGTTCATATTCCATCAAGGTGCATCTCCAGACCAATCCTCTCGGATTTCCCCTTTTCCTGACATTTGTATAGCAAAACAAGCCTCACATATCCCATTTCTTAAACCTCCATCCTGAGCATCTCTGACTTCTCGGCCTCAGGCTGCAGAAAATGTCAGGACCCCCAGCAAAAAAACCCTGAGACAGGGAATGTCCTTTTGGTCAGGAAAGCAGAGCTTGATTTGTGCCTGCAGATCACATCAGAAATGTTGATCAGCACTAGGCAGGCTGTGAGATGTCAAATGATTGCCAGAACTGCTCTTGCCCAGGGAGAATATTGTCTGTGTGTGGAGGAGTCTGGAGGAGAGAGGGGAGAGCTGCCTCTGTAATCTTAAGTCACTGCTGGTTGCAGTGGTTTAAACATACCCCATCCAGTGGAAACCACATGCCTATTTATTTATTACAATCACCCAACACAATACAGAGGCTATGTCAGGAAAGCCTTGAAGTAGCAAAAAATTTCCAGTGTGGACTCCACTTGCCAGTCAAAAATAATTGGAGGTGTCCCACACTGCTATGTTTAGAGCCCCTCCAGCCTTCTGCCAGAATTTTTTACTTTATTCTATATTTTTGCTTTTTGCTCTGGGCATCAGTTTGCGTGTAGATTTCTGAGCCCTGTCCAGCTTGTCAGCTCCCATTAAGTTCCACTCTTGTATCCATCCCACAATATTATGCTATTAGTGAGTTGCTGAATCCAGTGTGAGAGCTGGTGGTGTTTCAAATGTGATGAATGCACATGAATTACTGAATGCCTCCTTAGTAGTCTGCTGAACCTCTGAGGGTGATTACACCTCTCAGTGCTCCTCATGCAATATTTGCATGTATTTATTTATCCCACCTTTGCAATTGCTGAGCTTGTTCCAGGCTGTGGCTGCAATTGTTCTGCTTCAGCATCCTGAAGGGATACCTTGATGGATATGTACTGTCAAAGAGAAGGTGAGCACTGCCTTGGAGCAGGAGAGGAAATAGAAACATCGGGGAATACAGCAAATCCATTACATATTTGTCTTGTCTCACTGGTAGGCCTAACCAGCAGAAATGCTGGAGCTTCTGAGAGATGGTCAAGAACTGAACAACTGTCAGGATCAGAGGAGCTGTATTTGTTCTCCACTTCTTTTGAGCTGGGCTGACTGGGGGAGTTGGCCTTTTTTGTTCCTCTACCATTACTGAAAATCTCTGCCTATATCTCTTTGCTGCATTCAAGGTATCAGTAACTGGGTTTTCCCAACCCAAGACCAAGAAATTCTAAATTTTCTTCAAGTTTTAATGTGAATCCCTGCAGCAAGCTGAAAATGTTTCCATGGACTTTGGTAATTTACAAGGCATTGTATCTTATTGAATTCTGTCATGGGAGTGAGATGTCCAGTTAACTAGTTCCTTTAAGCTGTGTTAAACCTTTAGACAAAATGCAGTTAAAGGCACTTTAGATTCTCAATATGTGATTCAGCTCACTACACTTTAGTGATCCAAAAATTAGGCGTGTAATGTAAACAAGACACTAATCTCCTTCTTGAGTCGATATAGACCCTTATTTAGGACATGATTCATTTCAGCTGTCCTATATATATGTCAGGTGAGGTGAGTTACCCTCAACAAACCTCTCCTGTTGCAGGTATATCTCTGTGTGGAAACCAGTCTTTAAGGATCTATATAGAAATTCATAGGTTTTTCTGGCTGTTTCAAGCTATTAAAAATAACATTACCTTTCTTACCTATCAGTGTACAAACCTCTGAAGGCACTGTGTTCCCTGAAAAGAAATGCAAAGGCTCAAGGAAGGCCCTGTTCAAGGATTTGGATGGAAGTGTCCTGGACCTAGAACCGCCTGTTTCTGTGTTCCCAAAGTCAGAATTTGAATGGACACAGTTCTACTCACAAGCTGGTAAGTACCTGTGCTGACTGGAGTGTTTGCAAAGTCAGGCAGACGTTTGACCCGTGAGATGTCGCTTACCCCAGGCTTTCACTGAGATCTACAGCTGAGGTTGAGATGGTGCTGGTCCCAGCTTGTGTGGTCCCTCTCCAGGATGGGTGTGGTGAATTACACAGTGGAAGTCTGGGATGACTCAGCGTGCAGCTCTATGTCCACCAGTGCCTTCTTGCAGAATCATGTCACTGGGAATCCTCAGCCCCTTTAGGGTTTAATTTGCTAGATTAGGTGTTAGACAGAATTTCTTCCCTGTGAGGGTGGTGAAGCCTTGGCACAGGTTGCCCAAAAAGCTGTGGCTGCCCCATCCCTGGAAGTGTTCAAGACTGGGTTGGAATCTGTTTTAGTGGAAGGTGTCCCTGCACATGACAGGGGGTTTGGAATGAGATGGTCTTTAAGGTCCCTTCCAACCCAAACAATTCCATGATTTGATAATTCTACCTGGCCCTTGCAAAGTCCTCTGAGACCACTGAGGGACATATGCCATGGAAATGCTATGTTACTGCAAAATAATACCAATAGCTGGCCCAGCCAGGGTTTCCATCCATATCCCACTGAGGAGATAATCAAGTTGAAAACCCAATCCACAAGTTTAAAGACCCCTCTCTCTGGTTTAAAAAGGCCCATTCTGCTCAGTAATCACTTTCTGAAGGTTCACACAGCAAGACTCCATTCTCATCCCGATTAAAACTCTGCTCTCTGATTCCAAATAAACTCTTTAATTACAATTAAAGTTTCCTGTGCCTGCTGCTCCTGGCAGCCATTTTGCTGAAGAGGAGCATCGTTTGTGACTCCAGCAGTACGGGAGGCTGATGGAAGGGACTCTAATTAATCCTGTTTCCCTTCCCACTCTAAAACTGATTAAACATGAGAAGAACTTTAATCTTTAAATAAAATGTCTGATGTGTAAGGTTTTTCCTCCAAGGATCCCGCTCTGGCTGGCTGCTTACAGGGTTGATTTATGTGTTGTCTAGATGCAAACACTGATTTTTACTGTACCTTTTCCACCCTAATTATGAATTACATGCAAGCACTAATGCCCTAGCACTATTATCACTTAGCACCTGCATATTAATGCATACATTTGCATACAGAACCTGGATTTTATTCAGACTCCCACAATTTTTAGCACATCCTGGCACACAATCACAGGCGTGTGAGGAATCCCCACCATTTAAAGTGCACTGACAATGCAACCTGCACTCCACAGGGTTTATCTCCTCATGTAATGGAGGCAACAGCATATGGTAAATGCCTCCTGCCTCTGAGGCTACAACAAAATTGCTGTGTTTTCTACTTGCTGCCCAAATCTAAATGGGGATTTTTTTCCCCCCTCCCTTCACAGTTGTGTGTTAAATTCCTCTGTGTTTCTCATTCTGACCTGAGGTTCCTTTTGTCTCGAGGCTGACATTTGGAAAGGCACAGCTTTACCAAAGAAAGGTGAATTCATGGTCGTCTTCTTCCCTTCTCTACCCCCTCCTCCTCCTTCTTATAAGTTGCAGCACTGAGAAAAGCAGGCTCCCACACTAGACAAATTGGAGAAAAAGCTCAACTTTCCTGCTTCCACTGGTCTTCTGCCAGCAGGACCAGGGAAATGATCATCCTCCTGAGCTCAACACTGGTGAGGCCACCCCTCAAGTCCTGTGATCAGTTTTGGGCCCCTCACTACAAGACATTGAGATGCTGGAGTGTGTCCAGAGAAGAGCAACAAGCTGGGGAAGGTTCTGGAACACAAGTCCTATGAGGAGCAGGTGAGGGAGCTGGGGTTCTTCAGTCTGGAGAGAGGGAGGCTCAGGGGAAATCTTCTCACTCTCTACAACCCCCGACAGGAGGTTGTAATGAGGTGGGGGCCAGCCTCTTCTCCCAGGAACCTAGCGGTAACTCAAGGGGAAATGGCCTCGAATTTCACCAGTGGAAGTTCAGGTTGGATATTAGGAACAATTTCTTCCCAGAAAGGGTGTTCAGGCATTGGAACAGGCTGTCTAGGGCAGTTGTGAAATCACCATCCCTGGAGCCATCCAAAAAACTCAATTAGATGTGGCACTTAGAGGTACGGTTTAATGAGCATGATGGTGTTCGTTCAAAGGCTGGGTTTGATAATCTTGGAGGTCTTTTCCAACCTTAATGATTCTATGATTCTGTGGGGCCAGATTCCCCCTTGGTGTGCCAATGCTAAAAGGCCAGTGAAGATGGTGAGTTTATAGAATCATAAAATCATAAAATGGTTTGAGTTGGAAGGGACCTTCCTGCCAAGGGGGTTGGAACTAGAAAATCTTTAAGGTCACTTCCAAACCAAACCATTCTATGGTTCTATGATACAGATATATATATATATATATATATTCATTTTAAACTTCCAGTTTGGAGCAGCAGCTTGAAATTAGTGTCCCTCAGCCATTTCTAGGTATTCTGATCACTCCGGGGAAGCAAACCAAAACACTCAATACACTTGAGGGAGGCAAAAACCAGAAAGATATTTCATCAGAATTAGGAATACATGAGAGCCGTAACTAGGGCACGGGGGATCATTCGGAATGATATAAATGTTCCTGAATTCACATGATGTCTTTTATTGAAGATGCAATCAATATAGAATTTATGTAATATATCATTTGTATATCCCTTTTCTTTTTACTTTGTTTTCCTGTGTTCCTGATCTTTTACCTGCTGTGGCAGCTCTTTGCTCATTGAGCAGGTTTTTTTATTGTGGCTTTCTGTAGAAGAAGAGTTGTTCATGTCAAATTGAATTTTTAGTTCTCTAGATGAACCGCAGAATCCTTAAAGAAAACAAAACAGGAGGGAACAGATTCAAGATTTTTGTTGCTATTATTATTTCTACTGAAAGAAAAAAGGACCAACAACAAAAGTGGGTTTGAGTCAAACAAAGCATAATTAGTACTTTTTGCTCTTTTTTTTCTTTTAAGTATAATGCTGCAAAAGTTTAGAATTAAATGTTTTCCAACACCCTCCTTCCTAAATCATTTATGAGGAACTTTCAAAATACCATTTTTCAAATTATCCAAAACAATTTAATGAGTTTAACATGAATTTGTAATTATTTTAATCTTTTTGAGCTGCCACTTTTGGATGACAAAATGTTTTTCTCCTAAAACTCATGTCTATACTAAACCTCTTACAAAAGAGCTTGGGGCCAAGCCTGGAGCACTAAATGGTTCCACGGTACAGGAAATACCAGAATCATAAGCTATACAGCAGAATGAGCTACAAACATGAGTGTGTCTTGCTGAGGAGTTAAGGATAAGTGAATAGTTTGTGTATTCTACTGATTTTGTGTCCAGGTTAAAACTCCTACTCCACAAAGGAGAGCTGATACCACAATCACTGTGTAGTTAAATGTTCAGCCATTTGCTTGTTATCTGCAATATTTATAGGACTCTGTTATCATAGTTCCTCACATCAGTAATCTGACAAGAGACATTGAATTTCTCTGTCTTCCCTTGGTGGAAATGTAGCTGAGGACCAGAGGCTGGTAGAAAATCCATCTGTCCCCACTTCCATTGCCTCCACTGTCATCATAGAGACATAGAACAATACAATGGTTTGAGTTGGAAGGAACCTTAAAACTCACCTCATTCCATCCCCCCTCCAAGGGCAGAGGCACCTTCCACTAGAGTTCACTAATCTCCTCTCTAGTGTGCAAAGAGGGATTGACCCATTAAGGGCAGAAATTAGGTGAGTATTTCACAGCATCTGAGAGATGAAACCAAGCCTTTCAAGTTTTAGTCTAGAGCCTGCAGACATAACTTTTCTTCCTGCTGGCAGACACATTCTAGGCATTTTTTAAAGCAATTAGGGCTGAATAATCAAAGAATCATTGAACAGACCAGTCTGGAAGGGACCTCAAGAACTCATCTGGTCCACACTTATGTGGGAAAGAGAAATTATCTACCACCCTGTCTGACTGCATCTTGAAAACCTCCACTGATGGAGACTCTGCCACATCCCTGGGGAGGTTGTTCCAATGATTCGTAGTCATAGAATAGTTTGGATTGAAAGAGACCTTAAAGCCCACCCAGTTCCAAACCCCTGCCATAGGCAGGGACACCTTCCACTAGACCAGGTTGCTCAGAGGCCCATCCAGCCCGGCCTTGAACACTTCCAGGGATGAGGTGTCTATAATGCCCAGTGGTTGTTCTCACTGTCCCGGGCAGATGGAGCTCCTCAGCCTTGTAAGGCAATCCATCTAAGAGAAGGTCACTCTAAACAAACCTACATCCTGAGACCCTCACTGCCACTGTCCAAGCTTGCTCGGCCCCGGCAGATGAACCTCAGGATTAAAGGGTGGGCTCAGTTCAGCGCACGCTGTGTCTCACCTAAAAAATCCACTGCGCAGGCTCGAAGGGTCAATGACCTTTCCCAAATCTTCGCTCGCGAAGACTGGCCATTATATATGTTCTCACTGTAAAAGAAAAGTCATTTGCTATATTGAGGCAAGACCTTTCCTGGTGCAAATAGTACCTGTTGTCCCTTGTCTTCTCCATGTGTCTACTTGTGCAGAGAAACCCTTCATCCTCTTTGCAGCTTCCCTTTAAATACTGCAGTACTGTGATGGGGTCTACCCTGAGCCTTGTCTCCTCCAGGGAGAACAGAAGGAACTCCTTCAGCCTTTCCTCACAGGTTCTCAGACCTTTGATCATCTTTGTGGCCCTCCTTCAGCTCCTCTCCAGTTCTGATGTACTGAGGGTTTATGAAGTTCTGGGCTATAGGATGTAGCTATCATGTAATTTGTTCTTCCTGTTGTTAACGTGTTCCTTGCATTCCCTGTGAATAATTGCATTTATTTTCTACTCTACACTAGTCAAACCTGACACCTCCTTGTAAGTTCTTTGGATGCAGTAGAAGCATCAGTGATTTTTAGGTCTATAATGCCTGATATCCCTGTGGGACAGACATATATTTCAATACCATTTACCCAGACAGAGAAGAGAATCTGTGACTTGCCCAAGATCAGTCATTGAATTAAAGCAATTTAATGTCCCAAACCAGCCAGACTCTGAACCTAAAAGCACCCCACCCTGTTCAGGCAAGTTGAAGAGTACAGTTGCATTGACTAGAACCAACCAAAAGTGTATTTTACATACTATTTTTTGTAAAGAAAAACCTGTCTGGACTATTTTTTGGAACTTTACTGAACATTTAAATTCTGCTTGTGATTTTAAACAAAAAAAACCCAATCTTTCCCCCAGTTATTCTTAAAAAAATATGAAGGAATATTTTACTTTTAAAAAGATTGACTCAGCTTTAGTGCGAATCTGTTGGTGAGAGGATTAGTGTGTTGTGGGCAGTTAAACTTTTTATCTGATCGTCAGATAATGGGTTTTTCTTGTGTCCTTTTCAATCCAGACAAATCCAAAGCTGTGAAGTTGCTCAATAGTCTTGCATCTCTCTAGAGATGATCAGTACATTTTCTAGATCATAAAAGAAAAAGTATTTCCTATGTAAATGCTTGTCCGAAGCAACTCACACAGATATTTAACACTTTATATCAATGACTGTTACAAGAAACTCTTTGAAAGGTCAGGTAACATTGAAGTTAAAAGTCCTAAATGAATATGCAGAAGTCTGTTGGTTTCATCAGAAATAAGATAAAATGTCAGATTTTGGTATGAACAGCCCAAAATAACTGGGGATATGGGTCAAGGATTTTTGTACAATTTTCTTTCTTCTGGTATTTTTAATTATTGACTAAAAATCTTAAGTAATAGTTGAGGAAGCGTAGAATTTTGACACCCAGGCTGCCAGTATCAGTTAGGGTTAAAGCTGGGTGAAAATGTTGCACCATCAATATTTAATATTCTAAGGACTATGATTAGTCACATCTGCTATACATAATCATGTGTAGTAATTAAAGATGTTTGAGAAGCGAATGCAGGTTTGGTAAATTTGCAAGGAATGGAACATATGCAATATTGGCCTGAAACATTTATTGTTTTCCTCTGGAGCTTTTTTTGCTGTTGTTGCTCACAGATAGAAATTTGCTTTTTCTGCAATAAATGGCCCATGTAAGATGCATTGAAAGTAGCAATGTAGGACATTAAAAGAGCTGTTACTAAGCTATTGTTTTATAAACCCTAAGCCTAATATGATCAGAAAATGCTTGTAATTCTTACTTAATTTTCCTGAAAATGTTTCCCTGGTAAAGATTTCTGCAGAGCTTGATTAAGTGGAGACCAAAGTCGAGAACAAAGTTGCGAGGATTTTTTTATGCCCGTGGGAGAACTAAGTTTAAAGTAATCCAAAGGGGAAATCTGTTATTTATTTATATTTTATATCCATATGGTGGCTTATCAGGGATGAGGTGGTTGAACCTGCTGAATTAAAGAATCAGCTGTGTTAACTGAGAGCAGCGTGGCAGAGTGAGGGACATCTCTGTGGGGGGAGAATTCACCAGTTGGGAAAGAAGAAAAGGCAAGGAGGAATGGCTTTAAACTTACAGAGAACAGGCCTAGATTATATTAGGAGGAAATTCTTCCTTGTGAGGGTGGTGAGACCCTGGCACAGGTTGCCCAGAGAAGCTGTGGCTGCCCCATCCCTAGAACTGTTCAAGGACAGGTTGGACCGGGCTTGGAGCAACCTGGTCTAGTGGAAGGTGTCCCTGGCTTTGGCAGGGGGTGGAATGAGATGATCTTTAAGATCCTTCCTACCCAAACCATTCTGTGACTCTGTAATCTGGATACCTTCATGAAACTGTACCTTAGGGGACAGCTTTGTCCAGGAAAAACACTCTTCTGCATGATTTGTTTTGGTAAATCATAGAGAAATTGCACAGAGTTGGGGATCCAGCAAACTAGGTCAGCACTGAGGCTGATGTGGCCATACCACATTTCCATTTTGAAATGCTATAGATTGTTTTCCCTCAAACTCTTCTGCATTTCAAACTCTAATAAACAGCTATTTTCCTTTTTCAGAGATGCTTTCCCCTTAATTCTGAAGCTAGGATATAAGATGGATGGCATTGTTCATTGCCCATGTGATCAACATAAAGAAATGCATATATACACACACATATATATATACATATATGTACATGTACAATTGTATAAGCCTATCAAACTTTATCTTACTGTTCCCATGAAGGGTATCAAATGCTTTTCTTGTGATGAATCCAAAAAAACCTTGGGCAAACCCATCCATTTTTCACGTTTATTGCTATAAATGGAATGTAGCTTTTTATGCCACCCTTTCTACTTCTTCTCTAAATTCCCCAGGTTCTTTCAAACAGGCATGCACTGGTGTTCAGCTGCATAAAATGTAAAATATGTGTACATATCTATTAGGAATGATTATCCAAATGAATTTTGGAAAAACTGATTAGGAAGTCAGGCCCCTGACAGTGGGAGATAACCTTGCCCCTTAGGATAGCAATCCTTTTTGAAGATGTGCCAGCAAATAGTTTGTGCCTACAATTGCTATCAGAAATTCTTGGCTTCTCCTTTTAGCCTTAATCCCTGAGGATAAAAGAGCAGGTTTGTCATTTTGCAAACTCAACTCCTGTATTCCAGAAGCTGTTCAGAGAAATGTCACCATTTTAAGAGTTTGTGAAATCTCGGAGAGCCCATTTGTTTCCCCGTGAGATAAAAAAATAGCTCAGTGCCCCCAAAACACCATGTCACCTTCATTTAGGATTCTAGTTATGGATTTGATATCCACCTCTCTCCCTTTCTGTATATAAATGTTAAGTCTGAAACCCGAGCATAAGCTTTTTTATCATTGACATGATGAGGCTGTTATTTCAGGATAGTGGGTCTTAAATTATGATTTATGAAGCATTGATGGTCCACAAAACCTGAATAACTGATGGAAACACCACTCATGGATTTATTTAGCAGCCTGACAGTTAAAGATGAAAAGAAGTGTTAGGCATGTGGAAAACAGGAGACATGAAGAATGGCTGGAAAAGTTGGGTGCCTTGCTGTTGAGGAGAAGAGGTGGATGAGCAGTTTAGGAGCTGCCTTCAAAAATATGAAAGACTGTTGTGGATTAGAGAGACACCAATTACTCCCAGAGTCTGTGGAATCAAAAAAAATAGGCTGAAATTTCATCAAAGTAATTTTAGGTGTTGGGAGGAAATATTGGAATAAAGACAGCCAAACATGGGTGTAGCTTGCCTGAGTGGGTTGTGGAGTCCTGATCAGAGGTAACATCCTTGGATGAACCAGATAGAGCTCATCTTTTCCTGAGTGAGGGGAGGATGGATCAGATTAATTAAAATAGCCCTTTCTGGACAAATTTTCAAAGTTCTTAGGGATGCTCAGTGGTCTGCAGGAATCTTTGAGGTCTGACAGTGATTTATGGCTCCAAAGGCCAGGGTGTTGTAGTAGGAAGGTTTGGTAATTAGGATTTTCTAAATGTTTCTGATGAAGACAAAGAGTGATTACTAGGGAGGTAATTAGTGCAGAGAGATTCTCTCCCAATCCATGTCCTTGGACCCTCTCATCCAATCTGTCTGTTCTTATGAAAGGCTAATGAGCTTGAAAGTTTGTCCCATGTGCAAATGTAGAGGTTAGTCCTATGGAATATAGTGTCCAGTGTCTGAGTGAGTTTACAGCACCAGGGAACCAAACCTGGCACAGGTTGCCCAGAGAAGCTGTGGCTGCTCCATCCCTGGAAGTGTTCAAGGGCAGGTTGGACAGGGCTTGGAGCAACCTGGGATAGTGGAAGGTGTCCCTGCACATGGCAGGGGGTTGGAATGAAATGATCTTTCAAATCCCTTTTAGCACAAACCGTTCCTTGATTCTATAGTTCTGTTCCTTATCTGGGACATCTCCTCAAAGCTCAGGAGCTCAGACATCATTCCTGTTCTCCCAAGGCATTGTTTCACTCTTATTTATCATTCTTCCTTCAGTGATGCCCACAAACCTGTCAGTCGTTGGTCTTTATTACTACCAGATACCACCTAGAAACTTTTCTCATATCTTCTGAAAGAATCAAAAAATCATAGAATGCTTTGGGTTGGAAGGGAACTTAAAGATCATCTTGCTCCACCCCCTGCCACAGGCAGGGACACCTTCTACTATCCCAGGTTGCTCAGAGCTCCATCCAGCCTGGCCTTGAACACTTCCACGGATGGGACATCCACAACTTCTCTGGGTAACATACTCCAACGGCTCACCAGCCTCACAGTAAAATATTTCTTCCTAATATCTCATCTAAGCCTTCTCTCAGTTTGAAGTCATTCCCCTTTGTCCTGTCACTCCAGGCCCTTGTAAAGAGTCCCTCTCTGTCTTTCTTGTTGCCTCCCTTCAGGTACTGGAAGGACACAATTAGGTAACCCCAAAGCCTTCTCTTCTCCAGGCTGAACAATCCCAATTCTCTCAGCCTTTCCTCACAGCAGAGCTGCTCCATCCCTCTGACCATCTTGGTGCCTCCTCTGGACTCTCTCCAACAGGTCCATGTCCTGCCTGTGGTGGAGACCCCAGAGCTGGAGGCAGCACTGCAGGTGAGGTCTCACCTGAGTGAGGCAGAGGGGCAGAATCCCCTAATTCAACCTGCTGCCCACATTGCTGTTGATGCAGCTGCTGAAGAAGCTGCTGATGTTAATAGTCAAACCAGGAAGCTTCAGGAGAAAGAGAGAGAAGTGGAGAAGTGAGCTGAGATAGACCTGACAACAACATCTTCGTGGTTCAGCCTCTCTAGGCTTGATGGCTGTTACCTTTAAGGAGTCAAGATGGTTGTGTTTATGCAATTAAAAGAAAAAAACAGAAAAGAAATGTGAATAGCATCCTGCAAGCATAACTATATTACTTCCCTTAGATCTTAGAGGCATATCTATAACCCAGCCAAACTGCTGAGTGTGAGTTTGCAGGAGGAGCTTTACAGGGGAAGCACTGCATTTTGCAACAATTAATTTTGCAGAGGAAGCAGCCTGTTTAAAGATGCCTGCAGCAGTCACT
This sequence comes from Lepidothrix coronata, assembly GCF_001604755.1. Lineage (NCBI taxonomy): Eukaryota > Metazoa > Chordata > Aves > Passeriformes > Pipridae > Lepidothrix > Lepidothrix coronata. The sequence goes on along the minus strand of NW_016690219.1, from coordinate 6,266,176 downwards.
AAAATATGTGTTGTTTTTCAAGGCCACCAGACACACAGTTGGCTAGGTTGGCTAATAAACAAAATAACAATGCAAAAAAAAAAAACAAACCAGCCTCTTGGGGTTTGCAGGAAGAAGGGATGAGAAATAAAATGAATAATGCTTACCTGCTAGGGGTGGGTGAAGTCTATAATTGTTTAGCCCCCAGCAGATCCCTGCAAGGGTTAAAACTGACAAAGATATTAGTTGGTGACTGCTAAGATTGTTGGTTTGAAGCTCTGGGCAAAACACAGACTGTTATTTACCGGACTTGGTCGATTTACTTCTTAATGCAATAATGACCTGTGAAATGAAACGTGAGCTAGACAATTGTTCCTCATTGTTTCCAGTAAAACATCCTTTCATACCCCATTAAACCACCATTAATTCCATTTGAAAGAGAAGCAGGCACAAACACCAAGGGATATCTTTCTCTTTTCCTCTTTTCCTCTCTTTGTGGGACTGATCAAGGCCTGTGGATAAAAAAGCAGCTTTTTTACCAATTTTAGAGGGTGTTGGGTGGTCTATGGGGGTCACATTTCTGAATGAATGCCACAGAGATCTACTGGAGTGGCACCCAGTGGATCACACTCCTCAGTTTTGTAGAAGAACATATCAGCAAACCCAGCAAAGACAGTCAATTTATTGGTGTGAATACATCATGTTTCTCTCTCTTTTTTAGGTTGGCTTTCTTTAAGCATGAGATTTATGTAATCATGCAGTGTATGCACGCATGTATGTGTGCATCATTTCCCACCTAGTAGTTTTAAACACATCTTCAATTTTAATCAAAAGTAGTAAATTGATGAGTCCTCGAAGATAACAGTCTTACAGGTTAAAAAAAAAAAAAGGGGTTGTGAGCAAAAACTTTATGAGTGAAGCTCTCTGTCCCTGCAACACGGGTTATCCCTTGGTTACCAAAAAATGCTCTCTGGAGAGAAACTCCAGTTTTGTGTCTCAGCAAAAGCAAAAACTTTTGCCCACTGGTACATGCTGGGGAATCCAGCAACACCTCTGTAGTAAAACACTTTGCATGAAACTGGTTTATTTTACACCTGATTCTCCTCTGCTGTGGCATTAAAAGACACGTAGATGTGGCACTGAGGGATGTAGTTTAGTGGGACTTGGCACTGTTAGATTTACAGTTGATGGTCTTAGAGGTCTTTTCCAATGCCAAACCTCCACAGCCTTCCCAAAGAGTGTCCAAACTCTCTCCTTGCTGTCTTATAGCCTTGCCTTAAACCTAGAGCATGGCATTTAATCAGTTCTTTGGCAGGTGTTTACCTACAAGGAGTTTACCATGGATAAATGGCCTTGATCAAAGAGTACCACAGTTTGACAGCCAATATTTTAACATGTTCCATCATCTCACCTGGTTTTATATTCATCTCACCCTACTTTTATATTTTATTTCATTTAATACTCTATACTTTCATGTTATTTGCTACACTAGATGCCTTTCTTTTCCCATGATAGATTTATGCCTCGGGAAAGATTTTGTCTGAAAGTTTGCTCAGAAATGGTTCAGCCGCAATGAACAAAATGAATCTTTCTTTTGGTGCGTGTTAGAAAACAAATCTCTACACTCTAGAACCTGTGGGCTTGTAAAGGTTGCAGGTTGGCAGATAAACAACTCTGTGGCTAGTGAAATGTTTTCTATCCATAGTCCTTGTGAAAAAATGTGTCCAGGACTATCTATGAAAATAAACTGCAGAGAGCCATTACTTTCTGATGTGCTGTGAAAGATCTAAGCTTTGTCTGTGGCTTGTGAAAATTTCAGTTCCTGCTCTGCTGCGTTGTTTGAAGCAGAGACATCAAATGCTTTCCTGAGTATCTGGAGCCTTAAATCCCATATTCCAGCTCCCTTGCATTGCATCTGCTAATGAACAAAAGAATTCTGGGCACTTCATGACTCTTGTTGCCCAAGGCCTTGTTGTCCCTAGGAGGCAAACGTGTTGTGTCCTAATGTTACAGACTGTTGGACTCAGGAGCCAAAGGATTGCAAAAAGGCATCTGTGGTGGAATGGAGAAGAGACCTCAAAGTTTAACCAGTAACACATATGGCATCAACTGGGAACAAGCTGGTTGTTTTTTGACTAACCAGCCTTTTTATTAAGGCACTTAACATGGTTTAGTTTGTGTAGGATTGAATTTTTTTTTTTTTGCTTTTATGCCTGTATGTGTCTCAATGACTATTTATAGGATCAAGTCTCACTGGCAAAAAAAAAATAAAAATAAATGGACTGTTGTGGAAGGATTGAATTGCAACTCAGAAAAGAGATGGAAAATGAGAAGCACAAAATCCCTTGTCATGCATATGAAGAGCAACGACCTGGGAAAATAAGTATCACTTTTTTTTTCCTTTCCCACTAATTCTTCCTACACAGCACAACTGATTCAGAGTGAATCATGATGGTGTGTTTGTGTGTATCAAACATGTGTGTTTATACACACACACAGACATTGGAGCAGTTCATCATTTCTTCCCTCTTATCTTCCAAATATTAGCATTTAATGAAATACACATTTCCTTCATTTATTTTGAACCTACTCCAAGGCCAGCAAATACCAGAACCTCAAATGTTATGACAGGATAGATTCTTTATTGGTTTGTTTTCTTTTCATTCTTTCTGTTTTCACTGTGATTTTTAATTTATTTTTTTTTTTTTTTAAAGATTATAGACCCTTATGTTCCAACTCAAGGAGCCTGGCTTCCAACTGAGGTACACAAATATGTCCAAAAAAATGTCCCTGAGACCCATCCAATGCAGACAGCTGTGCAGCAAACAGGAAATTGTGGAAGTCAGGTTCATCAGAGACACAGGATTTCCTCTGTGGATGTTTCAGATAAAGCATCTTTAATTTTTCCATGCTGGATCAGTGCTGTAAAAGAGCCATGAGAAAAGTTGGGGAATTATCGCCTTGTGGTTTTGAGGCAGGGATGTGAAAGCAGAACTGAAAGACAGGTTCTTATGGGGACCACCACACCTTGGCCACATCGACATGACTTCTTCCAAGCAAACTCTCCCTTGTCTGTCGGTGGTCTGGGCTGGCAGGACATGAGCCAGCTCTGAACCAGGAGCTGTGTCACGGGGACAAAGAAGGGCAGGACTGCTTAGGATGGATATTGGAACAGGCTCCCCAGGAAAGTGGTGGCAACACCAAGCCTGACAGAGCACAAGAAGCATTTGGACGATACTCTCGGGCACATGTTGTTATTTTGGGGAGCTGTCCTGGGCAGGGCTAAGGCTTGGACTCAATGATCCTGGTAAGTCCCTTCCAACTCAGCATATTCTGTGATTCTGTGATGGGGACATTTCCATACCAGTGTGGTTACGCTTGAAGTTGGGCACGGTCCTAGACTGAGCTGTGGTCAGCACGACCTCAGGTCTATCTCTCTAGGGCAGTGTAAGTGCCATCCTAGTTTAGAACATGATGTCCCAGAGGTTTCACTGCTGGCACACCTGCACCACAGGAGCCGATGGGTTCAGCCACCGGGATGAGAGGAGAAATTTATTGTGAGACTGACCAGGAAACACGGGTTGCTGCTGCAGAACAACCCAGCAAATCTGAATTCATTAGAGAACTCTGCTAAAACCTTCTCCTGTGACTTTGAAGAACCAAAGAATCTTAGAAAGAATTGTAGAAAGACTTGGGTTGGAAGGGACCTTGAAGACCACCTCATTCCAACCCCCATGAGATGGTCAGGGAAACCTTCCACTATCTCAGGTTGCTCCAAGCTCTGCCAGCCTGGTCTTGGACATTTCCAGGGATGGGGCATCCACAGATTCTCTGTGAAACCTGTACCAGGGCCTCACCATATCCTGTGAAATGAGGTTAATTCTTTTTTTGCCCTTCACATATTACCCTGTGATGACTCTTGACATTTCAGTGTCAGGACTAGAGAAGTGTCTATGTAACATCTGGTATTGTGTGATTCCAAACTAGTTTGAGGCTCCTATGAAACGCTGGGAAAAATGACATCCTGATAATTACCGGTGTCCATGTGGCATTACTAAAACAGACAAGCACTTACATGTCTGTCTGTGTGACCTTAGCTTGCCTTGCTCTCCTCTTCGTGCTTTTAGGTTTTGAGAGTCTTTCGTTTCGTGATCACAGTAACAGGCAAGCAATTTTGACTCATTTGGTCCAAAATGTGATACCACATGTTTATGTAAAAGAGATCTGCCTTAAAGAGAAGGCTCCAGGGACACCTTATTATAGCCTTTCAGTACTTAAAGGGGGCTTATAAGAAAGATGAGGACAGACTTAGCAGGTCCTGTTGCAATAGGACAAGGGGTTATGGTTTAAATAAGAACAGGCTTGATTTACAGAATCAGAGATTCACAGAACATGATGTGTTGGAAGGGGCCCACCAGGATCATCGAGTGCAACTCTTAGCCCTGCACAGGACCATCCCCAGGAGTCACATCATGTGCCCCAGAGTATTATCCAAACGCTCCTTGAGCTCTGTCAGGCTTGGTGCTGTGCCCACTGCCCTGAGGAGCCTGTTCAATGTCCAACCACCCTCTGGGAGTAGAATCTTTCTCTAATATCCAACCTAAACCTCCCCTGACACAACTTCAAGCCATTCCTTCATGTTCTGTCACTGGTCACCACAGAGCTCAGTGCCTGCCCCTCCTCTGCCAAGGAGGAAGTTTCAACTGTAGTGAGGCCTCCCCTCAGTCTCCTCCAGCTGAACAGAACAAGTGCCCTCAGCTGCATCTCATATGACTTCCCCTCAAGGCCCTTCACCATCCTTGCAGCCATTTATCTAATTTAGACTAGATATAAGGAAGAATTTTTTACGATGAGGATGGTGAAACACTGGTACAAGTTGCCTGCAGAAGCTGTGGCTGCCCCCTCCTTGGAAACATTCAAGGTTGTGTTGAACAGGGCTCTGAGCAACTTGGTCTAGTTGAAGATGTCCCTGTCCACGGCAGGGGGATTGCACTAGATGACCTTTAAAGGTCCATTCTAACCCAAACCATTCTGTGATTCTGTGATATGCAAACCAAAAATTAGAAGTAGGAGCAGCAACCACCCATCCCAGTTTCATTATAGTGACTCAGGACAATGACTTGATAGAACATTTTAGCTAATGAAGATGCAAGTGTTGAAAGCTTGGACCAAGAGCTTGCTACACCCAAAAGCAACTTTTAACAAGATAATTACTGAGGGAAAACATGCAAAATCTTCATTTATGAGGCATAGCTTTGATATGGATATCATCGCTCCACCAAGTTCAAAGCACATGTGGTTGACATGATGAGCACCATGGGGTTCTCAGGATATGTAGTGTGGGTATTAATATAATGCTTAGTTAAAATAATTAGTTGAAAAGAACATATTCATTTCCTAATGCATTTTTGGAGCAACAGATCAGTGCTTTGGAAAAAACAGTCAACTAACTGGCATTGTGTTTAAGAAAGAAACTGGAAAATAATTATTTGCATCTGGGGTAGTTACACTGGATGCTCAGTTTTAGATCATGCCAAGAAGGTGGTTATTAACATATAAAAAATATATTTATTGTAATATACAAATATATAAATATATATGATTATAAAACCATTCTGCCTTCTCCAGTTGCTGAGAAAAGAGACTCACAGTCAGTGAGGCAGCTCTCACTGCATCATCAGGTGTTCTGGAAGAACTTTTCAAATAAAAACTGTGGGTTTTTTCTTTCTTTTGTGTTGTAGGCATGTCAAATTGACCATAGTACCTCAACTTGTCTTTGAAAATAAGTTGTCAAGAAAGGGAAGTTTGCAACTGCAATTTGCCCCAGGGTGAAGGCCATGGACCCGAGCAATATATTGGACTTCTGTCCTTGCTTTTTTTTCTTTTGTCTTTCCTAGTCTTTATTCCAATTCTGGGTAACTGCCCAATAATTTTAGTTTCAAGAGGCCCTATTTTCTGGTTGCTTGGATAAGGCAACTTGAATTTAAAACTTTGGCATAGACCTTACTTGAGAGACCAATAGAGAATTTAACTTCTGTGTTTGACAAACTAATTGGCCAAGGTTTAAAACCATCAGTTATGCAATAAAACTGTATGCAATTAATTAAAGGGAGCTGATTATTTTCAGTTGGGCTCTGTTCCTGAAACATCCTCCTACTCACTAATAAACTTTGTTCCTGCGGTGGTTTTTCTGAAATTAATAAGCACATTGCAAAACTAGGGTAATCCTGCCTCCTTGTTTTCTTCCCATGCTCACCAGGATGCAACAGTTACTGGACTGAAAATAAAGTTTCATCCCTATAAGTTCCATATTGAAAGAGCAATAATTTTTTCCCCTCTGTGGAGCTGATGGAATCATAGAATCCTTTAGGCTGGAAAAGCCTTCCGAGGTCATTGAGTCCAACTGTTACTCCACCACTGCCAAGCCCACCACTAAAACATGTCCCCAAGTGTCATGTCCCATCTACATGTGTTTTGAGCACTTCCAGGGATGGTGATTCCACCACTGCCCTGGGCAGCCTGTTCCAATGACTGACCCTTCTTTCAGTGAAGAAGTTTTCCCTGTGATAGATTATAGAATTAGCTCACCAAAGGCATCAAATTGGTTTGAGGTTTTATCAAAAATAGATATGAAAAAAATAGGGGGTACTGCTCTATTGGATAAATATTCAATTGAAGAAAACACTTGGCAAAAATTTCCCTAATAGCTGCAGAGAGTCCTTGGATCTTCTTGGACCTATTGATACACCTCGTGATAAACTACTTAAATTTTCTGTCCATGTCTCACGCCGAGGAGTGACCCCATTTAAAAGCACACATCGCATTGGAGCAGGGCAGGGCTTTTGTGTCTCTGGTCTCTGAGCCTTAGGAGATGGGCACAACTGCCCTCTTGTCATCTCTGGAGAGGGAGCTAAGAGGAAAAACAGCAGGGTGTGTCAGGAATTAAGCCTGGTCTACAAACTGTGGTAGACCACAGTTTGCTGTGGGGTAAAGGAATAGGCTGTGCCAGTTGTTGAGGACTTTTCCAGTTCTCTGAGTTATAGAATCGTAGAATGGCTTGGGTTGGAAAGGACCTTGAAAAATCACATTGTTCCATGGGCAGGGACACCTTCCACTATCCCAGGTTGCTCCAAGCCCTGCCCAACCCGGCCCTGAACACTTCCAAGGAGGGGCAACAATAGCTTCTCTAGGCAACCTCTGACAGGGCCTCAGCACCTTCACAGGGAAGAATTTCTTCCTAATACCTAGTCTAAATCTATCCTCCTTCAGCTTAAGGCCATTCCCCCTCGTCCTATCACTGCATGTCCTTGTAAAAAGTTCCTCTCCAGCCTTCTTGTAGGCCCTCTTTAGGTACTGGCATACATAGATTAGGTTTCCCTGAATACAAATGTTATTATTGTAAATTATTAGAGGTAGAAGTAGAACCACTAGAAGTAATTTTATAGTTGCAGGAAAATTATATGATGTTCCCCTTTATGTGTTTGAAACCACAGGGTAAGACAACTAAATTAGCTTTAGAGAAATTATTCTGCCCAGCTGCCTGTGAAATCTGCTTCAGGTGGCTGGTTTGGATCCTTGTGGAGGGTTGGAAACCTGCTTTCTCCATTGCATCTCTAGAACCCAAGGATAAAAACTTCCTTAGCAGCTCAAATTTGTGACAGAAGGAAGAAGGAAGCCCAATGGAAGCCAGTGACCACACATAACTAAAAACATCCCTTGCTCTTGGAAACCCTAAGGCTTTCTGGAAAAAGATCTGACTCTATTTATGTCTGAACAGCACCCCAGAGAAAAGAACCCGAAACCAGCCGGAGCTCAAGTACAAGTGCAGGGCTGCCCACAACAGTGTCATGCAAAAATGAGTCCTACAGAGCTTCAAGGCTGGCTTAAAAATCAAGATCAAGTTTTAACATGTTTCTAGTGTATTGTTGGAGGCAGTGGTTGCTTTGGGAAGAGTGTTCAGAATTTATAGACTGACTTTCTTTCTCATATCCCTGCCTTCCAAAGCAGTCCTTCAAGGATAGTTTGACCTGAAAGTGCATCCAATTCCTGTACTATTTCTTGATGTATCTTGTCTCATCCACTCTTTTAGTCCTTCAAACCTCCAGTGACCAGGTGTCCCATAATTTGTGTGACTGACAATGTCTGGATACAAGGTCATGCTTAGGAATTCTTATTGAGAGTGAATACTTCCATGTCATCAGACTGAACAAGTCACTCATATTCTCTAACATGTTCAGGTATTTATACTGGATGTTTTCTTGGCTTTTTTACTGCTCTCTCTGCAAAGTGAGTATGGGTCCCAATTCAGTAGAAGTCAGTATGGAAGTTTGCTTGTTTACTTTGACTGATTTTATGTAGATGTTGTTTCCAAAGAAGCCCTTTGTAACTAATAACTCTTCACTGCAACCCTGGAAGGCTCACAAGTTATGGGATGGTGGATTAAGCAAGAGGGTGGGTGGGAAAAAGTCAATAATAATACCAATAAAAAAGCCATATTTCTGATCAAAGCAGAAAATGCTTGAATAAAGATTATATTAAAAAGAGAAAAATGTAGAGGTCTTGTTAAAACCTTTGGGTTAGTGTCCAGTTATGTGGATTTTCCCTCTAGTGCTTATTCTGGCATTCATTAAACCCTGATAAGTTACATAGAAACACTTGAAAGAATGATTAGAAATGCTATGTGTGAATAATAGAATTGCTTAAAGGGAAATGAAAATTCTTAAAGGGAAATGCATACTGACATGGAGAGTGAACTTGTGCAATTTTCTCATTGTCCAGGGTTATTATCTTATTCTTCTTATTTTGTGGGTGTTGAATTTGTGTGCTTTTACATTCACAGTTTGGAGGCTTCTTAGGAAAATAGTATTACTGCAGTGGGAGGCAGATGTGCAGAAGGTCTTTTGAAAAGCAAAGTCTCTTTTTTTTTCAGGTGTCTTTCTTTGACAGGGTTAGACTAGAGTTTGGAGGGGAAGGGAGTAAAAAGAGAAATATTCCAAATCAACCCAACAAACCTAACCTGGATCTTTCCTCAGAGTTTTCTGTGTGATCCTTAGCAAGGATAACGTGCTGTCTTGGTGCCTTTGTATACGATCCCAGTGGGCAGTGAGCACAAAGCTACTTCTTCTCAATTGTATCATGTATTTACCTCATTGTGACCTACTTGCCAGGATCTAGACCAGTCTCAGTTAGAATATCCTGAGCTGGAAGGGACCCACAGGGATCATCAAAGTCCAGCTGCTTCAGTTGGGATCATATAGAAGAGAAATCTGTGTGACCTTGAGTCTGTCGGCAAAACACTGCATGAGTGTTCCCTGGGAAAAGATATGTTTAAATCTTAAGTAACCTCATTAGGAGTTGGACACCAGGGACCAAATTCCTTATGTCGCTCTGGAAAACTCTTTCTCTGGCTTGGAGTGTCTGGGGAAGGTGTCTGGGCTCTGCAAAGGAAAAAGATCAAAGGGCAATAAATAATTTTGGTTTAGTCCTTGAAGTGTCTGCAGTTATAGTTGTGTCCAAGTAAAGTAAAGCAATTTCTCTGTAAAGCAATTTCCTCCCACCAGTGAGATGCGTCCAAGAGCTTAGAGGTAAGAGATTTAATGGTGAACGTGGTGGTGGTGATGGGTTGATGGCTGGACTTGATGATCTTAAATGTTGTTTCCAACCTTAATGATTCTATGATTCTATAATTCTGAGATGTAGGGCCTAGAAGAAAGAAATGAGAAATAAAAGTGGATTCTACCACTAGCTGAACAACCCTAATGCTGGATTGTTAAGCTGCAAGAGCAGAAGTCTATCATGCCACTCCTCTTTATCTGAAAATTCCCTTCAGTGCCTCAGTCTCTGTGTATTTGCAGTTCTTTAAGAGCTTTTATACTGTAGTAAATGGAACTGGAGACTCTAGGCACTGTCATACAGCCAGAGATTCCTATTGGGAGGAATTTGCAGCCCTAAATGGGTAAAAGAAAGGGCAGGAGAGGAAACTGAAGCACAGCCAGGTCTGTGGGATTTGAGCAAGTCCATGTCAGAGCCAGAAGATTTACTGTGGCTGGTCTGGTATCGGACACAGGAATTTCCTCTCCATCCTCCAGTGCTCTCAAGGTGAAAATCCTCAGAATCCAGTCTCAGATGCCTTTTCACAGGTGAAGTGTTTCACTGTAAATAGGCCCCAAAGGGTCCACCTTGGCATGGATAGGACTTCTTGCTGATAGGAATGACAAGGGAACATTTTGTGTTGCAAGAAACAATGCAGCCAGCACCTCTGGGAGCCTTTTTGTTTGAGTAAGACTTTATTGCTTGCTTACATGGTGTTTCTCTTTGAACAACCAAAGTGTTAATGGCTGCAATGTCAAACACTGGAAGGTTAAATCAAAATTAACTTGTTGCCACAAGAACACTTTATATTCCTTTGCTTTGGTCTTCATGTTACAGAAATAATATATTAGCACTGCACAGCTGAGGCAGAGGGGAGCAGAGCTGATCCTGTGGTTGAATTAAGAAGTCAAGCTGTAAAAGCCCTAATCTAAACTGTGGGATAATGAGATGTGAGAGGATTTTCTGAGTCCACTGCTGATCATGTTGTGTTTATTTAGTAAGATTGGGAGTGTTTTCACTGAGATAAAAGCTGAGATTTCAACGAGAGAAGTTTTAAAACCAACCTTCAATACTTTAAGCCACGGTGATTTATTGGGACATGGAAAAGCACTTTTTAAGCCATTCTGAGATTTTTTATTCTATGTGAGCTATATGTGGGTACACCATTGACATGTCTTTCCTTGCCAGTGTTATTCAACAGAATTTGAGAAGTGCTTTTCCCTTGTATTCTCTTTTTCAGTACTGCGGTCAAAAAAATCTCAAATTCAGCAAATGAAACCCTACACCTCTGATACCAATGTCTGTGTTGACACAACTCTCAAAGAAGGATCTGGGAGTTCACTGAGGGCTCAGTGAGCTCCCAGATCCATCCACCTTTTACCTCACAGAGAACACACAGGTGGAAGATGACAGTGTAGAAATACCTGCAGTCACCCACGGACAACCAGTACCTGTGTCCCTCACAGTCTGTAAAGCTTCCAAACAGACTGAGGCTCAGAGAATCACACATGCTCTGAAAGCTGGTTTTCCCTCGTTTCTAGAACCTGTAATTCCTGGTTTATTGCTGCTGTGGTCTGTGGGTCAGGTCTTGAGGGAGATCCTGTCTTGCACTAAAGAGAAGGTGTCGATGTATCTTGAATGTCATGGACAGGGATGGATTAGCTTGATTTTCCAAAGAGAGATTCAAGTTAAACTCAAAAGATTCGTCTTGCCTTACTGAAATAATTTATCTCTCACTAAAATTGGTGCCTAAGAAGCAAGTGCATGTAGTGATAGGACAAGGGGTAATGGCCTTAAACTGAAGATTTAGATTAGATTTGATATTAGGAGGAAATTCTTCCTTGTGAGGGTGGTGAGACACTAGCATAGGTTGCCCGGAGAAGATGTGGCTGCCCCATCCCTGGAAGTGTTCAAGGCCAGGTTGGACGGGGCTTGGAGTGACCTGGGATAATGGAAGGTGTCCCTGTCCATGGCAGGGAGTTTGGAACAAGATGATTTTTAAGGTCCCTTCCAGCCCAAACGATTCTGTGATTCTATGGTTTTAAAGACTGTTAACTACACTTTCCCTCTAATCCCTGAGGTTGGCTAATTCAATATCAAATTTCAAGTATTTCAGCAATTCATTGAGCTGATTGGAGAAATCTGCATAAAGCTCCTTCTGTTGCCATCACATTTATGCAAAAATTGAGCAGCATTAAATAATTCTATTCTGCATTTTTTTAAACTGATACCACTGTTAGTTTTTCTGCAAAACACTGTTTAAACTACCTTAGACAAGTATATTAACTGAATGCACATGAGATGTTATGTGTTTGCAATACCTGAGGTATATATATGTATACATATATATATATGTGTGTGTATACATATACATATAAATAGACATATATATACACATTGCAAGGTAATAGATGGTAGATGCATAATGGGATTCTTCTGCCTTTAGTGCACAGATCACTGGAATAGTGAAACTGTCATTTCTTCCCTTCTGCTGCCACAATCCTTTTGGTCACCATCACCCCCCTGCAATCCAGTGATCTAAAAAACAAGGACTGGCGGTGACAAAGCATCAGAGGGAGGCTCAAATCCGTGTGGCATGTGACATAGAGAAAAGGTCACATTGCCCTGCATCAGCCTTCTCTTAAGTCAAGTTAATTAATGGTTCTTTTCTTTTCTAATTCAACTCGATGGGCCTCCAGGCAAAGTGCTGTTTGTAATGGCACTGTGCTCTGGAGTCACCCAGCCCCTGCATGTCCCCATGTCTTCAGGCCAGGAGGCATCAGCTCAACTCTCCACTCACTTTTCAGGTGTGTGTATTGCTCCCAAGTCACCCGGAAAAGGGTGATAACGAGCCTGATCTGGGTGACTTTCCATTGAAAATCCAAATGCTGGTATGACCACTGTGGAGCAAAGCAGACAGGAGATGCAAAGAAAGTCTCAAATGAAAAACCATGATAATTTCAGTCTTCTCTGTTGTGACTCCTGTCCACAGAAGCAAAAGGACCACTGGTGGAGCGTGTAAAGAAGGAGGGAAATGGAAACACAGAGCCAAGATATGTCCCTGGTCGTTGTTGGGGGCAGCTCTCAGAGTGGGCAGCAGTGTCTGCTCTTTTGTCAGCTCTGCCTCCACCTTGGCTAGGAGATGGTTCACAATATGGTTTACTGAGCATGGTGGTGTTTGGTCAAAGATTGGACTTGATGATCTTAGAGGTCTTTTCCAACCTTAAGAGCTCTATGATGTGTTTGCGTCCTGTTCCTTGTGTGCTTGTGCACAGATGTGTGTTGGCTGAGGTGATGTTCATGACATTGGACCTGCTTGGGGTCCTGCCAAGAAGGCTGAGCTCACCCTCCTGTTGTCCTGCTCTCTGTGGGTGCATTTACACATAGTCCCAGGCTGTGCTTCTGGCTCCTCCTGGCATTGATGAATTCTGCTGTGGATCAACCCTGTCTTGTCTCTGAGCTTGTGCTCAGAGCAAATGTTTCTGTGCATACCATATTGTACAGTTAAAAGAAACAGCAAGAGGTTTTACTGAGGTTCACAGTTGTCACCCAAGGCAAGGGCAGACAACAGAGTGTTCTCTCCACCACTGGTGGTAGAGTCCTAGTGGTGTAGCCACTCCTCACCTCATCCCACTCTTTCTCTTGTTTTTGCTCAGAGTGTCTGTAGGAGGGTTTCCACAGCTTGTTTGTGTTTGTGGGCTTTATGCACACGTTTTTCATCCACTGTTTGTCAGAGCATCTTGATTAGAGGGCTGCCCACGCGTGACGAGCTGAGGAGGGGACTGACCTGTCAGCATCGTGCATCAGACATTTCCCACAGTTAAATGTGGCCGTGACCTCACTGAACTCACAGTTTATGGCTATTGAAGACCAGAGCTGGGTCCACCTGCATCAACCCAGAGAGACAGTATCTGGGTAAAGACAGGAAATTATTCCCATGTTTGCTCCTGTGGTGACTCCAGTCCTCCCAAACCCATCCTCCCTGTATTAATTGAGGTGCAATAGCTGGGATGTCCCTCTTCAGCTGTTGCGAATCACTCATTTCCAGCAGAGAGATAAGATCCAAGAAGGAAGTAGGTTGTCCCTCCTTTCTCTTCCACTCTAATTCAAAGCCTGTTCTTTCAATAAACAGAAAGCAGACAGCAACAACTTTGTTTCGTGCTTCATTAATATTGATTTTAATAATGACCATGTATTGTTTTTCTTCACTTTAAATATTTTTCTAGTACAAGAAAATGTACTACAGCCTTGTAAACTGCAAAGTGAACAGCAATAACTTTTTTGCAACAAATATACAAAAAAATAGGAGGAAATTCTTACTCTGAGGGTGGTGACGCTCTGGCACAGGTGACCCAGAGAAGCTGTGGCTGCCCCATCCCTGTAAATGTTCCAGTCCAGGTTGGACAGGGATTGGAGCAACCTGGGCTAGTGGAAGGTGTCCCTGCCCATGGCAGGGGGATTGGAACTAGAGAATCTTTGAGGTCCCTTCAACCCAAACCATTCTATAACTCTATGAACTTACAAAGCGTGATGACAAATGCTAAAAGAAGGCCAAATATTTCCCACAACATCTGCTCGATCTTTTCCTCTGGGTGTGAACTCTTCTCTCAAAGGGGCCCAGAAACAATATGGACTGCAGGTTTCCTGAGGCTTTGGATACCTCTCTAACTGTGGCCTGTTCCCTCTGTTAAATTTACAGGTGAATTTGTGGTCAGAGAATCACTCTCTAGGGGCAGAGATTCATGTGGGCAGGGGCCCTGCCCATGCAAAGATAAATAAAGTGATGTCAGGCCACAGGCACGGAGACACAATCCTCTGCTCTGCCAAAATGTTTACCACAGCCCCTGGCATGCTTTTGTCCTGGTCCAATTAATGCTCTCCCAAAAAATTCTTGTGTGCAGTTTGGGAATTTATGTGTGCCAGGGAACATTCCCACTTGGTCTGTTGGATGAATCCATCCTGTTTTTAAGGCTGAGACAGTTTCAGAGATGAATGCAACCAGATCACGTCACTTGGCCTCGGTGTCTGGGAACACTCCTGGGCACATTTAATTTACTAGTGGAGATGTAGCCAGAATGTCTCTTCAGGACCATCCATTACTTATATATCTGTGTTGAAGCTGATGTTTTTTGCACTACTCTGATTGTATCCCACTGCCTCTGGTTTTAAAGCTCTTATTTTTTCCTTTTGGCTGCTGTAACTAATCTGGGACGTGATCTACTGTCTTCATAAATCTGTGCTATGTTGGTTTGCTCTCTCTTCAAAAATGCTCAGGTTCCAAGAGCTGCTGTTTCTTTTTCATTTTCCCACTCTGAGGTGATTAAGCAACCCTGACTATAGTGAATTAAAAGGCATCCTTTCTTTTTGCAGTTTCTGTGTTACATCTTTTTGAACAGATTTTGTTCTTTTCTGCCTTTTTAGGGTCTCCCATATAGGTTTCAATAGTCAGCACAATCATTGCTGACTCTGTCAGAGTGTAGATAGCTGGTCAGGAAAAAAAACTGATGATGGCAACCTCATTTTTAGCTCTCTCAGTGCCTCCCATGCCCCTGAGTGGCTTGAAGTGGGACATATCCTCATCCTTGGAAGTGTCCAAGGCCATGTGGGATGGGGCTTTGGGCAAGCTGGGCTTGCCCAGGTGTCCCTGACCATGGCCAACTCTTAGCATAGCCATATGTATAATTATTAAAATCCCTTTTCCTCCAGACCACAGTAGTTGTGTCCAAACTGGGATGGTCACAAATCACATTAAGCCTCAGACAGCTCCTAGACACTGTTTTGGTCAGTGCCTGTTGACCTAGACAAGAAAACATGCCAAACATTGTTCTAGGAATGTAAAATATGTGTGATTGAGTGTTAGGGCTAAGGCATAATCCTTCCCAAGCGTGGACATAGCCTCAGTGTACCTCTTTTGAAGACTGATGGAAAATGTCAGCGTCCCACTCTGTCCCAGAAGGTAAAGTTGAGCCTGGAAAATGTATGATCCAAGCTTTTGAGACTTTTCATCATGGAAAGCATGCTTAACATGCCACCCCTAGACTGATCTCAGAAGAAGAAAATCTCTGTGGCAATTCAGACATTTACTCTGTTTGTATTTTTCTGTCTTTTATGGAAAAGGTTCAGCACACAAAAAGCTCAGACACTGTTGTTCCTGGCTTCAAAGTTCATAGCTAGGTTCTGAGATGTTTTGTCCCCAATGCCATCACTAATATTGAGTTTTCACCTCTTTCTATGGCAGAGTTTTGGTGTACGGGAGTAGAAGGAGTGACAGGTTACACTTCCCCTCAAATCCTTCCCATTGACCTCTGAAATGTGGAATAAAAGCAAGAGCATTACCTAAAAAAACCCCAGGGAAGCAAAGGAAAGGGCTGAGTGATGTCTTCCTGTTCTTTCAGTGATTTCTGTTGCTTAGGGCAGGGAGTAGAAAGATTTGGGGGAGTACAGAAGATGCTTGGATAGTCTTCAAACTAGCCATTTTCATTGATGCTACTTGCTCAAATTGTATGTAAGGGTAGAACCAGAACTCTTCTGGTTCACAACATATTCTATGCAGAGACTTCTTTCATGAAGTGTCTTTACACTTTTTGTAAATGCCTTTTCACTAGTTACAGCTGACAGAATTGAGATCTCAGTTTTGGTATTTGGTCCCAAACTTACTGTGTATGGTTTGGGATTACCTGGCAAAATAATAATCACTTGGGCTTGAATTATAAGAAGAATCTGAGTAAGGAACTGGACTGTAGTTGCCAGGTCCTCACAATTTTTTTTTGCAGAAAAAAATTGTGAGGTGTCACACTGGACTTGAAGGCTGGACCTGGTGCAGGTACACCCTCAGCTCCCTGTAGGGCTCAGTTCCTAAATAGTGAATCTCCCTTTCTCTTCTTGCTCTCGTTTCTTCCTTCCTCTAAGCCATTTGAGGAGTATCTCACTGTCAGCTTTTTGGAGCACAGCAAAAGGCATCCCTGCCTCCACAGACCCCTGGCCATAACACCATCCAGGCAGATAATCTTAACCCATTCTTGCTCTAAACCAGCACTGTCAGTTTTCACAGGTCATCAGAAGGATCCTGAAATGGTCATGGAAACACCGTTTCAGTGAAACACAGGGCACTGATCTCCCTTGATCATCCTATTCCTTGCTGAGATGGCTGGCAGTGCCTGGAGTTAAACATGGATGTGGTACCTCGGAGAAGCAGCGCGGACTTTGATGATACAGATCTGCTCAACGTCCATATGTCCCTTAGATGCCTGCTGGATGCTTGTGCAAAGGTCAGGCGTCTTTAGTCCTCTCCCAGAAGGTTTTTAATGGAGTGAGCTGCTAGCTTTTATCCTTCCTCATAATTTTATGAGGCAGAATCCCCCCTCCCCCAGGCAAGCAGCCAGCCTGCCACTAGCTATTCCCTTTAAAATTATGATGAAGCTTGAAATAAAACACAGCCACGGACTGAACCCACTAACCCTCTGTCCAAAGGTATTAAGGCTGCTGGTTGATAGAGACAATATCTAGTTCTTGGAAATGTTTTGCTTCCAGCACCCTGGATGATTAGGAAGAGAGGACTCGGCAAAAAAGATAATGATTCTGTATTTGCTGTGGAAATGACAAGTGCAATTAGAATTGCCAACTGAGTTGTGATCAAAATTCTGATTAATTACTTACTGCTATTTCACAGAGAAGAAATTAGTGCGTATCTAACTGGCGTTACTGAAATGTATTCTGTGCCTCGCTTGCATAAATTAAATGTAAAGAACAAATCTACTGTGTGTCTATGAGAGAGAGAAAGACAGGGAGTAAAAGTGAGTGTCTGATGCTGGGCAAGATCCTCAGGTGATGTAAATCAGGACTGCTCCGGAGAAATCCTTGGATGGTGAGGCTCAGACCCGGGATGCTAAAAGAGGTACTTTGATTTGGTGTTTGTTGAGGGTCAGACTGAAGGATCAGGGCAGCCTTTCTTCCAGTCTTATCGAATCTCACTCTATCAAAACCAGTCACAGCAGTATGAAATCCTATTTTCAGCTCGTGATGCCACGGCACCAACCCCCTCCCATACCATCAGAGACTCGCTATCGTGTGATTTTTGTTTGCTTATTTATTTCAATTTCAGCTCTGCACATGCTCCAGGCACATATACAATAATGGCAATTACACATAGTACAAAGCACATCAATAATTTTAGTATGAAAGAGAAGGAAAAGGCAGAGCTGTGATTCCAGTGCTTTAATCGGCAGGACCACATTATGTCAATTGAGTGGGGACACGGAGGACTGATTAGATAAATTCTCCCTTGCAGTTCCAGCACCCAGCACTGAAGTGCCCACCATGTTCTGAAAATTAAATGCATGCATTAAAAATGTATCTGCATTTATTTTCCCTCCGGTGTCTTTCTGGTTTTTCTAACAAACAGAATCTTGTGGAAAAGAAAAGAAAAAAACATCCTCGGATGGGAGCTTTGGCAGCGCGTTTGTTCTCTGATTTTTCTGTAAAGGAAGTCAACTTTGCGCCTTGGTGGAGAGGGCTGTGAGTGTCAGTGGAGAACAGATGAGCCCCCTCCTTCTCCCTGCTCCCCCTCAATCAACTTTTATTCTCTAGGAGGCAGTGGGCAAAGATTGCAGAAGTGGGGCATCAAACAGGCTCCCTCATTTTGTTAATCTATGGAATTGTTATCTCAAAAGAATTTATTTTCCTATTCATGATCTAACTCTGCTTGCATACTGTAGGTGTAGCTGCACTGAATTTAATGGGTCACTCCAATACCCCCCAAAACTGTGACGAAATCAAGGATCTCTATTAATTTTTCTAGCAGCATCTTTCCATTATCCTTTTCTTCTCTTACCTTTTGCCTATTCTCACTACAGTGGCATGGAAGTATATGTTCTAACCATAAAATATTCTTTTTTTTTCTTCCTTCTTCTGGAGTCCCATCTCTTAAACCAATATTTCACTTCTGTCCACTCGAGTCTGAAAGAACACAGCCATCACCACTCAACTGTAATATTCTTTCTTCTCCTCTCTTCGTTTCTCTGCTTCTCTTATCTCCATGATCTTCTCTTCTCTGTCTCCCTCTCCCCAGACAGCTTTATTAAATTCAGATCTCTCCTTCTGAGGCCTCTGTGTCTGAACTCCTGCTCCACGTGAGCCATGGAGAGCAAAAGAGATAAAAAAGTCAAGATTCCCTTATGTTCCTCCTCTCTTCAATGTCCCTGGCAGCAGAGGGATGCTTTTCACAGCATATCCTTCTGGTTGGGCATTCAGGTTACTGACTGTGGTGCTGCCAGAATTATTAACCCTTTTGGAAGCTCAGGGGAAAAGTATGGATCCATTTTTAACAACTGACAACATGTTCTTGACATAATGTACCAAACTGTTGGGCAGGATTTGGGTTGGAAAGTGAGATTTCTGTTGAAAGCTCTTCCCCAGGGAATTTATGCATAAACAAAATTCCTGCGGCTTTTGTGGAGAGTGATTATAGCCCAGATGTCTTGATAAGGCAACAGAGGTTTGGAAGTGTGTAGGACCAGTTTTCTACCTTCTGGATTATTCTCAGCACTTAGTACTCAGCCCTTAGTGTTGTCTGACTCTGGAATGAGCCTTTCCATGCTAGTGGAATACAAACGTGATCTACAAGGCTTCTGCCTGCTGTCCTTTATGAGCCAGATGAGATGTGGAAACTGAGCAAAGCCAGATGGGCTCTTTGTAGGCTCTCCAAACTGGCTTAGCTCTTCATGGCATTCTGGGAGCTGAAAGATACTCTCTGATGTCCCAAACCAGCAGAAAGGCCTGTGGAGGTTCCTGCTGAGAGCTTTCCAGCTAAGCTTTTCAACTGGCATGCCCAGAAAATTAAATATGTTCTGATATCTTTGACGCAATAAACAAGCAAAAATCCTGTCTGTGCTTGTCTTATGTATGTGTCTGGCAATGCTGATGTTATACCAAAAAAAAACCCAAACCAGATCAAGATTGTCCATACTAACAATTCTCTTCATTAAAGTTGGATAATGTAGAAAATTATTCATGAAGGGCATCTTTTAAGTTTTGGCAGGATTCCTAAGCTAAGCAGCCCTGGAGAATCTGTATTGCTCTGCCTATCCTAACTTTGTTTCAGTGCTCTTTTTCTTTCTCTGGTGTTAAAGCACCAAAAACTCCCAAAGAAACAAATATCCTTAATGCACCTGTTTGTTTTCCTGTGCACAGCTAATGTTTTCCACCATCTCAGCTTTGATGAGATTTTGTAGAAAGTGAATATTTTTATGCTTAGCCCCATAATCAGGGCAATGATAAACAACTACCTAGTACCCCAACACCAAGAGTCTCAAAAATGTTATTGACTGTCATGTTTTAGGGCTTGAGCATAAAATAAGTGCCTTTGCTAACATTAATTTTCTTTTTTTTTCACAATAACCTGGAGGATTGCCCGTGCAGGAATGCAGCTTTATAATTTTATTTTCAGACAGGGTCAACACATCAGCTATTTTATATTGGCCTAAGAATCATGCTGTCATCAGCTAGACCACCTGAGGAAGTGGCGTGCTGGGAATGCATTTTAACCATCCAAACAGAGACATCCAAATCTTTGCAAGCTCAACCACCAGAAATTATAGGGAAAAGCAGAGAACAAATGGGCTTCGGTGTGAGTTCCTTCAAGCTCCATGCAATAGGCTGTTACTTCTCTTTTCTGCTTCCCATTGCAGCCTGGGATGTTTTCAGACTAAACAAGTCCCTGTAACCTGAAACTCAGCCATCACTTATGGAAGTGCCCTGTGTAGCATGGCTAATAAATAAAAAGTTAAGAAAAATATGAGGACAACCTTTCCTCTATTAACAAAAGACTCTTCAAAGCTACTCTTTTGCTCTGGGCTTTTACAATAATAAGCTGAAAAAATACATTAGAGAGCAGACTCCTTTCTAGCCACTTCATATTTCATTTTGCCTCTCACTTGTCTATTTATTTTCACGTCTTTCCTGATTACTTCTCAATTGTAGAAAGACAACATTAGGCACAATGAGTTTTAAATATACTCCCTGGCCAAAATAACTCCAAGGGCTGTCTGAAATTTCAAACAGCTCACTAGTAAGTCTGGAATAAAATGCAAAGGGAGAGATCCTTAGATCACTTAAAGCAGAACAACCTGGACTGGTGAGTGTTTTCAGTGCTCCACCAATGTAGTTATTTGTTTTCTCCACGGGCACGGTACCACAAAACCAAGATTAGTGTGACTCTGCGTTCAGTCATGTTTACATGAAGATGAAGAATAGTATCTAGTAAGATACAAGAGATACTCCACCTCCAAACCTGCTCTTTCGCTGTTCGAGCTGCCCAGAAGACTTTGATGGGACAAGAAACTGTCCCCGGACTACCTAAAATAAGCACACCCGAGTACAGCGACTATGAGCAAAACCAACCCCCAAAGATTCTTCAAACCATCCTGCAATCTTATGAAGTTATGGATGAAAGTGTCATTAGGATCACAGATCCTTTCTGAGTCATTTTCAACCCTGGCAGCTTCTCTGGATGTACTCTAACCTGGGAGTTTTGTCCTAGTATACATATAAAGCCTAAACTGTAGATACATTATGATTTTTAAAAAAAAAAAAACAAAAAACTCTTCTGACCTTTTTTTCCCTAAGTTTCAATGTAGCCATGGTGTTTTAGGACTATGACTACACATTTTATTTTCTTGTCAGTGGTGTTTGAAACCAGCCTCCTTCTGTCCCCATCCTCATGTATTTTCCGAGATTAGAAGTTATTATTTTTTTCTTAGGCTCTTGTGTTTGCTCATCTCTTTTGGGAAAATTTCTCCATTTCTGTACTTTGTAAGGTATTTTTTTCTGTGTCCTCTTTGCTCAGGAGCAAACAGCTGTGGTCTGCAGGGTCAGTGCACCAGGCACATGTGGGAGTACCTGGATCCAGTGGCTTGGCCATCAGAGCTACAAAAGTGAAATACAGAGTTTGATTTTTTTCAGGGTCTTCCTCAAAATTTTATTTGTAGCCTGTTTTACCTTGGTAGGGATAGGGGAAATTTCTTTCTTATTTTTTATTACAGCTTCATGTCCCATCTTTCTTTCTTTCTTTCCCGTTGTTCATAACTGGAGGAGATGGTTACTTTAGAGGTATGTACAGAGCTATCATTTCCCACTTGTTTCAGAACAGGAACACTGACTGGCCTGGCTGTTCTGCAACCCTTGTTAGTGACATCAGTAGTATTTGGACTCATTTTACCTAACTTTAATGGCACTTTGTGCTATGGTTTATTTGTAAGGTGGTATTCGGTCAAAGCTTGTGCTCAATGATCTTGGAGGTCTTTTCCAACCTTAATGATTCTGTGAATCTATGATTCTAAATACAGGCCTTGAATCCAAACTATCTGTCTAAGTTTCCCATATAACCAGTAAAGGCTGACACCTCCAGATGTGATACAATCCATCCAAAGAAAAGCAGGAATGAATGACCCTCTAAAAGTCTCTCCTCTCTCTCCCTAATGATTATTGTCTAGATGAACAGCTCAGACTAGACAATTAGCTTAGACTAGATGCTTAACATTTAGGCAGCTAGAATTAATGTGATGAATCCCATTCTCTGTGCTCAGATAATGACTGTAGCCTTTGTATCTCAAATTTTACCTCTTCAATATGTTTTTGTAGGTGTTCAGACTCTGCGCTGTGCTTTCAGATTTATTTCGGCTTCCAAGGCTTAAAATACTTGCCTCCCATTACTTTTCATTGTCATAAATATGTCATGGCATAATATAGCTGTCTGTACCCATAATGAAATCCTTCTGCTTTCAGATTCAAGTCCATTGCCCATACAGGACTAATATTGCTGAAAATCACCCTCATAATGTCACAGGGACTCTTGTGCTTGGGAACCTCTCAGTCACAAGCTCTAGGACTGCACCTTCAGCCAAGGCAGGGAAGAAGGCAGGGAAGAAGCAGGAAGGCAGGAAGGAAGGCAGGCAGGAAGGCAGGAAGGCAGGAAGAAAGACAGAAAGAAAGACAGAAAGAAAGACAGAAAGAAAGAAAGAAAGAAAGAAAGAGAGAAAGAAAGAAAGAAAGAAAGAAAAAAAAAGAAAGAAAGAAAAAAAAAGAAAGAAAGAAAAAGACTCCAAAGTGATATCTGTAATTGCAATGTTCCCAAAAGAAATTAAAATAACCTGCTAAAAAAATCTTCACTTTTGTTAGATCCACCCTGTTCTAATCAGTTGGTTTCAAGCCCTTGCTACTTATACATATATATATATTTTACTAGAAAGATGTTTTTCTTCTTTCCAGCCTATACCTCCCTGGTAAAAATAATAATACATTTTTTTGGTTCTCTCTGCATTGGACATGGGAAAATAACCTTCCTTCCTAATAATTTTTATAAAACTTCTATAAACTAATTATACTCTTTAAGACAGTAACTGAAATGTCTGTGGTCTTTCTGGGCTGAAAATAGGATATATGAATATATTTTTTTTAAATGGTATTGCTGGGGAAAAAAAGTTTTTTTAATAGTAATGTTTTACAGAGAAGTTACTTAGTAAAATTTAGCTATTTAGTCAAAATATTTGATTTGTTAATGAATAAAAAAGGGGAAAAATAGGACAAATAATTGGTTCTATTCTGTCCTCTCTTTCACTTATTTCTTATAAAAATCATTGTCATTTAAAAGTTTAATTCTAACCCATATATTTCCAAAATCTGCAGGTATTTGGCATTTTCCTTCTAGCCCACTTCTAATGGAAAATCGTTCAGTCTCTTGACGAGTCTGTTCCCAGGGCCAAAAAACTGTTCTCATTGGGAAATTATGATAATAATAATAATAATAATAATAATAATATTAATAGCAGTAAAGTGAAGTTCTCTCCAAATTTTATTTTAGGCCGTTCATTTTATCCCCTCACTTTATTTTTGCAGAAGAAAAGGATGATTTGTCTTTGCAGTGACTGCAGGCCAAGGAGGGAAAGAGAAGCTGAGAACCTCCCGATCCATAACAAAACCTGGCAGCGATGGTCTGAATAGAGTTCAAGTTTATTTGACTAATTCTTTCACCACTTGTCAGAGAACATACTTTTGTTCGTGGTAACAAAACAAGCTCTTTCCTCCCCCTTTTCTCCAGCGAGTAGCACGAGCACTTGCGCGGAGCACACATTACCACTAACCCTTATGATGTTTGCTGTCAAACTCATTTATTTATGCAACTGCTGTGGAAAGGCCTGGGGCCCATAAGCAACCCTGAAAGATTTCAGAGCCCTGGTGTGGGGTCATGAAAGGGAAAGTGAGGGGGAGGGCAAAGCCTCCACTGGTTATGAGAAAGGAACTGACACAGGAAATGGTCACATATGGCACAGATTTATTGTGTCCGGGACTTCCCATTCAAAACTCATTATATCCGCAGCTCAGAGCAGTGCATGGCACGGCCACATTCATTTTTAGGTCT
The DNA here is from genome assembly GCF_001604755.1 of Lepidothrix coronata. NCBI lineage: Eukaryota > Metazoa > Chordata > Aves > Passeriformes > Pipridae > Lepidothrix > Lepidothrix coronata. The sequence goes on along the minus strand of NW_016690219.1, from coordinate 6,242,193 downwards.
GGCATGTGACAAAGTTGTTGTTCTGCTTTCAGGTGGTGGTGGCAGTTTTATCGTTCCTAGGCCAGAGAGATGGTGACTGGAATCATAAAAGCTCTGCCTTTCACTGCCCCCCACCTTTGTGTTGAGCCACAGATACCAGTTTGACTTCAGTCAGTGAGGTTGCTGGTTAGGAGGAGAGAAAAATCCTTCTGGGCTTTAAATACACCAAAAGGAAACCAGGATTATCTTAAAGGGAAAGAAAATGAGAAAAGCTTTGGTAGTGACATGAGAAATAAGATGATGCTTGCAGAACAGCTTGTTTTGTCAAAGGTGGAATAATTCAGTCCAAAAGATGTTTTTCTTTGTATTTAATCATCTTTCCTGGGAGACAGGATCCCTCTCACACCCAGCAGCTGGCTCTTTGGGTGATGGGTAATGACTACAAGAGGTTTGTGGGAATAGTTTGTTTGTCTTGCCTGCTTCGTGAGAGCATCTAACAAGGGCCCTGGGTCCTATTTTGCTAACTGCTGTATAAAATGCCATTATTTCCACCTCTTAGCTGTGTATTGATGGCCCTCAGGAAAGCTATGAAGACTCAGATTATCTCTCCCATATGAAGGTTCACTCCGTCCCATTCCAGGCCACACTTCTGAGTGCTGTACAATAGGGTTTAAGGTTATGACTCCTGCATTGTCCTTCACTCAGGGTTGCAATTTAAAGGTGTTTAATCTGTGGCACTTTTAGGGTAGAGATTAATTATACTGTTTAATACTTTCAGTCTCCATGCACAATATAATGTCAGGTAACACTTCTTTTGTTACCATATTGGATTTCTTCCTGAAATAAGCATTTATGGGAACCTTTGTGTTGTCAGGATGGCTAAAATGACTGAAGTTCCTTAATCATTAATGATAATGCAGACAAAAATCCTCCCTAAGTGTGTCTTTCTGATTAAGTTTAATAAAATGATGAACAAGCTGCTCTGGGCCAGTGCCAATGGCAGCAGGAATGAGACTCTTCTGAGTCAAGCAGCACAAGGATAGGGACACTGAAGATTCCCAGTCACTCCAGCTGCATCTACAGAACAGCTCCAAGACCAGTTTGTTGCCAGGCAAACCAGCAGTATCCAAGATAACTCCTGGGCACTTTCCAGAAATTGGCACAAGCCAGGGGCCAGTTCAAAAGGGCAGTTTGGAGGTGGCCACTGCCTTTTGGAGGGTCAGTGGCTTTAATACCATGGGAGTGCCACGGCAGCTGGCCTCAGGGACAAGGATCTGGGCTTGGCACTGGTTATTTTATAAGTTTTGATGGATAAAATGTTCTATAATCTCAGTTCCAGACGAGTCTTCTGTACACAGGCAGCCAAGGTATTACCAGGTGTGGAACCTTGTAGTGGCAGCAGGGCATTTGAGAAGATCTGGGGCATTCTAAGGAACATCTCTTAATAAAACCTGGTCTTGTCAACCTCGCCAAAGGGCACCTCCAGATTTATTGGCCCACCTTCTTTGAGAGGACTCAAGATATATTCTCCTGGCTAGACTATTCTCTTCCCCAACTTTTTGCAGTTTCTTGAGACAGGTTTGACATTTTCTGTCAACTACAAAGACCAAAAATTATCTCTCTGACTCAAGAGATTCCTGATCTGTAAAGCTCTGAAAGCTTGAGCAGCATTTTGGAGGAACACTGTTATACACATGCTTTGTTCCCATGCTCTTTTTGATCCCTGTTGGAGAGCATCCTGGCCTCAGAGAGTTTCTGGTCTCTCTTCTTAAGACTTTACTTGTCACTCGTACTTTAAGGTCAGGAATGAGTTATTAGTATAGTCACTGGGAATTGGAAAATTGCAATTTTTTTGTTCATGACTTGGAGAGATATATTGTCACCTGTAACACTATGTACCTTACTTCTTAAGCATGGGGGAGCTCTGAAGGGTTGGTGCAAACATAAAAAATATAACTGCATGAAAGAGGCAAACAACACTTGATTTTACAATGAATAAATAGTTGTAGTATGTGTGGCCATATCAAAGCATGAAAACAATGATTGCAAGACAAATATTTCATGTACTACATCTGCTTTTCTTTGGATTTGTGTGTGAAAGGGAAGGGTGAATGCAGATCCTGGGATGTGTAATAAGAGAGAGTTTTACTACAGACCTTCCTTCAATGGAAGCACTAATAACTGTCTTTTCTCTACTTGGGCACCTACTTTCACAAACCTAGCAGGAACATATTATCTTTGAGTCCACAAAAGTGACTGAAATTGGCCAGGGGGCTCAAAGTTTTTTTAATAGAGGAACGATAAACAGGAGAGCATAAAACCTCACAGAGTGTGATAAGACTCATTTCCTTCCAAAATACTTTTCTTTAAAAGAAAGAATTAACAGCCTAAAGCAAACACTCTATTTTTATTTACATGGTCCCTGCTATGAGCACAGTTATGTGTGTGTATGTTGTCATGGTTTAACCCCAACACAGGGCATCTCAGCTCGTTCACTCTCTCCTGGTGGGATGGGGAGAGAATTGGAAGGGTAACAGGGAGAAAACTTGTGGGTCGAGGTAAAGACAGAGTCTTTATGGATAAAGTCAAAGTCATATAAACTAGCAAAGCAAAATAAGGAATTCTTTCACCACTTCCCAAGGTCAGGCAGCTGCTCAGCCATCCCCAGCAAAGCAGGGCTCCATCACATGTAACTGGGACTTAGGAAGACAAACTCCATCACTGTGAATGTGTCTCCCTTTCTTCATCTTCCCCCAGCTTTATATGCTGAGCATGAAGTGATATTGTCTGGGATATCCCCATTGTCCCCTGGGATCAGCTGTCCCTGCTGTGTCCCCTCCCAGCTTCTTGTGCACCCCCAGCCCACTCACCAGTGGGGTGTGATGAGGAGCAGAAAAACTCTCGTCTCTGTGTGAGCACTGATCAGCAGTAATGAAAACACCTCTGTGTTATTAACACTGTTTTCAGCACAAATCCAAAACACAGCCCCATAACACTAATTATGAAGAAAATTAACTCTCCCTGAGCCAAAACCAGCACATATGTACCCAAATGCACAAGAAGCACTGAGCCACCGTGCCTCCCTATGCGTGTGTTCCCAACACACATCTTGTGAGAAACCAGCCACAAGTGTTACTTGACATTGCATATCTATGTGTTTATCCCCCGTGGAATGCTGACAAATTCAATGGAGGGATATCCCTAATTTACAGTTGGTGGGATTTCTAAAAACAGTGGGAGATGCCTTATCTCAGCATCCACCGAAGTTGAGAGGTTTGTTTTCATTTACTACATAAAGATTTACAAAATCGGTGTCGGCAGAGCCATCGCTTACAAAGCATGAGTGTGTAGGCATGATGACCTTGTGACAGGGATTAACACAGGCAAATCAAAGCCAAAATTATTTACAGGGAACATCTGAAGTCAAGAAACACTGAAAACGTTTCCTATAACTAAAAATCACAACTGACCTCAGAATAATTTACCTTTTCTAGATTTCTGAGGTGCTATTGCTGGACCTTTTTTTTTTTTTTTTATTTCCCATTTGAATGTCAGCAGGTCAAAAGGAACAGTTAATGCTGATGAATATTTCCCCCTCAGCAAAGATATGTGCTGGCCAGCCCAAGGCCAGGGAATTGCAATTTCTAAACAGTGTCCCATTTATCTCTCCCTTCCCCTTCCTCCCCTGCTCACTTTTATATTTTTTGTAGCTATAATTGTAGATTAGAAATTTATAATTGTAAATTAGAAATAACTGACGAACAAATTCAGTCAGAAGGAAAGAGAATTGTGAGAGATTTATTTTATTTTGATAAAAACCTGACGCCCCCTTTTGTTTTTGTCAAAAAAAGACTACTTTTCCTTGTACCATGAATTGTGAAATCTATCACAAAATGGGTAAAAATTATTGAAGCAAATGGTGGTGCTAACCTGAAGGGGAAAATCATTAATGCTGATGTATTTCATTCAATTTTAAATGTAGAATTTATTTTATTTTATTTATTTGGTGTTGGGGAAGTAGGGAAAAGGCAGGAGACTTGCAAAGGACTCTATGTGCCTTTAAGTCAAAACATCTATTTTAAAAAATGCTCTTCCCTCCTTCCACCCTTCTCCATTTTTCTAAATAAAGAATATGAGATGGTGATGGTCGTGGTGGGTTTTTTTCCTGAGCAAAGAGGACCCCTCGGCACATTTTTCTTTTCAAATGTGAAATGAGGTGGAAAATCCTCATTTCACGACAGGAAGGACAAATATTGACACAAAGTTAATATTTGTCAGGAGCCCTAGAAGCAACCTGAGTGCTAAAGTCTCATCTAGATATAGATGTTGGTGTGTCTATGTGTGTGTGGAGACGGATATAAATAAATAAAAAATTTGGCTTGATGATGGGGGGAACCTGCAGAAAGCAAAGTCTGAGGAATTAGCTGCAGAGGGTGAATACACACATTTTTCAAGTAAAATTTCTCTCTCCTTCTTGCATGGAGCAGGACACAGAGATGGAACATGTGCCCATGTGTGCACTCAAAACGCTTATGCCCTCGTCCTCTGCCTGGGTACATGAAGATTCCAGTGCAATGTTCAACCTCATCCATGCACACATTGCTACAGATATGAACATCTTCTCCATCTTTCCTGCCCATTTGTGCTTGATTATTTTTCCCCCATTTTGTCCCCCCTTTCACACACCCGTGTGTGTGCAAACCCAGGTACAAATAGAACCTGTTTAATCTGATTTCCCCCATTGCAGGGGGGATGCTTCTGGAATTTATCACTGTTATTGTTCATTGCCAATGTAAATAGCACATGTCAGCTCAATATTCAGTGGTCACTCAGTATTTATTAAGTCCTGTCCACTCTGGCCTTTTTTAGAGGAGAGCCCCAGGGCAGATTAGCTGCTGGCCCTGACACGCCTCGTCACTTATCTACTCCCATTGATTATGAGAGTCAGCTGTGACCAGGACTCACTTTTTTCCTTCTCCTCTCAGACCCCTCTTACAAGCACCCCTGCTTGGATTTTCATGAGGAAATAATCAGATTAGGGCTTCAGTGGCGAGTTCATATGGAGTTCTCTTTCTCCAATGTGCTACTAACTGAATAAACGTGTTTTGTGGTAAATTGTAAATGACATTATGATTACTAAGGCCAGCATGGGTTTCATTTAAAAGTGATCGAAATTGCAGGCTGCAGAAATTGTGACTGGCAGATAAGGCCATTTGGAAGGGGACAAGCAACGAGGCGTGTGCATGCATGGGCGTGAGTGTGTGTGTGCAGGAAAACGAGCCAACCCGCTCTGCAAGCCAGGCAGGGCAAAGGAAAGTCCTGGGAAGTCACAAAATATCAGCAAATCCTATTTGTAGACATGAAAGGGGGGAGATGGGGTGTTTCCAGGAGAGCAGAGGATGGGATCTGTCAGGCTCTGTGGGCTGGCTGCAGGCACATCCTCCCAGTGCTCCGGGACAAAGCCGAATGTCTCCGAGCTCAGCATTTCCACTTCTGCTTCTGAACGGAGTTGCTTCTCTTTCTCCCTCTGCCCCCAGCAAACACCGATAGCAAAATACTTGCACTGATAAAGCAAAAAAACTCAAACAAACGAACACAGGGAAAGGAAAGAAAAGGAAGCAAAATCCTAAGCCGGTGTCTAAAAATAGGGGCTTTTGCAGAGATCCTCTCTCATGGAACATCCTCCCTGAACAGAGATCGACATTTATGTAATTTTATTGCTCCCCTCGGTGACGTGCAGAGTGACAGCTTGTTCTGGGAAATGCTCCCAGACCATGGTCTGCACATGAGGATTCCCCTTGAAATAGATAATAGGTGCCTGCAAGATCCAGGCGCTGAGATGTAACTGAAGGCAGAGCCCAGAATAATTTAATAGAATCATAGAATGATTTGGATTGGAAGGGTCCCTAAAAATCATCTGTTTTCACCCTCCCTGCCAGGTTGCTCTGAGTTCCATCCAACTTTTCTCATAGTTCATTTCTTTTCCAGGAGTCTGCTATTTTTTTCTAGCAGAAAGTTTCACATGATGTGTCCTTGATAAGGAGAAAGTCCTTTTATTCATCCAAAAGTTTGTGACTCTCAAGGATGTTTCTGTCCCTTGTGTTTGATCTGATTTGGATACGTCTCTGAAGGTGCTGGATGAGGAGCACAGAGTTAGTTGAGACATTGGCCACACTTTGCCCAACATGTTTGTGAGCTCAGCTAAGGAAGGGGCAGGCTGGGTGAGGGAGGACAATTCTAGCTGGCTACAGCAGCAAATTCCTCCTTTGATTTTATTTTGAAGAGAGGAAGGAAAAACAGAAACACACTTCTTTTCCTAAGAAGCTCCAGGCAGAAATGTTTATGTTTTTGGTGCCCGTATCTGAACTCTTACTTTTATTCTCTCTTTATAATCAGTGATGATCTCATTGTTACAGCCTGAGGCTCAATTTCTCTCATCTTAAAGCAGAGACCTATATTTGGTCAGATGGAGTACACTGTAAACTTATAACACTTTTCAGTACCTAGAGGAGCTGCAAGAGAGCTGGAGAAGGACTTCAGTCAAGGGTATGGAGTGACAGGACAAGGAGGAATGGCTTTCCACGGACAGAGGGAAGGGTTACTTGGGATATTGGGAAGAAATTCTTCCCTGTGAGGGTAGTGAGGCCCTGGCACAGGTTGCCCAGAGAAGCTGTGGCTGCCCCATCCCTGGAAGTGTCCAAGGCCAGGTTGGGTGGGGCTTGGAGCAACCTGGGATGGTGGAAAGTGTCCCTGGCAGAGGGGTTGGAACAAGATGAGCTTTAAGGGCCCTTCAACCCAAACCATTCTGTGATTCTATCTTTCTAACTCAGAAGACTTTGTGGGTTATGTCTCTTCTGTACAGAGCCTTCCATAAAAGGATCCTCTTGACTTGTCTCCACAGACACTTGGAAGGGGATTTAGTGGCAAATTCTGGCATATGTGTAAGGATTTTGACTTCTTTTATATTCAGTGAAAGAATAAAGTGTTATCTAAAGGGGCTTTTGCAGTCCCATCGGCCGTGTGTTATATCTACAGATGTTGCAGCTACCAAAAAAAGTCCAGGTGACACCATTCACTTGTGTTCAAGTGACGGGTTCTACCTCTGGTCAATAAAAAAAAGTTATAGGATAGTAAAATGTCATCCAGGTGACTAAAGAGAAGTATTTTAGGGTGAACTTCATGTTTTTAAACTGCTTTGTCAGTATTGGTGGCTGGGGAGTTGGGCATGCTTCAGCTACCACAAGTGTGTGTTTAGTGTATTTTCTGCTGTTGTGGGGTGTCCCACCAGCCCTGCAGCTGCCATCCTTGCAGGGCAGAAATCTTCTGTGGACCCTGTGTCTCATGGCTCAGGTCTCTCAGGGCATCCCATGCAAATGTAGGTGCCTGCCTGTGGGCAAATGGTTTAAACTTCAGATCTCCACTGACTGCAGTGGGAGTTTAGACACTTGGAGCACACATAAGAATCTTCACTATTTGTAGGTATCTCAATCTAGTGCTTTCTTCTATCTCTAAAACTTGATGAGGTCATCACTGGAGGAGATTAATAGTGTTCTGGTCCTTTCTTGGTTTTTGTTTTGTTTTGTTTTAGCTTTTGTTTCTTTATTTGTTTTGTTTGATCTGGTTTTTTGTTGGGGTTTGGTTTGGTTTGGGTTTTTTGTTTTGGTGGTTTTTTGTTGTTTTTTGTTTATTTGTTTGTTTGTTTGTTTAATGCAATCCCTGTGAGTGGGATGAGATGGCTTCATGGAGAGTTAAATTATCTTCCCAAAGAACTGCAGTCAAACCCTGATTTGCTGTCCTGTACAGGCTTAGAACGAGAAGAATGTATAAGACACAAGGACATAGGGGTGTAGTGCTGGATCCAAGAACAGTCTAGCTGCCTGCTTTTTCAGTGGTGGCCAAAATTTGATATCTAAAGAATGAGATAAGTATATGTGATGCTTTTCTGTCTGTTAGGAGTCTTCAACAACTTTCAACTCAAAACAGTAGTTCTGGTTTCTACCTATTTAATATCCCTTAGCGTCCAGGATTCTCTTAAAGTTATGTAAAATTTTAGTGCTGACAAAAATCATTTTGAGGTCTGAATGGGAAAATAAGCAGTTATAAAACAAAAGATTGAGGTGATGTCCAAAACAATTTTTTCCCCCTAATTTCCTTCTATTCTCTTCCAGGAATTTACAGAGATGACAGTAAGTGCATCTTCAAGCCCTCAGTACAAGGCTACTTCTGCAAACAGACAGATCATGCACTTGTCATCCTAGAAAACCTGGACTCCAGTGTGGACAGCCAGAGACTGTTCCCAGTGGTAACAGTGACTGGCAGCTTTATGGACACCTTCAGTGACATGGCTTCACACATTTGGTGTTACCCTGCAGAGCATCGTTCTACTCTATTTTCTGTGCTGCCATCCCCCGAACTCACCACGGTTTGCTTCCCAGACCTCCCACCTCTGGCTTTCAGACTCTTCCTCCTCAGTGGCCAAAACACAACCAGGCTGCCCATGGCCATATTCTATAGTGAACCACTCAGCCTTCGTGTTTTCATTCAAGGCAGATATGTCTCTCCAAACCCATCTTCTTTTTCACTGAATGAAGGGGCAGGAGCCAATTACTTCAGCTTTGAGGACAATCTTCTCTATGTTCTCCTCCATGAGACTGAACCAGTAGAAATAGTTGCTGGCCTTTCCCTTTTTGTGGCTTTCACTGTAACTGAGGCTGTTGGGGAAGAAGACGAGGCAACTATAATACGTCGATTGGCTGATTTCTTGAAGGTTGGCCATGACCAAGTCAGAGTAGTCCATCACGTGCTGGGAGGCGAAAGCATGTTGAAGGTAATCTCAGCCAATGCCAGCAAAAAGAAGTATCACTGCCCTAACATGGCCTTTTGCACAGCCTTGCATAGCAGATACAGCTCACAGGAAGTGGGGAGGCAACCAGTGAGCACCCGAGCTCTGCAGCCACCTGATACAGCTGGTCCATCAAGGGTGCTGATCATTGAACTTGGTGATCCACCGGGTCATCCAAGAAGTGAGTTGACAAGTGACAGATTAAAGAGTTTGGCCGGAACAATTATCAACACTCATCAAACTGGAGACCTTCAGAGAGGCCTTGGCTTGCCAGTTGAGACCTTAATGGTGTCTCAGGCTGGCTTGCTGTCCCCAGCAGAAGGTAACAGGAGGTAAGTGTCAGATACATCATCATCACATACTGATTTAAGTGTAGTGAGACAATTTATCCACTTGATCTGCTCATTAAACAAGTCCCCTACTGGCTGAAATATGACTACTCATGTTGAAACACATGAAGTTTCCATGACCTTCTCAGAGAAGCTGTGGTTGCCCCATCCCTGGAAGTGTCCAAGGCCAGGTTGGACAGGGCTTGGAGCAACCTGGGATAGTGGAAGGTGTCCCTGCCCATGGCAGGAGGTTTGAAATGAGATGATCATTAAGATCCCTTCCAACCCAAACCATTGAAATATTCTCTGATTCTCTGAAGACAGAGCTATGCCCAAGTACTAGCTGGACTCCTGAGTGTGAACTACCATGTTATTCTTTTGGTGCTCATGAATCTCTGTAGTGCAGAGACATCCATGAGGCTTTTAACCAGGAACAGAATTCCTGTGAGTCTGCCTTGAAGCTGTAAAGTATCTGGTAAAGTGAATTTTTTGAGAGAAATTCAGACTATTATAGCTTTTAAATTCTAAACAATTAAATCTATAAATATTTACAAATTGATGTTGCATCAGAGATTTGTTATTAAAGATAAGTTGTAGCCTCATCTAATTTGTAGGTCTAAACCTTTATCCCTGTACTTCTAAAATTTAAGGCCAGAAAAGTCTTTTTACTCTCATATTTCAATCTCCTGCATGATACAGGCCACTGCTATTCACTTTGATACTACAGTGTTAAACTTTCTTTTTGGCTAAAATTACAGAAAACCATCTGGTCTAGAAGCCACAAGAGCTGGACACATCCAATACCACCTGAACGTGTGCCTAGATGTTGGATGCTATCCTTGTTCTTGCTGTCACAAGTACTCATCCACTTTCTCTTGGGAGCCTCTCTTTCTCCAACTTCCCATGAGAGCTTCTTGTTCTTTCCTTCACTTTTACATCAACGAGTTTCTGGGCATTGACTCTTCCTCCTCCTCCTCCAGATACCTCGAGAATAATCAAATCACTTCACTGACTGCTTCGAAAAAAATTGGAAGGTTTGAGTTCTTGTGAGTGTTTCCTTCTCTGTCTCTGTTTTCTGAATCCTTTTGGAAATGTGCATAAATGAAAGCACACAGTTTTCCTTCATGATAGATTCCCCAATGTTGGACACTTTTGAGATTCAACTGGACAGGATGCTGGGCCACCTTGTCTAGACCATACTTTTGCCAAGAAAGGTGGGGTCAGAAGATCCTTGAGATCCCTTCCAATCTTGTATTCTATGACACCAGTACCATACACAAAAGCGCTATTAAATCCCAATTTTACTGGCACAATTCGATGATCCCATTTGCCCATTTTCCCACAGAAATAGGAGAGCTCGTGGTCTTCTGTTTGCTCACTGTATGCTCTATTTCCTTTTCAGTTCTAGATTTCCAGAACCTGATTCATTCATTTGCCCAGATCCTAAATCCCACATGCTTTATGTGCCCATGTTCAAGTTTCCTCTCCATAATTTATCAGCCCACAAATCCTTCCATGCATTTTATCAGCGGTGGCTTTATATTCGTATCTTGATGCAAATACAACAACAGACTTGCAGCTGATTTTGACAGAACAACACAGGACACTCCTTTTGCTTTACAATAATTTCCCCTTTGAGCTCTGCCAGTTACCAAGTTCTCGATCAGTTTTGTACATTCTAATTTTTAATTGATATTCTATACTAAGACTCACTTTTGGAAGGTCATTCCTCTTTTCCACAGCAAGAAACAACCCTTTCTCTCCCTCCTTCCTGTCTCCATCTTGCTCTTTTCAGCCTCTTGCAGCCACTATTTGCACAGCCCAGATGGGAGCCCCTGTCTGCGGAGGAGGCTGTGAGGAGCAGGGTTGGGGTGGGACCAGACAGCAGAATATTTCAGCCTCAGATCCTCAATCTGTATTAAAAGCATATGGATAATATGAAAAAGGTAATATCCCATCTGTTTTTAATAGGGGACGTGGGATTTGATGTTTGGCAACCTCCTTGTGTACTCTCTTGATATCGCATAATGTTATTTTTTGATGTTGTGCACTACTGAGCCTTACCCAAGTATAAGCCTATTCCATCTATGCAAGAAAGAAATTGGATTTGTCTAAGACTTACTCTCTCTAATTAATACCATATCCTCAACCATTTACTGCTGACCCCTGTACCATCCTGATGTCTGCCAGCGATACAAACTACTATTCACATGCTTAACTTTTCTACTAGACACTGTGTGGCTTGTGGTAGAGAGTCACTCACAATGAGGACACTAGCCTGTGACTGTAGGAATCTTTATTTTGCTTTATTGTTTTGGTTCTGGTTTGTTGCTTTCAAGTGTGGGGATTTTTTTTGTTGTTGTTTTTAGTTTTGTGCTTTTGGTTTCGTTTGGTTTGTTTTTTTTCTGAGGGTTTTTATTGTGGTGTTGTATTAAGCACAGTGAGAAAATATTATTTGCAAGAACAAATCTTAAATCAGGGCCAAATTCTGAAGACACACAGGATTTTTGATCAGCAGAACTAACATCACTGCTGTTAGTGGGGCTGTTTGTGCTACACTGTGGGACACTGCAAAATGGGACAGCAGAACCTCTGACACAGAAATTATTCCCTATGAGGGTGGGGAAGCCCTGGCACAGGTTGCCCAGAGAAGCTGTGGCTGTCCCATCCCTGGAAGTGTCCAAGGCCAGGTTGGACAGAGCTTGGAGAAACCTGGGATAGCAGAAGGTGTCCCTGCCCATGGCATGGGGTGGGAAACAGATGATCTTTAAAGTCATTCCATGATTCTATTATTTATACCATTCCATCACATGGTCCCAAAAGATCACCTAAAGGAGGGAAGAACCCTCCTCTGTGTGCCATCAAAGAAACCTCAAGGCTGCCTTTCTTCAGACACAAATGACATCTCCACACTGGGACTGGTCTTCCAGCTGGGGTTTGTCTCCCTATCTGTGCATGCTTTGGGAAAAATTCCAAGCAGCAAGGATCAGAAAAGGTCCCTAGGAAGAAGCTTGTTTTACTTCAGGGACAAGAGGAGTGCTAACTTGAAGCCATAGATTCCCTGTCCCAATTAGGGGAAGACCTGGGATATATAATGAAGAGAACACCCAGATCACCAGGTCATGGACCAGCTCAGTTCTCATCCACCCTCAGCTGCTCAGGCTCCTTTGCAGTGTTATTTATTGCTCCCCATCAGTCATAGCTTTTCTGGAATTACTCATGGCTGAAATTTCTGATGCAATAAAGCCACAGATAACTTGTGAAATGAAATCAGGGTTTTCCTGTTGGGACATGTACTATCCCCACTGTTTATCTGTCTCTCTTTCTGCTGGCACGGGCAAGGATAATGGGGCTGGGATTACAAGTCAGGATAAGTATTCCAGTGTATTTTTCTGCTTTCATCCCTGAGTTGTGCAGAACTCAATTGGGCTGTCAGATATACAGGACCTGCACTCCTCTCTGGCCCACCTCCCTGTGTTTTCAGACTAGTGACTCCTCTGGTATCATTCTCTCTCTCTACCTGAAACAAAGTTGCAGTGAGGTGGGGTCTCTTCTCCCAGCTAATAAGTGATAGGACAAGAGGAAACGGCCTCAAGTGGATCCAGGAGAGGTTTAGATTGGATATTAGGGAAAATTTCTTCATTGAAAGGATGTTCAGGCACTGGAGTGGGCTGCCCAGGGCAGTGGTGGAATCACCATCCCTGGAAGTGTTCAAAAGGCACGTGAATGTGACACTTGGGGAAAAAGTTTAGTGGTGAGCAGGATGTTGCCAGGTTATTGGTTGGACTCAATGATCTTAGAGATATTTCCCAACCTTAATGATTCTATGATTCTGTAAGACAACAATAAAAAAATCTTTGATTTGCACAGACTGGATGTTCATCTTTGCAGCCCAGGAGAGTGAGGCTGAAGGGAGCCTTGGAATCCCTGCTGTGGCTGGGTATCTAGTCAGTAAGTGAGTATATCACACTGGCAAGCCTTTAAAAAAATGACTTGTCTGTTATGGTTTGAAGAGCTTTTTTACATGGTTTTAATTTAACTCCTTTGTTAGGGTCACTTCAAGCACGGCTCATTAATTTGTCAAGAGAAGACAGAGGTGATTGCTGTGACTGCTATAGTTGTGCACAGCTGGAGAATCAGAGATGTCTATCACATAGTTTATCTTCCTGTGAATGTCTCTGTGTAATATATACTGTGATGTATTTAGAGACAGAAATCTCTGTTTTGAAAATTTTTCTAATATCAATATAAATATGAAAGTGAAAGAACAAAAAAGCACAACTGTGGATGTATTGTGTGTGTTTGTGCAAACGCCTTTTTACAAAATAAGAAATATTATTCTAGATCTTCCAGAAGCCATTTAGTCCATATCCCCATACTAGAGCAGGGTGCTTTACTCCAGCTTGATGGACTTTTAAGCTGCTACAAACTGAAATATTTCTTTGTTAAGAGTTAAGTTTGGGGTAGCCTCTGAAAAACTGCATGTGTGCAGGAAATAATGGTGTTTGAGACTCACAGCAAGGAATAAAAGGGAAGCAAATCATCAAAGAGCTGCTCATTCCAACAGCAATGCTCATGCAGAGCACTAAATGAGATATTACCACTAATTCTCTGTGTCACATGGCACATACACAGGCAGACAGGGCTAAAGGTTCAGATGAGATGAATTCTGACACTGACACAAAGTGCTTGGATTTAGTAACCTTTGTGCAGCTTCCAGGCAGGCTGGGGTGTGGAATTCCACAGGGTTTTACAAAAGGGACATGACAACTTCTTTCTGTGTAGGGATCCAACTTTTCCTCCAATGAGCGGGCAAAGGCAGGATGCTAAAAATCCTGATGTCAGAGCTGCAGCTATTGCAGCACTTGAGGTTCTATCAAGGTTTTATCTGCCACATACCCCTAAAGTGAAGATGTGGAAAAGATGATACTCAGGATCTTAAACTAACCTGAAAATCTCCTTTAAATTAAACTTAGTTCATTTTAGGTCAGATGTTCATAGGGACAGTGTAAAGAGCATATTCTTGTGGAGAATGTACCACTCTCACTGTTGATGTGCAAACAGGACAAACTCAGCTCAAGTAGATACAGTAAAGGACATTTAAGACGATCATGGAAATTGAGTTTATTTTAAGATAAAAGGAATAGAATCATAGAACCATTTAGTAAAGAATCTGTTTAACTTGTCAAAGCAAATCTGGGGAGATAGCGTCCTATCTGTGAAGATACGTTGGAAGAGTAAATACTGGAGAGGAATCTCTAGACACTGATGGACAATGACAGCACAGGAACAAATGGGTATAAGTTGTCAAGAGGTAAATTTGCATTTAAAAAGAAAAGTAGGTTCCTCCTCAGATAATAAACTGGAAGAATCTTGCAATAGAACTGGAAAAAGACCATTTCCCATTTCCCATTTCCCATTCAATAATATTTTCATAATTTTTTTTCCCCTTGGCCACATGGCCAAAGCTATATTCTGAATTTTATTTATTTGTTTAGTAGTAGTTTGGGGATAGTTAAGGTGGTCAATACCTCATTTAGCAGTCTAGTAAAACAGTGTAAAAGTGCATATGAATAACCTATAGGGTTTCTAATCGAAAGAGTAGGATTCTGTATTGGCTTTCTTACAGGAGAAACAGAATAAGAAATTTCATGAGAATAAAGTGAAAGTTAATAGATGCAAAAGGAGTGTTATGTTGTATAAAACTCTGTAATCATGTTGCACTTTAGGAATCAGGATAAATTTCATTATTTTGATCTCAATTTATAATTCTTTTCGTACTGGGAAACTGAGTAGTTGTGACATGGTTCAAATGGGGTAGTCAGTCATCATGAGCTCAGAGACTTAGACTCATCTTCCCTCCCTGAAGATGGTGACAATATACATGGAAAGAGTTTAAAGGAGTCATTGTGGGTCCCAGAAGTGGAATTTTTTCATCACATAGCCTTTTGCTAAATTTTTGCTTCTGGTGGACCTGACACTGGACATCAAAGATGAATCGCCAATGTCAGGAACAGTCATATGAGGGATGATGATGCTACATAAGTTCTTTAACTATACAGACACCTTTGAATTTCAAGAATCAGGCTATTAGAAGTCCTACCCACCATGTAACTGTGGTGAAAACCATAGCTTGCTCTGACAATGGCTTTCCAAAATTCAACTGGATCTGTTTTCCCTCTTAAAAATGAGTGGGACCTGCAGTACAAGTGATGAGTTACACAACACAGGCACAACAGCAGAGAGGAGCTGCCAGCCAAATCTCCAACAGACCAATCCTTTTCCCACTCCGCCTTATTTAACATGTGAGTGGTGTCACGTCCATCAGCAGAGCTTGTCTGCTGTGACATTTGAGTGAGTGACATCCGTGTCAGCTCCCAGGTCAGGCTGCTTTGCTGTTCCATCGTGCTCTTGACCACTGCTGTGTGTCGAGCGGGAAAGGGAGAAAAATTCTTCCACATGCTTTGATAAGGAGGAATCTGGTGAGCAAAGGGTTAAATGGCTTGGGGTGCTGGGTCTTTGTGGGGAAGTATGCATGTGCATATGTGTATACAAGTGTACATATATATATATACACACACATACAGAGGCACCTTGGTTTGGCTGTAGGACCTTGTGCCCGCAGGCCACAGTCACATTATCATCTGGAAATTGGATAACGACAGCACAATGACAAATCCAGGTTGCTTGCAATAAGGTGCTAATCCCTTTGCTTTAATATCGGAGCAGCGTGTAATGATGTTTGGACATCACTCCAGTTTACTGACGACCCCACTGGGGCCGGCAATAGAAGCCTACAACTGTCTAACAAGCCATCAGGTGACCGCCGTCGTCAAAGCAACGGGGGATGCAATCTAATCTTCCCTCCATCCCTTCCAGCTCCCAATAAGGACCAGATTATAGAAGTGGCCCATCAATGCTTGGTAACTCGAATCAATTAACGTTAATTCGCACAATGCTATGATGTATTGTGATCACTTTCATTTCAGAGAAGGGGGAAGAAATTGCTATAATTCACCTAAAATGAGGTTGTCTATGGTGCTGAGGTATTAATTGGGTGTCCATATTAAATGGAAAAGGAGCACGGTAGTGAAGGAAAAGTGGATGAGTGACTCTCTTGGCTGCTATTGACCTATCAGAAGAAGACAGTGCCCTTTTCCTTTGCTTTTATCTATTACAGTTTTCCCTATTGCGTGTCAAGTTGATGTATTATAAAAAATTCATTTGGTGACCTTCCACCCCCCTAGCAGATTAAACAATTTCACTGGGATGGCATCATTAACAGGGCCTTGCATTTAATGATGATTTCTCTAAAAGGCCACGGAGATTCGATTTTAAGCTAACAGATTTATTGCACTATTATAACATATCGTAAAAAACTGTACCACCTAGGGTCTGGTTTTAGGATAGAAACTGTTTAAGAGTTTATGTGGAGCTTAAAGTGGTATTACCTTGGGATAGGCGGCAGCGGCAAAGCTCTGACCTCCGGCAGGATGCTGTTTACATTTAATAAAAGACCTTTCTCCCACAGTAAACTTGGGGACTGTGTTATGGAGGAGGCCTGGCTTAGCTCTTCACCACTGGCTTTGTAAAGAGGAGTATTTCCACTCATCTACAGCAATTAATGAAAGTCACTAATAAATCTGGGGAATGTTTCTCTCCCATCTGAGGCATCCGCTCTGTCCCCCTCCTTCTAAACGTTTCTGATGATCCCACATCCAGACCCTTCACCAGCTTTGTTGCCCTAAAGAAGGGTCTAGAGGGGAAGTCATACAAGGAATGGCTGAGGTCATTTGGTTTGCTCAGCCTGGAGAAGACGAAACTGAGGGGAGACCTCATTGTGGTCTGTAGCTTCCTCACAAGGGGAAGTGGAGGGGCAGGCACTGATCTCTTCACTCTGATGACCAGCAATAGGACCCAAGGGAATGGCATGAAAATGTGTTGGGGGGTGTTTAGGTTAGATGTCAGGGAAGGGTTCTTCACCCAGAGGATGGCTGGACACTGGAACAGGCTCCCCAGGGGAGTGGTCACAGCACCAAGGCTGCCAAAGCTCAAGAAGCATTTGAACAATGCTCTCAGGCAGATGATGTGATTCTTGGGCCTATTCTGTGCAGAGCCAGGAGCTGGACTCTCATTCTCTTTAATTTCTTTCTATCATATGGGAAAATATGGACATTGGTGGAAATAAAGTCATCCTTCAAATTATCTTTTTTGCTTAAAATAGGAATGACCTCAGACTACTCATTGTCTTCTGGATGCTCATGTTTCTTTCCCTGTCTCTATTAATCAATGACAAGATCTGCAGGGGGAGACAAAGCTCTAACAGTGCAACTGAGAGTGCAAAGGTACTGGTGCCTGGCTTATTTCATCATCACATGACATCAGAACCCACTCTCACCCAAAGATGGCAACAGTTCTCATAGTCCTTCCAGGGAATTTGTACCTACTTTGCCTTCCATGAGTCCTCATCTTGAATATCTCCTCTCCTTGCTGCAGCATCTTATTTCTTGTAGCCTGTCTTGAATTCACCAGCAATCTTGAGTTTTTCAAAAACAAAGAAAAATCTCTCTTTGTCTGGGTCATGATTCATTTTGACATATTATTTATTACCTGAATTCTTCCCAATTTCCTTCCCCTTACAAGGATATACTGATTTTGCAGTGCAAGCATTGCAGACATACCCAGAAAACTGTTCAATTAGTTTCAATGTCTATTTTTAATAGGAAATAAAATATGCCAGGGAGTGTTCTTTGGCACCAAGGACTGCTGACATATTTCAGGGTGGCCTCATCCAAACTGCCAGGTGAGAGTATTCTTTGTCTGTATTAGCTCCCAGATCATTTGGGAGTTGTCCCTGACTTTGCCATTGGATTTAGACCAGAGTTTGTGACAGAGTGACAGTTTAATGGTAGAGGTAATCATGTGTCAGTGCCAAGGGGTGGTTTTTGGCATTATTTAGTTCTCTAGTAGACATGTATCCATCAACTTTAATGGACACTTGACCCAGACTCTCAGCCCAATTTCTTTCCCCTTGAAGCCAATTGATAATAGTAGCTATTGCTATTATTATTATTATTATTATCATAATCATCATTATCATTATTATTATCATTGTTGTCATTATTGTGGTGACATGATATTATGATATTAGATTAGATATTAGGAGGAAATTATTCCCTATGAGGGTGGGGAAGCCCTGGCACAGGTTGCCCAGAGAAGCTGTGGCTGTCCCATCCCTGGAAGTGTCCAAGGCCAGGTTGGANTGATCTTAGAGATATTTCCCAACCTTAATGATTCTATGATTCTGTAAGACAACAATAAAAAAATCTTTGATTTGCACAGACTGGATGTTCATCTTTGCAGCCCAGGAGAGTGAGGCTGAAGGGAGCCTTGGAATCCCTGCTGTGGCTGGGTATCTAGTCAGTAAGTGAGTATATCACACTGGCAAGCCTTTAAAAAAATGACTTGTCTGTTATGGTTTGAAGAGCTTTTTTACATGGTTTTAATTTAACTCCTTTGTTAGGGTCACTTCAAGCACGGCTCATTAATTTGTCAAGAGAAGACAGAGGTGATTGCTGTGACTGCTATAGTTGTGCACAGCTGGAGAATCAGAGATGTCTATCACATAGTTTATCTTCCTGTGAATGTCTCTGTGTAATATATACTGTGATGTATTTAGAGACAGAAATCTCTGTTTTGAAAATTTTTCTAATATCAATATAAATATGAAAGTGAAAGAACAAAAAAGCACAACTGTGGATGTATTGTGTGTGTTTGTGCAAACGCCTTTTTACAAAATAAGAAATATTATTCTAGATCTTCCAGAAGCCATTTAGTCCATATCCCCATACTAGAGCAGGGTGCTTTACTCCAGCTTGATGGACTTTTAAGCTGCTACAAACTGAAATATTTCTTTGTTAAGAGTTAAGTTTGGGGTAGCCTCTGAAAAACTGCATGTGTGCAGGAAATAATGGTGTTTGAGACTCACAGCAAGGAATAAAAGGGAAGCAAATCATCAAAGAGCTGCTCATTCCAACAGCAATGCTCATGCAGAGCACTAAATGAGATATTACCACTAATTCTCTGTGTCACATGGCACATACACAGGCAGACAGGGCTAAAGGTTCAGATGAGATGAATTCTGACACTGACACAAAGTGCTTGGATTTAGTAACCTTTGTGCAGCTTCCAGGCAGGCTGGGGTGTGGAATTCCACAGGGTTTTACAAAAGGGACATGACAACTTCTTTCTGTGTAGGGATCCAACTTTTCCTCCAATGAGCGGGCAAAGGCAGGATGCTAAAAATCCTGATGTCAGAGCTGCAGCTATTGCAGCACTTGAGGTTCTATCAAGGTTTTATCTGCCACATACCCCTAAAGTGAAGATGTGGAAAAGATGATACTCAGGATCTTAAACTAACCTGAAAATCTCCTTTAAATTAAACTTAGTTCATTTTAGGTCAGATGTTCATAGGGACAGTGTAAAGAGCATATTCTTGTGGAGAATGTACCACTCTCACTGTTGATGTGCAAACAGGACAAACTCAGCTCAAGTAGATACAGTAAAGGACATTTAAGACGATCATGGAAATTGAGTTTATTTTAAGATAAAAGGAATAGAATCATAGAACCATTTAGTAAAGAATCTGTTTAACTTGTCAAAGCAAATCTGGGGAGATAGCGTCCTATCTGTGAAGATACGTTGGAAGAGTAAATACTGGAGAGGAATCTCTAGACACTGATGGACAATGACAGCACAGGAACAAATGGGTATAAGTTGTCAAGAGGTAAATTTGCATTTAAAAAGAAAAGTAGGTTCCTCCTCAGATAATAAACTGGAAGAATCTTGCAATAGAACTGGAAAAAGACCATTTCCCATTTCCCATTTCCCATTCAATAATATTTTCATAATTTTTTTTCCCCTTGGCCACATGGCCAAAGCTATATTCTGAATTTTATTTATTTGTTTAGTAGTAGTTTGGGGATAGTTAAGGTGGTCAATACCTCATTTAGCAGTCTAGTAAAACAGTGTAAAAGTGCATATGAATAACCTATAGGGTTTCTAATCGAAAGAGTAGGATTCTGTATTGGCTTTCTTACAGGAGAAACAGAATAAGAAATTTCATGAGAATAAAGTGAAAGTTAATAGATGCAAAAGGAGTGTTATGTTGTATAAAACTCTGTAATCATGTTGCACTTTAGGAATCAGGATAAATTTCATTATTTTGATCTCAATTTATAATTCTTTTCGTACTGGGAAACTGAGTAGTTGTGACATGGTTCAAATGGGGTAGTCAGTCATCATGAGCTCAGAGACTTAGACTCATCTTCCCTCCCTGAAGATGGTGACAATATACATGGAAAGAGTTTAAAGGAGTCATTGTGGGTCCCAGAAGTGGAATTTTTTCATCACATAGCCTTTTGCTAAATTTTTGCTTCTGGTGGACCTGACACTGGACATCAAAGATGAATCGCCAATGTCAGGAACAGTCATATGAGGGATGATGATGCTACATAAGTTCTTTAACTATACAGACACCTTTGAATTTCAAGAATCAGGCTATTAGAAGTCCTACCCACCATGTAACTGTGGTGAAAACCATAGCTTGCTCTGACAATGGCTTTCCAAAATTCAACTGGATCTGTTTTCCCTCTTAAAAATGAGTGGGACCTGCAGTACAAGTGATGAGTTACACAACACAGGCACAACAGCAGAGAGGAGCTGCCAGCCAAATCTCCAACAGACCAATCCTTTTCCCACTCCGCCTTATTTAACATGTGAGTGGTGTCACGTCCATCAGCAGAGCTTGTCTGCTGTGACATTTGAGTGAGTGACATCCGTGTCAGCTCCCAGGTCAGGCTGCTTTGCTGTTCCATCGTGCTCTTGACCACTGCTGTGTGTCGAGCGGGAAAGGGAGAAAAATTCTTCCACATGCTTTGATAAGGAGGAATCTGGTGAGCAAAGGGTTAAATGGCTTGGGGTGCTGGGTCTTTGTGGGGAAGTATGCATGTGCATATGTGTATACAAGTGTACATATATATATATACACACACATACAGAGGCACCTTGGTTTGGCTGTAGGACCTTGTGCCCGCAGGCCACAGTCACATTATCATCTGGAAATTGGATAACGACAGCACAATGACAAATCCAGGTTGCTTGCAATAAGGTGCTAATCCCTTTGCTTTAATATCGGAGCAGCGTGTAATGATGTTTGGACATCACTCCAGTTTACTGACGACCCCACTGGGGCCGGCAATAGAAGCCTACAACTGTCTAACAAGCCATCAGGTGACCGCCGTCGTCAAAGCAACGGGGGATGCAATCTAATCTTCCCTCCATCCCTTCCAGCTCCCAATAAGGACCAGATTATAGAAGTGGCCCATCAATGCTTGGTAACTCGAATCAATTAACGTTAATTCGCACAATGCTATGATGTATTGTGATCACTTTCATTTCAGAGAAGGGGGAAGAAATTGCTATAATTCACCTAAAATGAGGTTGTCTATGGTGCTGAGGTATTAATTGGGTGTCCATATTAAATGGAAAAGGAGCACGGTAGTGAAGGAAAAGTGGATGAGTGACTCTCTTGGCTGCTATTGACCTATCAGAAGAAGACAGTGCCCTTTTCCTTTGCTTTTATCTATTACAGTTTTCCCTATTGCGTGTCAAGTTGATGTATTATAAAAAATTCATTTGGTGACCTTCCACCCCCCTAGCAGATTAAACAATTTCACTGGGATGGCATCATTAACAGGGCCTTGCATTTAATGATGATTTCTCTAAAAGGCCACGGAGATTCGATTTTAAGCTAACAGATTTATTGCACTATTATAACATATCGTAAAAAACTGTACCACCTAGGGTCTGGTTTTAGGATAGAAACTGTTTAAGAGTTTATGTGGAGCTTAAAGTGGTATTACCTTGGGATAGGCGGCAGCGGCAAAGCTCTGACCTCCGGCAGGATGCTGTTTACATTTAATAAAAGACCTTTCTCCCACAGTAAACTTGGGGACTGTGTTATGGAGGAGGCCTGGCTTAGCTCTTCACCACTGGCTTTGTAAAGAGGAGTATTTCCACTCATCTACAGCAATTAATGAAAGTCACTAATAAATCTGGGGAATGTTTCTCTCCCATCTGAGGCATCCGCTCTGTCCCCCTCCTACTAAACGTTTCTGATGATCCCACATCCAGACCCTTCACCAGCTTTGTTGCCCTAAAGAAGGGTCTAGAGGGGAAGTCATACAAGGAATGGCTGAGGTCATTTGGTTTGCTCAGCCTGGAGAAGACGAAACTGAGGGGAGACCTCATTGTGGTCTGTAGCTTCCTCGCAAGGGGAAGTGGAGGGGCAGGCACTGATCTCTTCACTCTGATGACCAGCAATAGGACCCAAGGGAATGGCATGAAAATGTGTTGGGGGGTGTTTAGGTTAGATGTCAGGGAAGGGTTCTTCACCCAGAGGATGGCTGGACACTGGAACAGGCTCCCCAGGGGAGTGGTCACAGCACCAAGGCTGCCAAAGCTCAAGAAGCATTTGAACAATGCTCTCAGGCAGATGATGTGATTCTTGGGCCTATTCTGTGCAGAGCCAGGAGCTGGACTCTCATTCTCTTTAATTTCTTTCTATCATATGGGAAAATATGGACATTGGTGGAAATA
Organism: Lepidothrix coronata; assembly: GCF_001604755.1. Classification (NCBI taxonomy): domain Eukaryota; kingdom Metazoa; phylum Chordata; class Aves; order Passeriformes; family Pipridae; genus Lepidothrix; species Lepidothrix coronata. The sequence goes on along the minus strand of NW_016690219.1, from coordinate 6,219,384 downwards.
AAGTCATCCTTCAAATTATCTTTTTTGCTTAAAATAGGAATGACCTCAGACTACTCATTGTCTTCTGGATGCTCATGTTTCTTTCCCTGTCTCTATTAATCAATGACAAGATCTGCAGGGGGAGACAAAGCTCTAACAGTGCAACTGAGAGTGCAAAGGTACTGGTGCCTGGCTTATTTCATCATCACATGACATCAGAACCCACTCTCACCCAAAGATGGCAACAGTTCTCATAGTCCTTCCAGGGAATTTGTACCTACTTTGCCTTCCATGAGTCCTCATCTTGAATATCTCCTCTCCTTGCTGCAGCATCTTATTTCTTGTAGCCTGTCTTGAATTCACCAGCAATCTTGAGTTTTTCAAAAACAAAGAAAAATCTCTCTTTGTCTGGGTCATGATTCATTTTGACATATTATTTATTACCTGAATTCTTCCCAATTTCCTTCCCCTTACAAGGATATACTGATTTTGCAGTGCAAGCATTGCAGACATACCCAGAAAACTGTTCAATTAGTTTCAATGTCTATTTTTAATAGGAAATAAAATATGCCAGGGAGTGTTCTTTGGCACCAAGGACTGCTGACATATTTCAGGGTGGCCTCATCCAAACTGCCAGGTGAGAGTATTCTTTGTCTGTATTAGCTCCCAGATCATTTGGGAGTTGTCCCTGACTTTGCCATTGGATTTAGACCAGAGTTTGTGACAGAGTGACAGTTTAATGGTAGAGGTAATCATGTGTCAGTGCCAAGGGGTGGTTTTTGGCATTATTTAGTTCTCTAGTAGACATGTATCCATCAACTTTAATGGACACTTGACCCAGACTCTCAGCCCAATTTCTTTCCCCTTGAAGCCAATTGATAATAGTAGCTATTGCTATTATTATTATTATTATTATCATAATCATCATTATCATTATTATTATCATTGTTGTCATTATTGTGGTGACATGATATTATGATATTAGATTAGATATTAGGAGGAAATTATTCCCTATGAGGGTGGGGAAGCCCTGGCACAGGTTGCCCAGAGAAGCTGTGGCTGTCCCATCCCTGGAAGTGTCCAAGGCCAGGTTGGATGGGGCTTGGAGCAACCTGGGCTAGTGGAAGGTGTCCCTGACCATGGGAGGGGGGTTGAAACTACATGCTCTTTAAGATCCCTTCTAACCCAAATAATTCTCTGATTTTATGATTACAGTTATTATTGTAATTATAATAAAAATGACAAGTTCTTGATTTCAGAGGCACTTCATTTCTTCTGCCCCAAATCTCTCCACAGAGTTTCTCAATCAAGCTTTAATCCTGCAGCAGACCCTTGATTTTCCATGCCCTCTAACTTCCATGCTGTTGAAGGACAGGCATTTGCTCTCCTGTGGAGCCTCAGCATATTCAGCAGCCACATTTTGGCATTGATGGTGATGGGATCTGGGATCCCTGGTATCCCTGCTCACTAAGGTATCACCAGCAGCCTGCTGTGCCCACATTTAGAAGAGCTGCAAGGCACTGAGCATCAAAGATGCTCTCTGTCAGCAGGGAATTGCAAAACAACCTGCTCCTGCCCAGCAGGAGACTCCAGGGTAGTGACAAACATCATGCCCTCCATGCCCGCAGGAGGAAGGCAGGTCTTTGCTCCTGTCTTTGCCAGGCTACAGGCATGTTTGTCCTTCCCCACCTCCTTGTGGCAAAGCTATGCCAGGAAAAGGCCTATTTTCCTTCCAACACAAATCCCCAGGGGAGCAGCAGGCTGCTCCTTTCTCCTCTTCCACACTGACATCACTTGCAGGGATATAACGTGCTGTGTGCAGGGTTGAATCCTAAGGCAGGGGTTCCCTCACTGCACGAGTCAGATTGGACCATGTGGGATATAAACACCATATTCCCTGCTGTGTTAACCAGGTTCAAATTACCTGCAAGCAGGCATTCACTTTTAAGCTTCAATTTTTAGGCATCCATACCTAGTTTCGCTTTTTTTTTTGTTTTCTTTGCCATTACTTTTCCCAAAAAGTGATAGAATAAGGAGGAACAGTTTTAAACTAAAAGAGGAGAGATTTAGATTAGATGATAAAAAGAAATTCTTTAATGTGAGGGTGGCACAGTGTGCCCAAAGAAGCTGTGGCTGCCCCATCCCTGGAATTATTGTAGGTCGGGTTGGATCCACCTGGTCTAGTGGAAGGTGCCCCTGCTGATGACAGCAGGGGTGGAATGAGATGATCTTTAATGTGCCTTCCAATCCAAACCATTCTGTGATTCTGCTCACCCCAGGGAGTGGGAACTGCTTCCTAGATCCACATTTTGCAGCAGCCTTCCTTTATGTGCAAGGTAAGCACAGTTTTACCATGTAGGGCCCGGGACGTTGAGTCAGAGCATTTTTTCTGTTATCAGTTTTACAGAAACTGAGGAGAGAAACAAAATTATTTGGGGCTTACAGAAGCCATAACAAGACTCACCTAAACTTGTCTGGGAGCAGAGGGAGCCAGGGAGCTCACAGAAAATGAGGAAAACAGGTGTGACTTGGTATGTTGTTCCTGCAGTGGGTTTTGGTCACAGAGTTGAACGCACATTTTTGGAAGAAGGTGGATAAGAGCACCTTATTATTGATGCCCTTGACATGAATTTCAAACCTAGCATTGCCTTTCAGACTTTTTCACTGACACAAAAAATAAAAGAAAAAGAACCAAGATAAGAACTGAATCTCTAGTCCTTGAGCTACCTCTTGAGCCTGCACATATCCTTAAAACCTCAGTTGATCTTTCCAGCATCTGTGGTTCAGACCAGTATTTCCCATCAGCTGCAGTATCAACTGCTTCTGGTTTGTAATGCAGAGTAATGCCCTGAAAAAAATCCACAACCAACACTCAACCTAGAAAAAATCAGTTAAAAACAAAGGAAACTTATGCTCCATATATCTTGTATTTGTAAACACCTTTAAGCAAACACTAGAGATCAATGAACAGCTTTTCTTCTTTCATTTCAAGACAATACCAAAGCTCCAGCCACTTCATTGCAATTGCAGATTAGAGCATTTTATATATATATAAATTATATATATATATATATATATATATATGAGATTCTAAATGATACAAAGCACTGGGAGAGGGAATGAAATAATCCAGGCTCAGAATAAAGTGTTGATTCTTTATTCAAATGCAAAATCACTCTCCTGGGATGCTCTAATTTAAATTTCAGGCCTGGAAAAACCAGTGTCTTTCAAGGGGGGTGTCTATAACTGCTTTATTTCAGTCTGCAGACTTTGCAGATGATGAAGGTGATGGCAGGATAAAGATATGCAGGAAAGCCCTGTAAGTGCTGTTCTTGTGTAGAGGAACCAAAACTTTGTTCTTAGAGGAGCTCAGAGGTTTTCACTGGAAATCTTTCCCTTGGACAGGAAACATAAATTATTTTCTTCATTTCTCACTTCTTCATCTGTAAGCTGGGGATTAAAACCGAAGGATATTTTATTACTTTGGTGCTGCTTTCTGCTTGGAAAGGTTGTCTGTATTGTATTTCATACATACTCTTCTCACCCAAGGAATCAAAGTGCGATGATAAGGTAAATTAGTAGGTGTTTGATATAGTGCTCCTTCCTATTCATAACAGAATATTGACACCTGTATTACCAAGGTAAAAAGTCACAAGAAGAGAAGATAAAGTGTCTTTCCTAGGCAAGATGGGAATTAGGTCTGGGACGAAAGATGAGTGTTTTCATAACATTAATTTTCTGATTTTTTTTTTTTTTTTTTTACATTCCTGTGCCTGTGAAAGAAACACAAGCAGACAACACTCAGAAACATGTCTGTATGTGAGACCCTACAAGATCTCTGTTCAGGTGCAACCCTCAGATGGAGAAATTGAGAAGCAACTTCCTGTACAGCCAAAAATCGTTTTCCTGGACAGAAAGGTAGGATGTCCCCCTCTGTGGACGGATACTTCTACTAATTCTGTACTATTTTCACATTTGTAATTTTTTACATAGAGCTTGGTTTTGCTCAGTGGTGCCAAGAAGGAGGACAAGAGGCCACAGGCAGAAACTGATACTCAGGAAGTTCCACCTGAACATGAGGAAGAACTTTGCTGTGACCGAGCGTTGAACAGATTGTCCAGAGAGGGTGTGGAGTCTCCCTCATTGGAGATATTCCAGAATCATCTGGACACAGTCCTGTGCCATGTGCTCTGGGATGACCTTGCTTGAGCAGGGAGGATGGATCAGATGACCCACTGTAGCCCCTTCCAACCTGACCCATTCTGTAAAGAGTTCTGGTGAACTTTGTAACGTGCGACATGTAGCTGCAAACTGCCCTCCAGCTGGTCATTACAAATTATTACAGTTGTTAAACCTATCAAAACTTTCTTTCCTCTTGCTGAGGAGACAAAACCTTAATTCTTCTGTTTTGTTCTTCCTCCCAGGGTCAAAGAGTTGACAAACTGGGGCCTCCTTCAGAACCCTGGGTTGTATCAGCTCACCTCAAGGGCTCCTCCGAGGCTGTGCTGAAAGGTTTGGACGTGTTTCCTTGTATCAGGGGTTATGGCAAAGCAGATGTGCAGAATGGTGGATAAATTTGGTTCTCCCTGAGAAATAGTGAATTTGAAAACTACTCTTTGGGATGGAAACAGAAGGTTGCAGTGGGAGTTTGGTGAACTGCCCAGTCATATGCTGCAGAAAAAGAAAGAAAAGCTTATACAAAGTATTTTTGTGCTCTGGTAGCTTAAAGGAAGTACATCCAGTAGTTTTGTCTCGAAAAGGCATATCTGAGATCAAAAAGGCAAGAATGAAGAATTACAAATACTAACACTTGATTTTCAGTTTATGTTATTTAGGACAATTTCTTTACAGTCCATGACAACCTGTTTATCCCAGCAAGGGATCTGGCCAAGCACAGACAGAAACAATTGCCCATTGTTTTCCATTAGCATATTTTAATGTGAAAATGTGGGGGGGTTTTATGATGATCTAAATATTTCCCTTCTGGTCCTCATTTATTGAAAGACCTGAACTCAGGATTAACTCTAAGCATGTGAGCATTTCCCTCGAGGTTATATGAACATGCTTAGATATAGAACCTTGTTTAAGCAGAGTGGTAAACCAAAATCTGGGGAAGATCATATGCTGGTAAACTAGAAAATGGAAATTATATTGATTATAACACATCCTAATTTTAATTGCTAAAATATTTAAATATAGACAAGAATCACACAAAATGAGAAGTGAGGTTTCCTACTGCAGATAAAGCATTTTGTTCACAGAAAGCCCATTTGCGTGCTAATTTTGACTTGAAAAGTTCACATTTGGAGAAGATAAGTGGTGTTCATGCTGTAGATCAGAACTTCTCATCCTTTCAATCCCTGTTTCTTTTAATCAGAAATTATTCCTGTCCCATCATAGCTCCAGGTTTACAGGTTAAAAAAAATACTTTGGTCTTTTCTGCTGCTTTTCACGCCTTTTTCAGGGCATGTTCCTAAACTTCTTAGGTCTGGAAGAGACATAGGTTATTGGATCAACTACTGGCTGACAGTGGGAAGAAGGGAGAAAGGGAGGAAGAAGGAAAGGGAGGAAGAAAGGAAAGAAGGGTAAAAGGACAGAAGGGAAGAAGGAAGGGAAGAAGGAAAGAAGGAGGAAAGGAAGGAAGGAAGGAAAAACTAATAGAACACAGAAAGGAAAGAGAGGAAAGAGAGGAAGAAAGAGAATAAAGAAAGAAAGAGAGAAAGAGAGAGAAAGAATAAAAGAGAGAGGGAGAAAGAAAGAAAGAAAGAAAAAGAAAGAAAAGAAAAAGAAAGTGAGAAAGCGAAAAAGATAGGAAAAAAGAGAAAGTCACTGAAGAGAAGTGCACTTCACATTCTTTAAAAGATACATGCATCAAATTAATAGTCAATAAACTCCAGCAAGGAAAGAGCTGCACAGTGCAGATGTTCTGCATGTAATAGTTTGCTGCAGTTTTTCCTTTGACAAACGTCCTTATTGTTCCCGTCTTTCCAGGCACATGAAAGCGGCATTTAATGGAAATGGGTCCCGTCTCACACACTGAGGCTGCTGCATCTGACAGCAGCCAAACTGCCTCGTGGAAAGCAGTTTAGCTCCAAATTAGCTTCTTCTACGTTAAATACCAGCTTGCCTGAGAGATCTTTGTGAAGACTCCCATATATATCTGTAATATTCTGGGCTTTGAAGCATATGTGCCAGAAAGCTGAGACTGTCTCTGTTGAGAAGTACAGTACAGCACTCCAGGCTTCATCACAGACTAGAAATGGCAATTATAAAGTATTTGAACATAGCTGACAAGACCCTCTCTAAAATCCATATTACAGTGGGTGTCAGAGCCAAGAAAATCTTGGTAGTCCATGCAGATACTGTATAAGGAGGATCACGGGTAGTAGACAAATGAGCCAGGTTTTGGCTGGAGCAATTAAAGAAATCTAGATTCCCACATCCCCATCAAGTCTATTCACAGTATAAACTACTGGTTATTTATATATCACTGATATCTATCTATCTATCTATCTATCTATCTATCTATCTATCTATCTATCTATCTATCTATCTATCTATCTATCTATCTCTCTATCTCTCTCTCTATCTATCTATCTGTCTATCAATCTATCTATCCATCTATCTCACTCCAGCTGACCCTGGAGACATACAATGAAATTAGAGGTTTGATGTGTTAGATGCTAGACAAAAATAGAATAAAACCATATATGTAGTCAAAACTAGTGGATATTAGCAATTAAACAGTACCATAGTCATAGACTGGGGAAACTCTATCATTTTTGTTGCTAAATAATTAATATGTGGCATGCTTTTGCCTAAGAGCTTGCGTTGGACAACTGGACGTACAATGGTTTGCTACTTCTCCACGTTGTTCAATATCCTGAACATGAGAATGGTAGAGAAGAAATGTCCTCCTCACATTCAACTTTATGTCCCTTCACCTGTGCTGCTTAACTGCAATAAAATGTCAAGCCACCTGCTTCACAAAGCAAACAGTTATGATATGTTGTCTTTCAGCAGGCAAAAGTCATGTTTGTGATCACTGGAGCAAGTCCAGCATCCTAAGGAAGTTCTGGCATCTCACCCCCACCTGAACCAACATTTGGAAATTTGTCAGTCTTTAGGATTTCAACCCTCTCACCCCAAGAGCCTGAATGCAGACCAGACCTGGTCAGCATCACTCAAAGGCCAGGACTTGGCTGGTGCTCAAAGATACACACAATAAAATGGGGATCCATTTGCAAAGTAAATTATAACTTTTAAAAAGAGCCTACAAAAATAACAACCATGGTGAGTGTAGGTGTTGGGTCAGAATGTATTCCCTGATAGCTCACAACAAGAGGGAAACTGATGGAGAAACTCACTCTCCTGGATTTCATTTTAATGCTCCCCATGGAGTTTTTCCCTGCCAGGTTTCTGTACCATCTCAGGACAGTCACTACAGACAGTTTTCACGACCAAATACCTTTCAAAGCATCAGACAGGGTTGGAGAAAAATTCAAAGAGAACTAACAGTTGGACAGAAGGAGATGTGCCCCAATGAGGTGAAACTCCTGCCAGAAAAGAGTCAGCTCTTCCCTGAGTTTCAGTGGCTGACTCCTTGAGACCATCCCTTTACGAGAGACAATAATCTCTCATTAACACTCTCCTAACCTTGGTGATACACTTAGTCACACAGGGCACGAGTTAAATCAAAAATATGAGCATCTGGAATTTTCTAGGACATCCTATTATCTTTGCTTTATCCTCTTAACATTTGTTTTCATGTTACACCCTCATGATGTACAGTAAATGCCATTTCACAATCAGCTGAAAGAACTAATATTTAGAAGCTAAAGTCCTCCAATCCCCCAGGAATTTGTTTTGCAAGTTCCTCTGAAGACTTGACCCTGTGTGAAATTTCTGGGGTTAGACATGATGTTTATGATTAGGATGGACAATGGATTTAGGCTTTCTGAAGTCTCCTTAAAGTCACAAGGATTGTCTGAGGTCCTTAAGTGGTACTTACCTGCCTGCTGCTAATTGCAATGTGATTTTTTTTGACTCTCTAGGGCTCACCCAAGTGCAGGTCATAGATGGATGCGCAAGGTTTTCCAGTCTGGCTGTCTCCAGCACAGGTACAAACTGGAGACTGGTGTTCACTGTCACATCACCTCCAGGTAAGCTCCATATTCAGAAGATTTTTTGATTTGGTAAAATCAAAGCCCTACAGGTGGCCTGAATTTATAAAAAGGCAGTTAAACTTTGCTTAAATGAGTGGAGCGATGCCAAACCTCTAAACAGCCTGAGTTCTGTTCCATGTCCAAGCTGGCATTCCCCAGACAGCAGGAGAGCTGCTGGGGATTCCTGTGCTGTTCATACAAGATCTCTTAAATCAGATGAATTAGCACAAAAAGTCAGAGAAAGGTGCCTATTTCTCTCTGGATTCCCTAGCTATGTATCCCTGGGGAAATCTGGTACATAAGGTCAGCTAAACTGCCAGAGCAGAATTTTTCCGACAAATTGAGTCCTCACATTCCTTCTTTTTATTCTTTTTCTGTTTGTATTCAGAAATTTTCCATCTGTGCTCCCAGTTATTTTCACAGTGCCTATTCTTGACTGCTTGTCTGCATCTGGTCATCTTTATGGGTGCAACAGGTTATTCACATTAAGAACATGACTCCAGGACTGGGCTCTACAAGGGGTCTCCTGGTACTTTATGGAGCTAATTTTGGCATCTTCAGGATCACACAACTTGCATGAGGCCTCTGAGTAACCCAGTAATGGTTAAGAGACAGGTGTGCTTATGTCTCCTTGGAAATACAGCTGAGGGGGACAGTGGGGAGAAGGCACCACATGAACGTCTGGCTTGTAAAATCCTCAAGACATCTACACAAGAAAAGGATCTGTACAACAGTGTGGGGGCTGAATTTATCTATAAATCTGGGTCTGAAGGTAGACAGGGGTCAAAGTGTTGGTTTCTTGTCTCATAATTGCAGCTGAGGCAAGTCTATGGAGAAGCAGGAACATGTTGTTTGGCACAAAGTCCAAGAACATATTAAGATATGGATGTTGTAAGACCACGTGTAAAGTCTCTATTCTGGTATCACATCCATCTATATATATATGTATGGATGTATATGTATGGATATCTTTCTAGATAGACATAGATATAGTTGATATAGATATAGTCCCCATATATATGTGTGTATATATCTTATATACACATATATGTAAATATATCTTATCTCTTGCCTCAGCCAGAAAAAAGCAGAGGGGACAAGTACACCTGACTGGTGAAGTGGCCAAGTGGAAGTGGCTGATGAAAAAATCTGAGCTCAAAATATTAGAAGTTTGCAAACATTTAAACTGTCACAAGTGGCTCATCCACATCGAGTGTTCCCATAGCTTTGCAAAGGGAGAATTGGGATGCAGGGAGGACTTGGAGATGGGCCTTTAAGAGGAGGATTTCTGTGTGTTTTGAGGTGTATGCTGCCAAACACCTGCAGGTCTCACTGCCTTTGATTCAGTGAGAGGGGATAGAAAGTTAGTACCTCACAGGATGTGACTCTTTAGGCTAGAAGCACACCTCAATGAAATGTATTTTGAAACTTATCTCAGGGATATCCCAAATCTTTTCTCTGCACAAAGGGCAAAGAGAGATCTCTGTTCTGAAATATTTGGCCAGGCAGAGTGTTCATCTAGTTCATCCAGTTCCATCCTCCCTGCCATGGGCAGAGACACCTTCCACCATCCCAGGTTGCTCCAAGCCCCATCCAACCTGGCCTGGAACACTTCCAGGGATGGGGCAGCCACAGCTTCTCTGGACAACTTGTGTCAGTGCCTAATATCTAGTTTAAATCTGCACTCTTTCAGTTAAAACCATTGCCTCCCAGAGATGTTTACAGGCAGCAATGTGGACAGCTGTGCAGGTGTCACATGTGTAAATCAGAGTATTGCACACTTTTAATATGCATTGCAAAAGTATACACCAAAGAAACCATCCCTTTTGCTTGTTGCAAGTGGGAACTGTGATGGAGATAGTATAAAGGCTTTTATATTGCCAGATTCTTACTGAAGAGATTTACTTACTGTTTGAGATAAACAAAACAAAATCAAACCATCAAATAGTAGATGTTTGGGATACACTTCCATGATCCAGTTGCTCTGTGTACTCACCCTGGCATAATTTGCTGTTTAGAGGCAGCTCAGAAGGTGCTGCTGATGCTGAGTGCAATAATCCCAAATGTCTTAGTGGCAGTTCCTGGGGAGAGCAGACTATTCATAGCACCACTGCATAGTCTTGCTCCTTGCTTTACGGTCATATTTACTTCAATGATCTGGATCCCAATGGGTTTGATATATCCACTTTTCATTTAAACCAAGAGAGGTCTATTCACAAACTCTTAGAGTGGTACAAAGCACCTTTAAGCACATGTCTGTGTAGAGTTCTCGATACCTGTGAGATTACTTCTGTCAACTGAAGTTCACACGTGCTTGTACCTGCAGGCAGATTTTTCCCAGTTGGAACATACTTCCCACATGGTTCTGGTGAAGCTCAGTTTTGTTCAGGTGGACAACACCGACACAAATCTATTTAGTTTCTCTTAAAAGTACTTACAGCTCCTTGCCCTGGTCTCCAGCCTCCATCTGACAGTGTTCTGATCGGTTTTTTTTAATGAATTGACAAAAAAAAGACTTTTAGATTTTTTATTAAAAGTGGAACTCAAATAAATAAAAGAAATATCCATCTGTCAAAATGATCAGAATTGTGGGATTAGGACCAATAATAAGTCAGGTAGTAAAACAAGTAATGAGCTCATGTGCTAATCCACATCCTGCAAGTTGGTCTATAGAGAGTACCAGGGGCAGTTTTGCTAAACTCCTCTCCTAGCCAGGCCCATCTCCATTCAGAATGCATTTTGGAAATAACTTAGGGAACCAAAACATCTCTATTTTTCTGATTTTTAAAAGGATAGTATTAAGCATCTTGCAGTCCTCGAAACTCAGATGCTGAGACTCTTGATCGCAGAACCCTTGATTCAATGAAGTCTTGATCACAGAATATATGAGTAGTGGCTGGTTTGATTCTGGTTTATTTACAGAAAACTTTAGAATCTCTGGGTGAAGATCTTTACCCAAAGCTTGTGTGTGTCAAGAGACTAAATATTTACTGTGCTAACAGCAGGGACACTGACATTTTTTATTTATAAGGCTCATTATTGTGTATTGGAAAATATTAGCAAGTTCACTGGGATCTTTCTGCATCATGGGTTTAAGCTTAATGATGGTGAATGTTTCTGGGTTGCCCATACCTTAAACTTATATGATTCAGGTATATCCTGTAGAAACTGTGTATTCTAAACTACTTTCTTGTCACAACCAGTATCTCTGTCTTGTGAGGCAGAATGTGCATGTTTTCTGTCTGGGCCTGATCTGTTTGGCCTCAGAAATAGATGCTTTTTGAATGTATTTTCTGGGTTTGGTAGTCAGATAGACAAATTTGAGGAAGTAATATTAAGGATTGTTGAATGCAAAGAAGCTGTTTATGCTTCAGGAAGAACTGAAAGTTTGAAACTTGCCTTGTAAAAGTATTATTATGTATTTGGGTTGTCCTGGGACTCGGTCCTAAATATATATTGCTGTCTAATGTTGGATCTGGAGATGGATGGACTTATGGTTTGTTCCTGCATACCTTTCTGATGGTGGCATCCCTGCTGAAAGTTTATAGGGTGGTGTTTTAGCTGTGAAATGAGAGTTCTTACTTTCGTGATGAACTGACTGTTTTAAATTCCAGGGGCGAAGTTCACTGTGCTCTCTCAGCCATTTTCCATCTTCCCTGTCCCGGTGGCAGCGAAGGCCAGCATGATCCTTGTTGTCCTACTGGGCTCAGCAGCATCTGCATTCACCAGTGTTCTTGCATTCTGCTGGTTCAAGAAGAGCAAAAGCAACAGTAAGTTGGAAATACTCATTAAAATTTATATTTGCAGACCCCCTATTTTATTTAACAAATCCACAGAATGGCCACAATGGGTTTCAGACAATAGAATTCAAAAAGCTCTGAGAAGTTTACTATTAGCAATATATTTTGTACTCAGTGCAGGGAGAAGAATTGACTTTGATTATCCATGTGATTATCCTTTTGATTATCAAATCCATTTGATTATCCCTTCTAACTCAGGATATTCTGTGATTCTATGATTCTATGGTAGTTCAAGGTTATGGAGTTTTATGCCTATAAAAGCTGTTACGAAACAAGAAGAAATGGCCTCAAGTTGCATCAGGGGAAGTTTAGATTGGATATTACATTTCTTCCTGGAAAGGGTTGTCAAGAACTGGAACAGGCTGCCCAGGGAAGTGGTGGAGTCAGTCACCATCCCTGGAAGTGTTCAAAAGGTGTGTGGACATGGCATTTGTTGGGGTACATATAAACTCAAGAAATATTCAATTATATATTCAAAAATATATTTACTTTTTGCTGGAATCAATTGTTCCTGCTGAGCTGAGGATGTATTGAGAGTGATGTGACTGTGTGTTTCATTACAGAAACAAGGACTGAACAGGTTGATGTTCCAGGGGCCAATACTAAGAGACCCAAAAAACAAGCACAGCCTCCTGCAGCTCCCATCAAGCCTTGCTACAATCAAGGAGAAAATGAAAAAGGAGTGCCTGTAGGAGGAGGTGAGACTGCAGTTTGACAGTAATTCAAATTCATAAACAGTTGAACGTCTTTTGACGTTTGAGTTGGTTTAGGTCTTCCAGCATATTCAGGTGTTGGAACAGACTGCCCAGGGAACTGATGGGATCACCATCACTGGAAGTGTTCAAAAAATGTGTGGGATGGGATGCTTTAGTATTGATCATGGTGGTGCTGGGTTGGTGGTTGGACTCAATGATCTTAAAGGTTTTTTTCCAACCTTAATAATCCAGTGATTTTATAGGTTTGAACAGGACCAGTGGCACAGTTCTCAGAAGGTCCACCTCTTTATTGCCTTCTCCCTCTGCTCACTGGTATTTTTCTACTTGTCATCTCCCTTTACACAGATAGAGTGAATTCCCAGCTACACTGAAGGCAGCAGCATAATTCCCGTATACTCACAGTGTGATTCTTGGGGTTGTGCTGTGCAGGGCCAGGAGCTGGACTTCCATGATCCTTGTGTATCTCTTCCAACAGGATATTCTATAATTCAGTGAGTTCATGATTTGTCCTTGTGTTTTTGGAGTAGGGCAGGGAAAACACCCCCGGTGTCCCCAGCACTGATGGATGGTTCAATTGCCAAACAGCCACCTCATACTGCTGGATATATTGGAAGTTACCAATGACTTGACCTTTAAGATATTCCAGCTGAAGTTGGGACCTGGCCAAATGGACAGGTAACCTGTAGTGGAGGAGTAAATGCACATAAAGGCCTGATTCATAAGCTGGGAAAGGGGCTGGAGCACAAGTCTGATGAGGAGCAGCTGAGGGAGCTGGGAGGGGGGCTCAGCCTGGAGAAAAGGAGGCTCAGGGGGGATCTTGTCACACTCTCCAGCTCCCTGACAGGAGATTGCAGCCAGGTGGGGGTCAGTCTCTTCTGCCTGGAGAAACAGGGCTGCTCCCTGCCCGAGTCTCCAAGTGCTGCAGTAACTGCAGAGGGATCAAAAAGCTCTGGACAGGTTTGCAGGCTCTGGAGGATGGTAGCGAAGTACACTGGAGGTAGAAAACAAAACACCCAGAGCTCATTTGCACAGTCTCTCTGAGTCCAACCCAACACTCCAAAGCAGCTCCATCCCCACCCACCCCACTCCGTGTCCCCCTTTACTCCCCGGGGTCCTGCCACAAACAACTCTTTTCCTCACACCTCCTCCAGACTCATCTTTTCATCGTGTGCTGATCAAACACGACTCCTTCTGAGGTCACAGGGAAGCAGACAGCCCCGGGGGCACGTGGCTGCCAGCACAAAGCACTGGCTTCCCTCTCTGCAAGTGTGAAATGTTCTTACAGGAGCTGAGGGCTTTTTTTATCTCACCTGCCAACAGCGCAGATCTGAGGGCACTCGGATAACCCCGCTGAACCCCCCATTTACTCTGGTTTGGGAATTTCTTTTTCCTCCTTCTTCCCCAAGCCTGTGGATTACATAAGAGGCAGGAAGAGGCGAGCTGGAGTTTTTATCTCCTTTTAATTAGCATCTATAACAAAAGCCGAGGGAGAGAGAGAGGGAAGGAGAGAGGAAATTCTGCAGTTTATGTGTTTTGATATTTGCTGTACTCCTCCAAAACACAGCATTCAGCTGTGTGCCTTAGGATACATATCTGCTATAAATTCATTTTTTATCTAATTTGTCTGAGATCTAAGCTTCCTGTGGAGGTCTGAGATCAAAGGATCTGATTCTGTCTGATGTTGGCTCTGACACATAATGCGTGCTGACTTAGTTCTGTCTATAAACTCGCAGTGGGAGGCTGCCACTCTCCCTTGGCACCTTTACATAGTGAACTTTCATTTTGGCTGGGGAGGCTGACAGGTATAGAGTTGATTGGAGCCTTCATGTAAATAATTCATGGAAAGATTTTTTCTTTTTGTCAGAAAAAGGCAATCCAGCCACTTAAAGTCTTTTAGGAATAGTTGCAAGACAAAAAGATTCCCCGATATGTTCAAATCTAAACAAGGATAACAATATCTTAAGTGAATTTAATACATATGACTTGGAAATGTCTAATGTTTGATTCCCCCTTATTTAAAGTGCTATTGGTTTTGGAGAGAGAGAGAGAGAGAGAGAGGAAATCAAAGCTGAACTCTTTTTGTTTAGTTTCTGCTTTATAGCTCTTTCCCTCATAAGAAATACCACTTTTCTAACACAATTAAGTGTTCAGAGTCTTTATTTATTAATCACCACAGTAAGACTAGCAAGAGAGAGCTTTTCTCTTTGGAAGGTGCTTGCAGAGTGCAAAGTCCAGTGGATCAGGGGCCCTGGATTTTGTACCAAAATGGGCAGCCGAGGATGAATGGATGGAAGGAACCAGCTAAGCAGTACTGCAGGGAAAAGGGATCAAGATATTACCTTGGCTAACCTTGGTGTAACCAAAAATCTCCTCAGCCTCACCCAATTATCTCTCTTGAATTAAAGAACTTTTGATTCACTAAGGCATTGTTAACACAACACAGCTGGAGGTGGAGGGATATAGACTTTCTTTTTGCTTTTTGGAATTTATTCTGGTGGTTCATCACCTTGGCCATTGAGGACTTGTATCCTCTAACAGCTTCCATTTCCAAGCTTCAATTTGGAGTTCTTTCAGGTGTGGCACCTGATTGATTCTTATGCTGAACTCCTTGGACATCTTCACCCAGAAATCACTGTTGTATTCCTGAAGATGTTCTGCAGATTGGATCTCCCTCCTTGCTCTGAGGTTGCTCAGATCAGCTCCTGCTCCTTCCTTTCTACCAGTCTGCCATTTTTTGTGTGTTTTAATTCCAAATCATCAGTGGAAACACTGAATATCTTCCATTTTAGTGGGAGTGTCTGGTACTGGTGCACACATCCCCACCTCTGAGAATTATTTCCCACATATAATTATTGCCTGAGCTCTATTAGCTGGTACTTAATCCAGTTAATCGTGTGCTTTAATGATATTGAATAGTTTGTATTTAATTTTTAAAAATCAGGATATTTATATTACTATGACGTATAAATCTCCAGGCAGCACTTCATCCTTGCAACTTCTACTATCCAGAAAACTTTTAGCCTCCTTCATTAATTCAAACTTGTTTGAAAAGGCCTATTTTCACCGTTGAAAATGTCACCTTTAAAAACGAAGAGAGAGCCAATAAGTCTCAGGAACTGACATGAAGATTTGATATGGGGGATTGTGACCTGATTATGCTCTTTATGTGTGTAAGAAAGAAAATTGAACCTGGTGATGCATGTAATTTTTACCTTAAAACAGCCAACTACCTAATATTTAAGCAAACTTAAGAAGGAAAATTGTTAAACACAGAAATATATCTGACTACTGAAGTTTTGCCAACAACTTTCCAGTGGATTTTCAAGAGGGACAATTCTGAAATTAGAAGTTATGAATGCACAAGTTGAAAAAAACCAGCAACACCCTTTAACAGGAAAAATTAGCACAAGCATCAAGTCATTGTCACTGTCAGAGTTCCAGATGTTCAAGGAGTGTCTGGACAATCTTTTTTGTCATATGATTTTGCTTGAGGTGTTCTTGTGAGGAGCAGGGATTGGGCTTGATCATCCTTATGTGTCCCTTCCAATCTGGGATATTCTATGATTCAGCAAATATAGTTCCAATTAATGAATTACAGAAAAGGGAGAAGAGAATGAATCTGAGCAGGTCTGAGCAAGAGTGGGCTGAATGTCACAGGCTGCTAAGGGCCAAAATGAAAGGACAACCCTGAAAAATCAGGAGTAGTAACAATGCCTTGTCTGATATTATTTGTGCTATGGACCTATAAAATGTGCAGATATATGGACTATAAAAGCTGATGTTGTCCACTAACATGAGACATGTGGACTAGGACTAGTTCTGGATTTGGAATGAATATAAAAGATTTGGGTCTGGGCTGTTTTCGTTTCACATTCCTGGGGGAAGGGAGAGGATTGCAAGAATATTACAAATGTTTTTAGCATCCAAATGATAGCAAAAATGAGGCTGCCAATCTTGCACTGAAATGATAGCACACCCTGTCAACTCAGAAGCTGTCTCTGCTGTGACACTAGAACTGATTTTGTCATTGATAACCCTTTGGTTCACAGGGATGTAAACATTTTGTGTTTCCACATGAAAAATAGATAGTCTGTGTTTTCTTTTTTCTGCATTTTTTCAACATCATTTCTGAAACAGCATTACAGGTTACAGGTTCTGCCTTGAGTAGGACTCAAATGTTGGAAATATAAAGTTCTATCTTTTTTTTACAGACTGATTCAGAAAGGGATGATGTATTTTATAGGTGTGTAGCATTAATATATATTATCAGTCTTATCACTACATAGCTTACTGACCAACTTCATTCTATATACTTAATTATTAAATATTTACTGAAAATTTGTTAACCATTGAAGATTCTGTAAGAGCTGTTAGTGTATCAATAAGAGCAAACCAGCTGGTTTTGTTGCTTTTTATTTATTTGTGGAAATAGCTAATGTTTTTTTGACTTTAACAACTTATTTCTCTCAAACTAAAATCTGTGCCCAGTAAATTTATGTCTCTAACAATAACTTTTAATTAACCATGCTTTTTAATTAACCATGGAATCATGCAATCATATAATTATTTGGGTTAGAAGAGATTTTAAAAATCATCTTATTCTAACACCTGCCACTAGGTCAGCAGGGACACCTTAAAGTATCCCAGGTTGCTCCAAGCCCCATCCAACCCGGCCTTGAACATTTCCAGGGATGGGTCAGCCACAACTTCTCTTGGGCAACCTGTGCCAGGCCCTCACCACCCTCACAGGGAAGAATTTCTTCCTAACCTCTAATCTAAATGTCTCCTCTTTTGGTTTAAAATTCTTCCTCCTTTTCCTATCACTGTCTGCCCATGTGAAATTAAAAAAAATAATTAATGTCTTTAACACATAGCAAAGCCATAAAAGGGTAAGGTACATGAAGGTGGGATCTTATAATTACTGTAAAGAGCAAACAAATCTTTCTTTCCCAGTTATGGCAGGAACTGGAGCCGTGGGACGTGCCACAGGACAACTGGAGGAGCTGAACCTGCCAACCCGTGAAGCCAAGTCAGTGAGAAAGTTGAACAATGTCCAGCGTAAGACAGGGGACAGACACCCCTTTTCTTCAGCAAGGAAAAGGGACAGTCACCAACAGCCACGTGGAGGAAGAATTCCTGGTGACCCTGTGGAACATCAGCAGCCAATTGCCCCGGGGTGCTCCAGCCAGAAGGAAGTCCCCAAACCTTCAGCTGGTTACAACCAGGAAAGAGAGGAGTCCAAAAGGATGCCCAGACATCAGAATGATGTGGGAGAGCATGTTGCCGTGGTGGCAGCAGAGGGGTAAAGAAGTGCTGTGAGGGGGTGGACCACTAGCAAAGCAAGATTTTCCTGGCCTGAAGTCAATGGGGAGCCGAGTCTTTTGTCTCTGTGTTCAGGGAAAATCATACACTTTAGGATGGGGAACTAGATGGTCACATGTACAAATGAACCTGTTACCTGGATCTGCAGCCCACTGGGAGACCCTGGCCATGTCTTTGATGTTGACCTTCCTTAGCTCCCAAAACAGGGTGGGTGCATCCAAACTGCCTGTTCAGAACAGCCCTCTGACACCTCTAAAACTCTCTTCAAGTGTTGTTTGGGGGAGTGCTAGATCAGCTTTGAGATCCCATTCAGAAGCAGTCAGGGATTAGCCCAACAACTCAACAGTGTCTAGAGCAATGCTGATTGGTATTTATGCATATATGCAAATATGTGGAAATTTTCCCCTTTCCTCCAACCATGCTTTTAGTTTCATTCAAAGAACCTTGGTATGTGCATAAATATTTTCCTTTTTCTGAAGGGAAACACCACATTTATTCAACTTTCACTGTGGCTACAGTAAGTGCTTTCGTACCTCCATACTTACACTTGTGTGTTTGTTTCTTTTCTTTTTTTTTTTAAATTAAAGTATTTTACTGAGTAAGTCTCCACCATGGCATTGTTTCTGACACCTTTAAATCACTGGCTTGTTATGAACACAACTCTTTATGGATAATAATAATAAGGCTGACATTCTTCAGTTGCTCAGAGAATTCCTCTGTGCTTTGCTTTACTGAGCTGGAAGATGAGGAACTTTATTATGTACCATATTTATGTACCATAAAATTCTTGGTTGCAAGGTGTCCTGGTGGCACCAGATAAAATTTATATTCCTCTGCAGAAAAAATTACTTAAGCAGGAAGATGTGGTTTCTGGACAGATCAGCAGTGGAAGAAAAGCTGACAAACCTTCATTTGAAAAAAAAAAAACAAACAACAAAATAAACCACAAAGCAATTCATTTCAAGCTGCAGGATTTAAGGTGCAGATTCTAGTCAGCAAACTGCAGTTTTCTAGGCAAAGAAATAGATTCTCTAGCATTGGCTCCTGTACTATGTTGTGTTTGTAATCCTAATTTTGGGGTGAAATCAGACTGATTCCATACTGAGCTAGGTTTGTGGATGACTGCACAGGAGATTTTCTGGCTTAAAACAGTTGAGGATGAGGGCCTTATATCATTAAGTGCAGTGGATTAGCCTTCCTGACCTCTTACATGACATAGAAAAGCAATTTATTACATTATTTTTTTTGAGCGGTCAAAATATTAATTTATGTGAATCAAGAAGGTAGATCCCTAGGGATTGTGATTCAGGGTCCATGTAAAAAGATATAAAGCTTGTGAGACATGGTCTGGAGACCGTTGCTTCCTCCACAGCTGATACCCAGTTTTAGATGCTTTCACAGGGCAAAAGATCCTTTTCTCTCTCAGAAATACAATTCCTCCATTCCCTGAACTTCCCTCCCCTTCAGTGTTTCTACTCCCAGTAAGTGATTCCATCACATTCAAGCAGTATGAAAGCAAATAACATATAATTACATATGTCAGCAGGTATGCAAATAATACTGAATGCAAATTATATGCAAATGCAATACAACCTTCTTTGGAGGGAAAAAATCAGATATATTGGAAACAGTTAAGGGCTTTAATTAATCCTTTAGTTCATAATCCTTGCATTTATCAATACTTTGTTTACAGAATGAGTAATGTCTTGTACTAGACTTCTAAAAAAGTCTTTAACTGCAGCAATATTGATCTTGATTTCCCAGAGTGCTGTGTGTTAACTGAGTGATGGAAAGAAGTGAGGAGAAAGTAGAACAAAACATGGACACAAATGGGTGCAAACATGAAGTGATTCCTGAATACGTAAGAAATGTAGGGGATGTTGTGCATCAGAAAAAAAACCCACTGTAGTGATCAGAGAGAATGAAGATATGGTTGAAGAACATGGTTAAACACGAGATGGCATCTTTTCCAAAAATAAATGTGTTTAAACTGACTGCAGCTGCCCTTGGATGAAGTGGGATTCTTCTGCTTTGTGCCTGATGGAGTTCCAGATTTATTTTGAATATTTTCCATCTAGACAGGCCAAGATAAAAACAGACTCTCAGTCTTACAGGGAATGCATGATTAGATGAGAAGTTGTGGATTCCCCATTCCTGGAAGTGTTCATGCCCAGGCTGGATGGGGCTTGGAGCAACCTGGTCTAGTGGGAGGTGCCCCTGCCCATGGTAAGTGGGTGGAACGAGATGGCCTTTAAGGTCCTTTCAGCCCAAACCATTTAGTGACCAGACATACCCAAGCTGCTCCACGACATCCTGGGCAAGGCAAAGAAAGAGAACACACATCTCATGTCCCAAACCAAAAGCCTTATTTTACAATAATTTGAATTCCTGCTTGGCCTGTGGGGCCTCTGCATGTCCTCAGTGTCTTGTGATCAGCACTTTTGGTGATCCTGCTCAACATCCTTAGTCTTTGCATCGAGTTCTCCTTAACCCTTATACTATAATTAGGACAACAGCATTTTCCCGACTTTACAGAGATGTTTTATGGGTAAATTTATGATATTATACATCTCAAAAGCCCGGGTGAGAGCAGGGCAGGGTGGGGATGGAATGAAAGGAGTCAGAGGAAGAACCTACAGTGTGACATGTGGGTTACACATGAGGGTTGGGTGCCTTGATAAACCTGAGGATATCAAAGCCACCTGGCACAGCTTCAGGAATGCAGCTGAAGAATTCACTTTTTTTATGCTGTCAAGGTCCAGCTTCTGTGAGGACATAAAGAGACAGCAGCAGGATTTCAGCTCAGATTTTGGAAGAAGCCCATGGGCATGTTTTGACAGACTCATTCTCCAGCACAGCCCACGTTCAGACCAGCTCTCTGAGGGACACTAAGCACTTCCAGCAAACCCACCTGGGCTTAGCAAAGTTCTGCTTCCCCACTCTGAACACTGAGGAAGCCTTCAAAAAGCAGGAAAAATGAATATAAAAGTCTCTGGATCTGCCTGTGCAGATCCATCCTCCAAGGTCCAAAATCTTTCTGAACAGTCATGTTAAATGTCAGTGAAATTTGACAATTGGAGCCAATGGCAAAAATTTCATTAAGTTTGCTGGATTTGGGGTTTCCACCTGCTAACCTTTTTCTGTAGTCCCATCTGCAATAGCACTGAGTTCCTTTATTGATATAAATAGTGTAGCTGAAAGGATGCCTTATTTTTAACCAAGCTCTCCAGGCCTGTCTGAATTGCTAGACAATGCACAGTCAAAATTATTCTTTTTCCCTTTTTTTTTCCTTTCCATTTTGTGGAAGTGGTATTTTTTCCTCTTATGTCTGAAGTAGAGGAGTGCATTACAGAAAAATTTGCCTAAGGCTTTGGACCAGAGCTGATGAGACTTCACTAAGATACAGGAACAGGCACATGGATAGAAAAAAAGAAAGCCTGTGAAAAATTAAAATGACAAGCCTGGTTAGGGAGCAGAGATAACTGGTGATGTAGTAAAATTAATTACAGTCTGGGTTGAAGGAATTGTGTGCCTAATACAAAATTAAAAAAAAAAAAAAAAAAAAAAAAGCAAATAACAGCAATGAGATTATAAACCCTTTCATCATCTCTATATGGTATAACTTCCAGTCCCTATTTATTATGGTGTCTATTATGGCATTTATTTCTATAGGATGAGATGTATAAATGGCAAATAAAGGAGGCAAGTGTCCAGTCAGAAGGTTTTTCTCTGATTCTGCAATGAATGGCCTTATTAAGGGGAGAATTACACTCAAAAAAATCTTCAGTGGACTTGGAACTGTGGGAGGAAACCTCCACTGGATCAGGAAAACTGCATGATACTCTGAGGATGCTTACAGATTCACAATTTTTTTTAGATTTAATTTTTTTGTGATCATTGCGCATTTGCCAGGACTTGAAATAATTCCAGCTTTCTACCTACGGAAATGTGGAAAATGTTGGGAGATAATTTGTTGATCAACATTATGAAGATGATTGCAAGGGCCAAAGGCAGATACAGCGTAGGATCATTCCAGGATTCCAGAACACACCAGCCAAGGGGCATTTCTATGGTCATATAAAAGGAGTCTGTTTTTAGGGAGTGAGGACAGGAGACAGGTGCTACCTGAGGTCCAAGACTTCACATATTGGGTGGCATGACAGGCTCCAGTGAGGGACAGTGAAGCTCCAAGAAGTTTGAGATCAACCAAGGGAGGACCTTCAGGAGGTGCCAGAGTTGTTTTTCACTGGCTCAGACCTCTGTGTGCATGTGCAGGTCTGGAGCTGCCAAGAAGCTGCCAACAATCTTCTCCTCTCTCACCAAAACATTTCAAAATTTTCGGTTTTCAAAGAACAAAAGGAAACAGGAGTGACCCTTCCATTAGTGAGTTTTCCAAAAGGGAAAAAAGAAAGATATAGAGGATGTTTTATTTTTCAACTGGAAGTTGACCTGTCTTTTGAAGGAGGGTTGTCTGGGGAGATGTTTATGCTCTCTTTTTGCTTTCTTTTTTTTTTTTTTCCCTCTTTTCCTTCACATAGGGGAGAAAAACAGCAGAGAAGAACCAACAAAGAGGGGGAAAAAAGAAGTTTAGAACAGAGATCATGGCAGAATATTGCACATAAGCAAGGTCAGCCCCTGAGTAGTTTCCATATTGTGTTAGACCTGAGGGGTGCCAGTGTTGGATACTTGGGGAAGAATATAAGAAAAAGGCAAATGTGAAATTAGCCTTCCCTGGATTTTATTTTAAGCCAGAAGAGATTTCTGAAATTGGTGGTTGCTCCTAATGACCATTGGATGGACCTATTTTCCCTGAACATTTTATGGAAGTGCAGCATTAATATCATGTTAAACTGAATTATCTATATCCTGTGTGAAAAAAAAGAAGATATTTATGCTTTTATTTTAAGTGTTCTGCCTGATATTTTCCAGGTTTTCTTGCATGACAAATAGGGAGTAACATTTATTCACCTTGCTTTTCCAAATGCCCCACATATTCTTTATCACTTTCCATGTTCTGTGGGAGTCCTGTGGAATTCAGGGATCTGACTAAAAATTCACCTGAATAGATAAAGGGTAATAAAGGAAAAGAAGAGAAAGTGAATATAATAAGTCAGTTCTCCCACGAAAAACCTCCCTCCCTCTGGAGGAGGAGGATTTGTGCAGTTAAACCTGTAGCAAGTAGATGCTGACTACGACCCTGATCTTTGGTCCTTGATTAGAAACCTAAATTCTGGTGGAAAAAATCCAGGATAAAACTGTTTAATACTAAGACCATCCACTTTAATTTGGGATCACTGGGGAGGGAAGAAGAACAGAAAGAGGTGACACAGCCAAAACAGTGGAGTGGACAAGGGTCTCTGCAGCAGCACTGTGGGAGAGGGACTCAAGCCAGGTCAAATCCATTCAGAGGTAGGAGCTACACACAATCTGAGCACAGAACATCACCCAAATTTGATGCTGCTGTGGGTGAGGATCATCTTCATTTCCCCGAGGTCATTTGTCCATACCCCTGGATGGGTTTGGTGTGGTTGCATGAATTTGTGCTCCCCCTCCTGATACATCTCTCTGTTCCAGAGCATATTAGAGACGAAGCCGGTGTCTGAGACACGCCACGTCTCGCAGCCGTCAAAGGGAATGATGCTAAAAATATCCCACTCTTGCTCTCCCTCCCCCCTGCCTGTCTCCCCGTGTCTAGGTGCTGACAAAAGTTATTTGTCGTATTCCCTTCATTTGGTGAGTGACAGGAGACTGGTGTCAAGTGAGAAAATGAAATGTAAATTTTATTAAACACCTTCTCATCTCTGTGTATCAATCCAGATTCCAGCCTAACACAGCAAATCAAATCCTGTCTTCACCAGGCCTGAGGGCACACACAGAATCATTTCTCCTTAATACCATTCCCTCCTAGTAAAATATTTTTCTGTTTAGTAAATGAAAATTTAAAATGCAAACCCTATTTTAATCCCAGAGAAAAGCTGTGCATTGCAGGGAGAAGGATGATACATTTTGTTCTGTTATGCTTCGTGCTTTCTTCTGTTTTCAGACACAGAAATGAAGATTAGTTGAAGCAGAAATTGTGACTCCCTTTTAAGACTTGCCCATTGGGATTTTTTATCTTCATGTCCACCACTGGGCTTAGTAGCTGACTAGTCCAGAGATGATTCAGTATCCACTTGTTTAGTGCACAATTGCATGGTAAATTATATGGTGCACTGAAGTCTGAAACACTATTCCCAAGTGAATGATACCAGAAGTTCTTTGCTGTGGGTCTTAATACCTGTATTTCTTTGAGAATGAGAGTTTTGGTCCACTGTGAAAGGAAAAATTGTTAGAAAAGGAAGTTTTTGCTGAGCAAAATCGTGGTTGATTTGGCTCTTTATATTCTCAGGAAAACGAAATAATTAGTTTCTTTTGGTAACAGTGGGAAGACATTTATAGCTGTTTATCTAGGCTGTGTAGGGGTTGAAATTGGGATGGAGACAATACATTTATGAGATAAGACAAGACAAATTTTCCTTTACTCCCAAGAGTTGGTACTGGAGAATATGCCCAGAGGGGTTGTGGACTTCCCATCCCTTGAAGTGCTCAAGGCCAGGCTGGATGGGGCTTGAAGCAACCCGGGATAGTGGGAGGTGTCCCTGCCCATGGCAAGGGGGTTGGAACCAGATGAGCTTTAAGGTCCCTTCCAACCCAAATCGTTCCATAATTTTATGATTCTCTGAATATTTTTAATGAGGTCACTGATTAACCTCCATTTCAGTGTGTGATGCTGGAAGCACTGAACCATTGCTGTCTGAGACACTCAGTGAAGGAACAAATCCAAGACCTACCTTTCATCTACATGCATTGTCCCTAATTATCAAAAGTTATGTGTCTAGGCTGACCTAATTTGCCCTGGTGTGTGGGTAATATCATCAAATAGGGGTTCAGGAGGGTGCTGCACTTCATTTTTCATACACAGCAATTGCAGGACAGGCTGAATCCCCCTGTGGAAGAGCCTGTCTCTCTGCTGTCACCTGAATAACTTCAATGAGATGGTTGACTTGTAGTCTTTTCAAACAGGCATCTCACCTTAACCTGGGTATGCACTTCCTACTTCAGTTCCCAACTCATCATGAGTTATTTTCTGATGAAAATGTACAGTAGAATGTAGAAGCGCTAAAAAAGTAGAGGTTCTCTGACATTTTTCCCCTCTGAAAATAGTTCTCTGCTCTTTAGTTGCCCCTCATAGCAGTAACTCATCCAGTACAACTTTACCTTGGAGCTGAAGGTCCTGGGATTGCCTGGTTTCCCTACCTAAAACAGCCCTAAGAGTTTACAGGAGCTCAGGGCTTCAGACATCTCATAGACTTGGGAGCCAACAACAAGCTCAGACAAGGTTCCCGTCTTTCAGGTCCTTCAAGAATTGACTACAGCACTTCATTTCAAGGAGGCTCAGAGCATATATAGTCCCCAAAAATTTGGGGAAAAAAAATTGTAGTAATTCCAAAGAAATTAGAATGATTTAAAAATTATTGTTTAATATGATATTTTTTATGATTTTCAACATCTCCAGTATTCTGTTTTAAATTCAGGTTTTCCCTTCCAAGAGAAATAGTAGACTCTTGCTTTCCCTAACAGCTTTGGGAGAGAAAGCTGTGCTGTTGTCCATGAATCAGGGACAGATGACATGAAACAAGGAAGAGTTAAGCAACCCACTAAGGCTTGTACTGGGAGCAAGGGGAAAAGAAATCAGAAAAAGCACTCATTTCCCTTGGCTGTCTGTCCTGAGACAAATTCACTACAGTATTTTGGTTATCTAAGCTTGTTTCAGAGAGGAAAAAGGAAGACAGACAACAAAAAAAGTAATGGAAAATGAAACTTCCAACTTCCGAATTAGGCTGGATATGAGCTGTCCTCAGTTCAAGTCTGGATCCTGCTGCCAATTCCCCTCTCTGACCTCAGGCCACTCATTTAATGTCTCTGCCCCTCAGCTCCTCACGTGCAAAATGAGAATGTTAATACAGCTTTGCTTGTAACTCAGCCCACTTTGCCCACTCAGGCTTTGGAGTCCTCTGCATTGAGGCTGTTTCCAATTAATTATTTTCAAAAAGTGCAGTTCCATCCTGGCAGCCCAGTTGCCATTGAAATCATATTTGAAACAAAAGGGTAGTAGTGGTAATTTTAGTAGTGATAGTAATAGGGATAGAAATAGTAATAGTGATAGTAATAGAGATATAGAGATAGAAATAGAACTAGAAATAGAAGTAAAAGTAAAAAAAAGAATGAGAAAAAGAGTAATAGTGATAGTAATAGAGATATAGAGATAGAAATAGAACTAGAAATAGAAGTAAAAGTAAAAAAAAGAATGAGAAAAAGAAAAATAAAAAGCAAAGAAGAGAAAGAAAAAGGGAAAGGGAAACGGAAAGGGAAAGAAAAAGAAAAACAAAAAGAAAAAGAAAAAAAAAAGAAAAAGAAAAAGAAAAAGAAAAAGAAAAAGAAAA